>NC_059120.1:62165636-62513136 GCF_020740685.1 Jaculus jaculus | reverse complement strand
CTAACCCTAACCCTAACCCTAACCCTAACCCTAACCCTAACCCTAACCCTAACCCTAACCCTAACCCTAACCCTAACCCTAACCCTAACCCTAACCCTAACCCTAACCCTAACCCTAACCCTAACCCTAACCCTAACCCTAACCCTAACCCTAACCCTAACCCTAACCCTAACCCTAACCCTAACCCTAACCCTAACCCTAACCCTAACCCTAACCCTAACCCTAACCCTAACCCTAACCCTAACCCTAACCCTAACCCTAACCCTAACCCTAACCCTAACCCTAACCCTAACCCTAACCCTAACCCTAACCCTAACCCTAACCCTAACCCTAACCCTAACCCTAACCCTAACCCTAACCCTAACCCTAACCCTAACCCTAACCCTAACCCTAACCCTAACCCTAACCCTAACCCTAACCCTAACCCTAACCCTAACCCTAACCCTAACCCTAACCCTAACCCTAACCCTAACCCTAACCCTAACCCTAACCCTAACCCTAACCCTAACCCTAACCCTAACCCTAACCCTAACCCTAACCCTAACCCTAACCCTAACCCTAACCCTAACCCTAACCCTAACCCTAACCCTAACCCTAACCCTAACCCTAACCCTAACCCTAACCCTAACCCTAACCCTAACCCTAACCCTAACCCTAACCCTAACCCTAACCCTAACCCTAACCCTAACCCTAACCCTAACCCTAACCCTAACCCTAACCCTAACCCTAACCCTAACCCTAACCCTAACCCTAACCCTAACCCTAACCCTAACCCTAACCCTAACCCTAACCCTAACCCTAACCCTAACCCTAACCCTAACCCTAACCCTAACCCTAACCCTAACCCTAACCCTAACCCTAACCCTAACCCTAACCCTAACCCTAACCCTAACCCTAACCCTAACCCTAACCCTAACCCTAACCCTAACCCTAACCCTAACCCTAACCCTAACCCTAACCCTAACCCTAACCCTAACCCTAACCCTAACCCTAACCCTAACCCTAACCCTAACCCTAACCCTAACCCTAACCCTAACCCTAACCCTAACCCTAACCCTAACCCTAACCCTAACCCTAACCCTAACCCTAACCCTAACCCTAACCCTAACCCTAACCCTAACCCTAACCCTAACCCTAACCCTAACCCTAACCCTAACCCTAACCCTAACCCTAACCCTAACCCTAACCCTAACCCTAACCCTAACCCTAACCCTAACCCTAACCCTAACCCTAACCCTAACCCTAACCCTAACCCTAACCCTAACCCTAACCCTAACCCTAACCCTAACCCTAACCCTAACCCTAACCCTAACCCTAACCCTAACCCTAACCCTAACCCTAACCCTAACCCTAACCCTAACCCTAACCCTAACCCTAACCCTAACCCTAACCCTAACCCTAACCCTAACCCTAACCCTAACCCTAACCCTAACCCTAACCCTAACCCTAACCCTAACCCTAACCCTAACCCTAACCCTAACCCTAACCCTAACCCTAACCCTAACCCTAACCCTAACCCTAACCCTAACCCTAACCCTAACCCTAACCCTAACCCTAACCCTAACCCTAACCCTAACCCTAACCCTAACCCTAACCCTAACCCTAACCCTAACCCTAACCCTAACCCTAACCCTAACCCTAACCCTAACCCTAACCCTAACCCTAACCCTAACCCTAACCCTAACCCTAACCCTAACCCTAACCCTAACCCTAACCCTAACCCTAACCCTAACCCTAACCCTAACCCTAACCCTAACCCTAACCCTAACCCTAACCCTAACCCTAACCCTAACCCTAACCCTAACCCTAACCCTAACCCTAACCCTAACCCTAACCCTAACCCTAACCCTAACCCTAACCCTAACCCTAACCCTAACCCTAACCCTAACCCTAACCCTAACCCTAACCCTAACCCTAACCCTAACCCTAACCCTAACCCTAACCCTAACCCTAACCCTAACCCTAACCCTAACCCTAACCCTAACCCTAACCCTAACCCTAACCCTAACCCTAACCCTAACCCTAACCCTAACCCTAACCCTAACCCTAACCCTAACCCTAACCCTAACCCTAACCCTAACCCTAACCCTAACCCTAACCCTAACCCTAACCCTAACCCTAACCCTAACCCTAACCCTAACCCTAACCCTAACCCTAACCCTAACCCTAACCCTAACCCTAACCCTAACCCTAACCCTAACCCTAACCCTAACCCTAACCCTAACCCTAACCCTAACCCTAACCCTAACCCTAACCCTAACCCTAACCCTAACCCTAACCCTAACCCTAACCCTAACCCTAACCCTAACCCTAACCCTAACCCTAACCCTAACCCTAACCCTAACCCTAACCCTAACCCTAACCCTAACCCTAACCCTAACCCTAACCCTAACCCTAACCCTAACCCTAACCCTAACCCTAACCCTAACCCTAACCCTAACCCTAACCCTAACCCTAACCCTAACCCTAACCCTAACCCTAACCCTAACCCTAACCCTAACCCTAACCCTAACCCTAACCCTAACCCTAACCCTAACCCTAACCCTAACCCTAACCCTAACCCTAACCCTAACCCTAACCCTAACCCTAACCCTAACCCTAACCCTAACCCTAACCCTAACCCTAACCCTAACCCTAACCCTAACCCTAACCCTAACCCTAACCCTAACCCTAACCCTAACCCTAACCCTAACCCTAACCCTAACCCTAACCCTAACCCTAACCCTAACCCTAACCCTAACCCTAACCCTAACCCTAACCCTAACCCTAACCCTAACCCTAACCCTAACCCTAACCCTAACCCTAACCCTAACCCTAACCCTAACCCTAACCCTAACCCTAACCCTAACCCTAACCCTAACCCTAACCCTAACCCTAACCCTAACCCTAACCCTAACCCTAACCCTAACCCTAACCCTAACCCTAACCCTAACCCTAACCCTAACCCTAACCCTAACCCTAACCCTAACCCTAACCCTAACCCTAACCCTAACCCTAACCCTAACCCTAACCCTAACCCTAACCCTAACCCTAACCCTAACCCTAACCCTAACCCTAACCCTAACCCTAACCCTAACCCTAACCCTAACCCTAACCCTAACCCTAACCCTAACCCTAACCCTAACCCTAACCCTAACCCTAACCCTAACCCTAACCCTAACCCTAACCCTAACCCTAACCCTAACCCTAACCCTAACCCTAACCCTAACCCTAACCCTAACCCTAACCCTAACCCTAACCCTAACCCTAACCCTAACCCTAACCCTAACCCTAACCCTAACCCTAACCCTAACCCTAACCCTAACCCTAACCCTAACCCTAACCCTAACCCTAACCCTAACCCTAACCCTAACCCTAACCCTAACCCTAACCCTAACCCTAACCCTAACCCTAACCCTAACCCTAACCCTAACCCTAACCCTAACCCTAACCCTAACCCTAACCCTAACCCTAACCCTAACCCTAACCCTAACCCTAACCCTAACCCTAACCCTAACCCTAACCCTAACCCTAACCCTAACCCTAACCCTAACCCTAACCCTAACCCTAACCCTAACCCTAACCCTAACCCTAACCCTAACCCTAACCCTAACCCTAACCCTAACCCTAACCCTAACCCTAACCCTAACCCTAACCCTAACCCTAACCCTAACCCTAACCCTAACCCTAACCCTAACCCTAACCCTAACCCTAACCCTAACCCTAACCCTAACCCTAACCCTAACCCTAACCCTAACCCTAACCCTAACCCTAACCCTAACCCTAACCCTAACCCTAACCCTAACCCTAACCCTAACCCTAACCCTAACCCTAACCCTAACCCTAACCCTAACCCTAACCCTAACCCTAACCCTAACCCTAACCCTAACCCTAACCCTAACCCTAACCCTAACCCTAACCCTAACCCTAACCCTAACCCTAACCCTAACCCTAACCCTAACCCTAACCCTAACCCTAACCCTAACCCTAACCCTAACCCTAACCCTAACCCTAACCCTAACCCTAACCCTAACCCTAACCCTAACCCTAACCCTAACCCTAACCCTAACCCTAACCCTAACCCTAACCCTAACCCTAACCCTAACCCTAACCCTAACCCTAACCCTAACCCTAACCCTAACCCTAACCCTAACCCTAACCCTAACCCTAACCCTAACCCTAACCCTAACCCTAACCCTAACCCTAACCCTAACCCTAACCCTAACCCTAACCCTAACCCTAACCCTAACCCTAACCCTAACCCTAACCCTAACCCTAACCCTAACCCTAACCCTAACCCTAACCCTAACCCTAACCCTAACCCTAACCCTAACCCTAACCCTAACCCTAACCCTAACCCTAACCCTAACCCTAACCCTAACCCTAACCCTAACCCTAACCCTAACCCTAACCCTAACCCTAACCCTAACCCTAACCCTAACCCTAACCCTAACCCTAACCCTAACCCTAACCCTAACCCTAACCCTAACCCTAACCCTAACCCTAACCCTAACCCTAACCCTAACCCTAACCCTAACCCTAACCCTAACCCTAACCCTAACCCTAACCCTAACCCTAACCCTAACCCTAACCCTAACCCTAACCCTAACCCTAACCCTAACCCTAACCCTAACCCTAACCCTAACCCTAACCCTAACCCTAACCCTAACCCTAACCCTAACCCTAACCCTAACCCTAACCCTAACCCTAACCCTAACCCTAACCCTAACCCTAACCCTAACCCTAACCCTAACCCTAACCCTAACCCTAACCCTAACCCTAACCCTAACCCTAACCCTAACCCTAACCCTAACCCTAACCCTAACCCTAACCCTAACCCTAACCCTAACCCTAACCCTAACCCTAACCCTAACCCTAACCCTAACCCTAACCCTAACCCTAACCCTAACCCTAACCCTAACCCTAACCCTAACCCTAACCCTAACCCTAACCCTAACCCTAACCCTAACCCTAACCCTAACCCTAACCCTAACCCTAACCCTAACCCTAACCCTAACCCTAACCCTAACCCTAACCCTAACCCTAACCCTAACCCTAACCCTAACCCTAACCCTAACCCTAACCCTAACCCTAACCCTAACCCTAACCCTAACCCTAACCCTAACCCTAACCCTAACCCTAACCCTAACCCTAACCCTAACCCTAACCCTAACCCTAACCCTAACCCTAACCCTAACCCTAACCCTAACCCTAACCCTAACCCTAACCCTAACCCTAACCCTAACCCTAACCCTAACCCTAACCCTAACCCTAACCCTAACCCTAACCCTAACCCTAACCCTAACCCTAACCCTAACCCTAACCCTAACCCTAACCCTAACCCTAACCCTAACCCTAACCCTAACCCTAACCCTAACCCTAACCCTAACCCTAACCCTAACCCTAACCCTAACCCTAACCCTAACCCTAACCCTAACCCTAACCCTAACCCTAACCCTAACCCTAACCCTAACCCTAACCCTAACCCTAACCCTAACCCTAACCCTAACCCTAACCCTAACCCTAACCCTAACCCTAACCCTAACCCTAACCCTAACCCTAACCCTAACCCTAACCCTAACCCTAACCCTAACCCTAACCCTAACCCTAACCCTAACCCTAACCCTAACCCTAACCCTAACCCTAACCCTAACCCTAACCCTAACCCTAACCCTAACCCTAACCCTAACCCTAACCCTAACCCTAACCCTAACCCTAACCCTAACCCTAACCCTAACCCTAACCCTAACCCTAACCCTAACCCTAACCCTAACCCTAACCCTAACCCTAACCCTAACCCTAACCCTAACCCTAACCCTAACCCTAACCCTAACCCTAACCCTAACCCTAACCCTAACCCTAACCCTAACCCTAACCCTAACCCTAACCCTAACCCTAACCCTAACCCTAACCCTAACCCTAACCCTAACCCTAACCCTAACCCTAACCCTAACCCTAACCCTAACCCTAACCCTAACCCTAACCCTAACCCTAACCCTAACCCTAACCCTAACCCTAACCCTAACCCTAACCCTAACCCTAACCCTAACCCTAACCCTAACCCTAACCCTAACCCTAACCCTAACCCTAACCCTAACCCTAACCCTAACCCTAACCCTAACCCTAACCCTAACCCTAACCCTAACCCTAACCCTAACCCTAACCCTAACCCTAACCCGAACCCGAACCCTAACCCTAACCCTAACCCGAACCCTAACCCTAACCCTAACCCTAACCCTAACCCTAACCCTAACCCTAACCCTAACCCTAACCCTAACCCTAACCCTAACCCTAACCCTAACCCTAACCCTAACCCTAACCCTAACCCTAACCCTAACCCTAACCCTAACCCTAACCCTAACCCTAACCCTAACCCTAACCCTAACCCTAACCCTAACCCTAACCCGAACCCTAACCCTAACCCTAACCCTAACCCTAACCCTAACCCTAACACTAACCCTAACCCTAACCCTAACCCTAACCCTAACCCTAACCCTAACCCTAACCCTAACCCTAACCCTAACCCTAACCCTAACCCTAACCCTAACCCTAACCCTAACCCTAACCCTAACCCTAACCCTAACCCTAACCCTAACCCTAACCCTAACCCTAACCCTAACCCTAACCCTAACCCTAACCCTAACCCTAACCCTAACCCTAACCCTAACCCTAACCCTAACCCTAACCCTAACCCTAACCCTAACCCTAACCCTAACCCTAACCCTAACCCTAACCCTAACCCTAACCCTAACCCTAACCCTAACCCTAACCCTAACCCTAACCCTAACCCTAACCCCTAACCCTAACCCTAACCCTAACCCTAACCCTAACCCTAACCCTAACCCTAACCCTAACCCTAACCCTAACCCTAACCCTAACCCTAACCCTAACCCTAACCCTAACCCTAACCCTAACCCTAACCCTAACCCTAACCCTAACCCTAACCCTAACCCTAACCCTAACCCTAACCCTAACCCTAACCCTAACCCTAACCCTAACCCTAACCCTAACCCTAACCCTAACCCTAACCCTAACCCTAACCCTAACCCTAACCCTAACCCTAACCCTAACCCTAACCCTAACCCTAACCCTAACCCTAACCCTAACCCTAACCCTAACCCTAACCCTAACCCTAACCCTAACCCTAACCCTAACCCTAACCCTAACCCTAACCCTAACCCTAACCCTAACCCTAACCCTAACCCTAACCCTAACCCTAACCCTAACCCTAACCCTAACCCTAACCCTAACCCTAACCCTAACCCTAACCCTAACCCTAACCCTAACCCTAACCCTAACCCTAACCCTAACCCTAACCCTAACCCTAACCCTAACCCTAACCCTAACCCTAACCCTAACCCTAACCCTAACCCTAACCCTAACCCTAACCCTAACCCTAACCCTAACCCTAACCCTAACCCTAACCCTAACCCTAACCCTAACCCTAACCCTAACCCTAACCCTAACCCTAACCCTAACCCTAACCCTAACCCTAACCCTAACCCTAACCCTAACCCTAACCCTAACCCTAACCCTAACCCTAACCCTAACCCTAACCCTAACCCTAACCCTAACCCTAACCCTAACCCTAACCCTAACCCTAACCCTAACCCTAACCCTAACCCTAACCCTAACCCTAACCCTAACCCTAACCCTAACCCTAACCCTAACCCTAACCCTAACCCTAACCCTAACCCTAACCCTAACCCTAACCCTAACCCTAACCCTAACCCTAACCCTAACCCTAACCCTAACCCTAACCCTAACCCTAACCCTAACCCTAACCCTAACCCTAACCCTAACCCTAACCCTAACCCTAACCCTAACCCTAACCCTAACCCTAACCCTAACCCTAACCCTAACCCTAACCCTAACCCTAACCCTAACCCTAACCCTAACCCTAACCCTAACCCTAACCCTAACCCTAACCCTAACCCTAACCCTAACCCTAACCCTAACCCTAACCCTAACCCTAACCCTAACCCTAACCCTAACCCTAACCCTAACCCTAACCCTAACCCTAACCCTAACCCTAACCCTAACCCTAACCCTAACCCTAACCCTAACCCTAACCCTAACCCTAACCCTAACCCTAACCCTAACCCTAACCCTAACCCTAACCCTAACCCTAACCCTAACCCTAACCCTAACCCTAACCCTAACCCTAACCCTAACCCTAACCCTAACCCTAACCCTAACCCTAACCCTAACCCTAACCCTAACCCTAACCCTAACCCTAACCCTAACCCTAATCCTAACCCTAACCCTAACCCTAACCCTAACCCTAACCCTAACCCTAACCCTAACCCTAACCCTAACCCTAACCCTAACCCTAACCCTAACCCTAACCCTAACCCTAACCCTAACCCTAACCCTAACCCTAACCCTAACCCTAACCCTAACCCTAACCCTAACCCTAACCCTAACCCTAACCCTAACCCTAACCCTAACCCTAACCCTAACCCTAACCCTAACCCTAACCCTAACCCTAACCCTAACCCTAACCCTAACCCTAACCCTAACCCTAACCCTAACCCTAACCCTAACCCTAACCCTAACCCTAACCCTAACCCTAACCCTAACCCTAACCCTAACCCTAACCCTAACCCTAACCCTAACCCTAACCCTAACCCTAACCCTAACCCTAACCCTAACCCTAACCCTAACCCTAACCCTAACCCTAACCCTAACCCTAACCCTAACCCTAACCCTAACCCTAACCCTAACCCTAACCCTAACCCTAACCCTAACCCTAACCCTAACCCTAACCCTAACCCTAACCCTAACCCTAACCCTAAACCCTAACCCTAACCCTAACCCTAACCCTAACCCTAACCCTAACCCTAACCCTAACCCTAACCCTAACCCTAACCCTAACCCTAACCCTAACCCTAACCCTAACCCTAACCCTAACCCTAACCCTAACCCTAACCCTAACCCTAACCCTAACCCTAACCCTAACCCTAACCCTAACCCTAACCCTAACCCTAACCCTAACCCTAACCCTAACCCTAACCCTAACCCTAACCCTAACCCTAACCCTAACCCTAACCCTAACCCTAACCCTAACCCTAACCCTAACCCTAACCCTAACCCTAACCCTAACCCTAACCCTAACCCTAACCCTAACCCTAACCCTAACCCTAACCCTAACCCTAACCCTAACCCTAACCCTAACCCTAACCCTAACCCTAACCCTAACCCTAACCCTAACCCTAACCCTAACCCTAACCCTAACCCTAACCCTAACCCTAACCCTAACCCTAACCCTAACCCTAACCCTAACCCTAACCCTAACCCTAACCCTAACCCTAACCCTAACCCTAACCCTAACCCTAACCCTAACCCTAACCCTAACCCTAACCCTAACCCTAACCCTAACCCTAACCCTAACCCTAACCCTAACCCTAACCCTAACCCTAACCCTAACCCTAACCCTAACCCTAACCCTAACCCTAACCCTAACCCTAACCCTAACCCTAACCCTAACCCTAACCCTAACCCTAACCCTAACCCTAACCCTAACCCTAACCCTAACCCTAACCCTAACCCTAACCCTAACCCTAACCCTAACCCTAACCCTAACCCTAACCCTAACCCTAACCCTAACCCTAACCCTAACCCTAACCCTAACCCTAACCCTAACCCTAACCCTAACCCTAACCCTAACCCTAACCCTAACCCTAACCCTAACCCTAACCCTAACCCTAACCCTAACCCTAACCCTAACCCTAACCCTAACCCTAACCCTAACCCTAACCCTAACCCTAACCCTAACCCTAACCCTAACCCTAACCCTAACCCTAACCCTAACCCTAACCCTAACCCTAACCCTAACCCTAACCCTAACCCTAACCCTAACCCTAACCCTAACCCTAACCCTAACCCTAACCCTAACCCTAACCCTAACCCTAACCCTAACCCTAACCCTAACCCTAACCCTAACCCTAACCCTAACCCTAACCCTAACCCTAACCCTAACCCTAACCCTAACCCTAACCCTAACCCTAACCCTAACCCTAACCCTAACCCTAACCCTAACCCTAACCCTAACCCTAACCCTAACCCTAACCCTAACCCTAACCCTAACCCTAACCCTAACCCTAACCCTAACCCTAACCCTAACCCTAACCCTAACCCTAACCCTAACCCTAACCCTAACCCTAACCCTAACCCTAACCCTAACCCTAACCCTAACCCTAACCCTAACCCTAACCCTAACCCTAACCCTAACCCTAACCCTAACCCTAACCCTAACCCTAACCCTAACCCTAACCCTAACCCTAACCCTAACCCTAACCCTAACCCTAACCCTAACCCTAACCCTAACCCTAACCCTAACCCTAACCCTAACCCTAACCCTAACCCTAACCCTAACCCTAACCCTAACCCTAACCCTAACCCTAACCCTAACCCTAACCCTAACCCTAACCCTAACCCTAACCCTAACCCTAACCCTAACCCTAACCCTAACCCTAACCCTAACCCTAACCCTAACCCTAACCCTAACCCTAACCCTAACCCTAACCCTAACCCTAACCCTAACCCTAACCCTAACCCTAACCCTAACCCTAACCCTAACCCTAACCCTAACCCTAACCCTAACCCTAACCCTAACCCTAACCCTAACCCTAACCCTAACCCTAACCCTAACCCTAACCCTAACCCTAACCCTAACCCTAACCCTAACCCTAACCCTAACCCTAACCCTAACCCTAACCCTAACCCTAACCCTAACCCTAACCCTAACCCTAACCCTAACCCTAACCCTAACCCTAACCCTAACCCTAACCCTAACCCTAACCCTAACCCTAACCCTAACCCTAACCCTAACCCTAACCCTAACCCTAACCCTAACCCTAACCCTAACCCTAACCCTAACCCTAACCCTAACCCTAACCCTAACCCTAACCCTAACCCTAACCCTAACCCTAACCCTAACCCTAACCCTAACCCTAACCCTAACCCTAACCCTAACCCTAACCCTAACCCTAACCCTAACCCTAACCCTAACCCTAACCCTAACCCTAACCCTAACCCTAACCCTAACCCTAACCCTAACCCTAACCCTAACCCTAACCCTAACCCTAACCCTAACCCTAACCCTAACCCTAACCCTAACCCTAACCCTAACCCTAACCCTAACCCTAACCCTAACCCTAACCCTAACCCTAACCCTAACCCTAACCCTAACCCTAACCCTAACCCTAACCCTAACCCTAACCCTAACCCTAACCCTAACCCTAACCCTAACCCTAACCCTAACCCTAACCCTAACCCTAACCCTAACCCTAACCCTAACCCTAACCCTAACCCTAACCCTAACCCTAACCCTAACCCTAACCCTAACCCTAACCCTAACCCTAACCCTAACCCTAACCCTAACCCTAACCCTAACCCTAACCCTAACCCTAACCCTAACCCTAACCCTAACCCTAACCCTAACCCTAACCCTAACCCTAACCCTAACCCTAACCCTAACCCTAACCCTAACCCTAACCCTAACCCTAACCCTAACCCTAACCCTAACCCTAACCCTAACCCTAACCCTAACCCTAACCCTAACCCTAACCCTAACCCTAACCCTAACCCTAACCCTAACCCTAACCCTAACCCTAACCCTAACCCTAACCCTAACCCTAACCAACCCTAACCCTAACCCTAACCCTAACCCTAACCCTAACCCTAACCCTAACCCTAACCCTAACCCTAACCCTAACCCTAACCCTAACCCTAACCCTAACCCTAACCCTAACCCTAACCCTAACCCTAACCCTAACCCTAACCCTAACCCTAACCCTAACCCTAACCCTAACCCTAACCCTAACCCTAACCCTAACCCTAACCCTAACCCTAACCCTAACCCTAACCCTAACCCTAACCCTAACCCTAACCCTAACCCTAACCCTAACCCTAACCCTAACCCTAACCCTAACCCTAACCCTAACCCTAACCCTAACCCTAACCCTAACCCTAACCCTAACCCTAACCCTAACCCTAACCCTAACCCTAACCCTAACCCTAACCCTAACCCTAACCCTAACCCTAACCCTAACCCTAACCCTAACCCTAACCCTAACCCTAACCCTAACCCTAACCCTAACCCTAACCCTAACCCTAACCCTAACCCTAACCCTAACCCTAACCCTAACCCTAACCCTAACCCTAACCCTAACCCTAACCCTAACCCTAACCCTAACCCTAACCCTAACCCTAACCCTAACCCTAACCCTAACCCTAACCCTAACCCTAACCCTAACCCTAACCCTAACCCTAACCCTAACCCTAACCCTAACCCTAACCCTAACCCTAACCCTAACCCTAACCCTAACCCTAACCCTAACCCTAACCCTAACCCTAACCCTAACCCTAACCCTAACCCTAACCCTAACCCTAACCCTAACCCTAACCCTAACCCTAACCCTAACCCTAACCCTAACCCTAACCCTAACCCTAACCCTAACCCTAACCCTAACCCTAACCCTAACCCTAACCCTAACCCTAACCCTAACCCTAACCCTAACCCTAACCCTAACCCTAACCCTAACCCTAACCCTAACCCTAACCCTAACCCTAACCCTAACCCTAACCCTAACCCTAACCCTAACCCTAACCCTAACCCTAACCCTAACCCTAACCCTAACCTAACCCTAACCCTAACCCTAACCCTAACCCTAACCCTAACCCTAACCCTAACCCTAACCCTAACCCTAACCCTAACCCTAACCCTAACCCTAACCCTAACCCTAACCCTAACCCTAACCCTAACCCTAACCCTAACCCTAACCCTAACCCTAACCCTAACCCTAACCCTAACCCTAACCCTAACCCTAACCCTAACCCTAACCCTAACCCTAACCCTAACCCTAACCCTAACCCTAACCCTAACCCTAACCCTAACCCTAACCCTAACCCTAACCCTAACCCTAACCCTAACCCTAACCCTAACCCTAACCCTAACCCTAACCCTAACCCTAACCCTAACCCTAACCCTAACCCTAACCCTAACCCTAACCCTAACCCTAACCCTAACCCTAACCCTAACCCTAACCCTAACCCTAACCCTAACCCTAACCCTAACCCTAACCCTAACCCTAACCCTAACCCTAACCCTAACCCTAACCCTAACCCTAACCCTAACCTAACCCTAACCCTAACCCTAACCCTAACCCTAACCCTAACCCTAACCCTAACCCTAACCCTAACCCTAACCCTAACCCTAACCCTAACCCTAACCCTAACCCTAACCCTAACCCTAACCCTAACCCTAACCCTAACCCTAACCCTAACCCTAACCCTAACCCTAACCCTAACCCTAACCCTAACCCTAACCCTAACCCTAACCCTAACCCTAACCCTAACCCTAACCCTAACCCTAACCCTAACCCTAACCCTAACCCTAACCCTAACCCTAACCCTAACCCTAACCCTAACCCTAACCCTAACCCTAACCCTAACCCTAACCCTAACCCTAACCCTAACCCTAACCCTAACCCTAACCCTAACCCTAACCCTAACCCTAACCCTAACCCTAACCCTAACCCTAACCCTAACCCTAACCCTAACCCTAACCCTAACCCTAACCCTAACCCTAACCCTAACCCTAACCCTAACCCTAACCCTAACCCTAACCCTACCCTAACCCTAACCCTAACCCTAACCCTAACCCTAACCCTAACCCTAACCCTAACCCTAACCCTAACCCTAACCCTAACCCTAACCCTAACCCTAACCCTAACCCTAACCCTAACCCTAACCCTAACCCTAACCCTAACCCTAACCCTAACCCTAACCCTAACCCTAACCCTAACCCTAACCCTAACCCTAACCCTAACCCTAACCCTAACCCTAACCCTAACCCTAACCCTAACCCTAACCCTAACCCTAACCCTAACCCTAACCCTAACCCTAACCCTAACCCTAACCCTAACCCTAACCCTAACCCTAACCCTAACCCTAACCCTAACCCTAACCCTAACCCTAACCCTAACCCTAACCCTAACCCTAACCCTAACCCTAACCCTAACCCTAACCCTAACCCTAACCCTAACCCTAACCCTAACCCTAACCCTAACCCTAACCCTAACCCTAACCCTAACCCTAACCCTAACCCTAACCCTAACCCTAACCCTAACCTAACCCTAACCCTAACCCTAACCTAACCCTAACCCTAACCCTAACCCTAACCCTAACCCTAACCCTAACCCTAACCCTAACCCTAACCCTAACCCTAACCCTAACCCTAACCCTAACCCTAACCCTAACCCTAACCCTAACCCTAACCCTAACCCTAACCCTAACCCTAACCCTAACCCTAACCCTAACCCTAACCCTAACCCTAACCCTAACCCTAACCCTAACCCTAACCCTAACCCTAACCCTAACCCTAACCCTAACCCTAACCCTAACCCTAACCCTAACCCTAACCCTAACCCTAACCCTAACCCTAACCCTAACCCTAACCCTAACCCTAACCCTAACCCTAACCCTAACCCTAACCCTAACCCTAACCCTAACCCTAACCCTAACCCTAACCCTAACCCTAACCCTAACCCTAACCCTAACCCTAACCCTAACCCTAACCCTAACCCTAACCCTAACCCTAACCCTAACCCTAACCCTAACCCTAACCCAACCCTAACCCTAACCCTAACCCTAACCCTAACCCTAACCCTAACCCTAACCCTAACCCTAACCCTAACCCTAACCCTAACCCTAACCCTAACCCTAACCCTAACCCTAACCCTAACCCTAACCCTAACCCCTAACCCCTAACCCTAACCCTAACCCTAACCCTAACCCTAACCCTAACCCTAACCCTAACCCTAACCCTAACCCTAACCCTAACCCTAACCCTAACCCTAACCCTAACCCTAACCCTAACCCCTAACCCTAACCCTAACCCTAACCCTAACCCTAACCCTAACCCTAACCCTAACCCTAACCCTAACCCTAACCCTAACCCTAACCCTAACCCTAACCCTAACCCTAACCCTAACCCTAACCCTAACCCTAACCCTAACCCTAACCCTAACCCTAACCCTAACCCTAACCCTAACCCTAACCCTAACCCTAACCCTAACCCTAACCCTAACCCTAACCCTAACCCTAACCCTAACCCTAACCCTACCCTAACCCTAACCCTAACCCTAACCCTAACCCTAACCCTAACCCTAACCCTAACCCTAACCCTAACCCTAACCCTAACCCTAACCCTAACCCTAACCCTAACCCTAACCCTAACCCTAACCCTAACCCTAACCCTAACCCTAACCCTAACCCTAACCCTAACCCTAACCCTAACCCTAACCCTAACCCTAACCCTAACCCTAACCCTAACCCTAACCCTAACCCTAACCCTAACCCTAACCCTAACCCTAACCCTAACCCTAACCCTAACCCTAACCCTAACCCTAACCCTAACCCTAACCCTAACCCTAACCCTAACCCTAACCCTAACCCTAACCCTAACCCTAACCCTAACCCTAACCCTAACCCTAACCCTAACCCTAACCCTAACCCTAACCCTAACCCTAACCCTAACCCTAACCCTAACCCTAACCCTAACCCTAACCCTAACCCTAACCCTAACCCTAACCCTAACCCTAACCCTAACCCTAACCCTAACCCTAACCCTAACCCTAACCCTAACCCTAACCCTAACCCTAACCCTAACCCTAACCCTAACCCTAACCCTAACCCTAACCCTAACCCTAACCCTAACCCTAACCCTAACCCTAACCCTAACCCTAACCCTAACCCTAACCCTAACCCTAACCCTAACCCTAACCCTAACCCTAACCCTAACCCTAACCCTAACCCTAACCCTAACCCTAACCCTAACCCTAACCCTAACCCTAACCCTAACCCTAACCCTAACCCTAACCCTAACCCTAACCCTAACCCTAACCCTAACCCTAACCCTAACCCTAACCCTAACCCTAACCCTAACCCTAACCCTAACCCTAACCCTAACCCTAACCCTAACCCTAACCCTAACCCTAACCCTAACCCTAACCCTAACCCTAACCCTAACCCTAACCCTAACCCTAACCCTAACCCTAACCCTAACCCTAACCCTAACCCTAACCCTAACCCTAACCCTAACCCTAACCCTAACCCTAACCCTAACCCTAACCCTAACCCTAACCCTAACCCTAACCCTAACCCTAACCCTAACCCTAACCCTAACCCTAACCCTAACCCTAACCCTAACCCTAACCCTAACCCTAACCCTAACCCTAACCCTAACCCTAACCCTAACCCTAACCCCTAACCCTAACCCCTAACCCCTAACCCCTAACCCCTAACCCCTAACCCCTAACCCTAACCCTAACCCTAACCCTAACCCTAACCCTAACCCTAACCCTAACCCTAACCCGAACCCTAACCCTAACCCTAACCCTAACCCTAACCCTAACCCTAACCCTAACCCTAACCCTAACCCTAACCCTAACCCTAACCCTAACCCTAACCCTAACCCTAACCCTAACCCTAACCCTAACCCTAACCCTAACAACCCTAACCCTAACCCTAACCCTAACCCTAACCCTAACCCTAACCCTAACCCTAACCCTAACCCTAACCCTAACCCTAACCCTAACCCTAACCCTAACCCTAACCCTAACCCTAACCCTAACCCTAACCCTAACCCTAACCCTAACCCTAACCCTAACCCTAACCCCTAACCCTAACCCTAACCCTAACCCTAACCCTAACCCTAACCCTAACCCTAACCCTAACCCTAACCCTAACCCTAACCCCTAACCCTAACCCTAACCCTAACCCTAACCCTAACCCTAACCCTAACCCTAACCCTAACCCTAACCCTAACCCTAACCCTAACCCTAACCCCTAACCCCTAACCCCTAACCCTAACCCTAACCCTAACCCTAACCCTAAACCCTAAACCCTAAACCCTAACCCTAACCCTAACCCTAAACCCTAACCCTAACCCTAACCCTAACCCTAACCCTAAACCCTAAACCCTAAACCCTAAACCCTAAACCCTAAACCCTAACCCTAACCCTAACCCTAACCCTAACAACCCTAACCCTATCTCTGTTTCTTAACCCTATTTCCTAGTCCTAAACTGTAACCCCAAACCCTAAACTCTAACCCTAAAACCTAAACAGCATCCCCACCCTAAGCCCTAACCCAAACCCCAACCCCAAAACCCTAACCCTAACCCCTAACCCTAACCCTAACCCTAACCCTAACCCTAACCCTAAACCCTAAACCCTAAACCCTAAACCCTAAACCCTAAACCCTAAACCCTAAACCCTAACCCCAACCCTAACCCTAACCCTAACCCTAACCCTAACCCTAACAACCCTAACCCTATCTCTGTTTCTTAACCCTATTTCCTAGTCCTAAACTGTAACCCCAAACCCTAAACTCTAACCCTAAAACCTAAACAGCATCCCCACCCTAAGCCCTAACCCAAACCCCAACCCCAAAACCCTAACCCTAACCCCTAACCCTAACCCTAACCCTAACCCTAACCCTATCTCTGTTTCTTAACCCTATTTCCTAGTCCTAAACTGTAACCCCAAACCCTAAACTCTAACCCTAAAACCTAAACAGCATCCCCACCCTAAGCCCTAACCCAAACCCCAACCCCAAAACCCTAACCCTAACCATAACCCTAAACCCTAACCCTGAAACCCAAACCCTAAATGCTACCCCTACTGTAACCCTATCCCTACCCCCTCCCTCAACCTTAACCCTAACTCTTCAGTTAACTCCTACCTCACCATTCTAAACCCTCAACCCCAGACTTCTAATCCTCAATCCCAACCCCAATACCCCCAAATCCTAAATCCCAACTTCTAGTCCTAACCCTAACCATAATATTAACTCTCTGAAAAAGCCCATCCCCCCTACACCCTTGCAGGTGTGTACTTACATGTACAGGCACAGAGGTGTTTATTGTGACTTCTTCTTTACCATCCAGCACATCTTCACAGTTCCCTGGATCCTGGGATTGAAAAGATACATGTCAAAAGCCGGGCGTGTTAGTGCACGCCTTTAATCCCAGCATTCAGGAGGCAGAGCGAGGGGGATCGCTGTGAGTTCGAAGCCACCTTGAGACGTCATAGTGAATTCCAGATCAGCCTGAACTAGAGTGAGACCTACCTCGAAACCCCACCCCAAAAAAGAGAGACATGTTATCTTGTTACATGGGCCTCTTATGACCCCCCCCCATAGTCCTAACAAGTCCTATTTATTGCAAACAATGTAATCTTTGCTTGCTGAATATTAAATAACCCACATGACACCTATAATATAATTATGAATTAACAGATAAAATACAACATAGCACATCCAAAGCCATAGACTGTTAATAGAAAATTCTGGAAGTGGTCAATAAAAAGTTTTAAAAAAGGGGTCAACTAAGCAGATGAGATGGCTCAGCAGATAACATTCTTGCATGCAAAGCCTAACAACCTAAGTTCCATTCCCCAGTATCTGCGTAAAGCCGGATGGACAAAGAGGAACATGCAACTGGAGTTTGTTTGCAGCACCTGGAAGCCCTGGTATGCCAATTTTCTCTCTCTCCTCCTGCCCTTTCTCTTCTGTTTGCAAATAAATAAATAAAAATAATTTTTTAAAGGGTCAATGTTTGTATTATTAGTCACTCAGGAAGAGTCCTAAACTGACACAAATGCTATTTCCAGGGGACAATAGGGAAGAAGGGGATGTATAGGCACAGAGTGAAAGAGCAGAGCTACCTCTCTTCAATGTTTGAATCACATGGTTTCTTAGAAATTTTTAAAAATGTGGCTGATATCGCAGGGCATAGTGGCACACATCATTACTACCAGCACTTGGGAGGCAGAGGTAGGAGGTCAGCCTGGGATACAGAGTGAGACTATGCCTCAAAAAAAATGTGGCTGATTCTAAATCATGTGGGTATAGCTCTATGGCAATGCACTTGAGTAGCACATATGAAGTAAGGTTGGATATATTAAGCCGTGGAATATGTGCTTAGCAATACACTACAAAATGGTTTGATTTCTTTTCAAATATATGTATTGTATTAATACCATGGTTTTACAAATACATTCAGGTCATCTAATAGCATCTCAGTGACTCCTAACAAGCCAACAAGCCAACAAGCCAGGCTCTGACGGATATAGTATGCCTTCATCAGCACCTGGAAATTCTACATTTCCTTAATTCCCTCTCAATTTTGATAATGATTATTTCACTTATTTATTCTCAAACCTCCCACATTCCATATACAATCCTTACCCTTACTTAATGACACTTCCTCCTAGTTTCACTGAAAAGGAAAAGAAAATATAAAAAATATAAGAAAAAGAAATATAAGAAAAATTCTACCATACTCCACATCTCTATTGGGAATTTCAATCAGCTACAGACACCCAAAGGGGAGGGAGATAAGTGAAATAAAAGAGAAAAGATCATTACAGCTGTACATAGTAAATTCCAGGTCAGTCTGAGCTAAACTGACACTCTACCTTGAAACAAAAAGAGGAGAAAGAAAACAAACTACAGATGCATGTACCACTTTGTGCATTGGGCTTTACATGGGTACTAGGGAATCAAACCTCAGTCAAGCATTTTAACTGCTAACCCCTAACCCCTAACCCCTAACCCCTAACCCCTAACCCTAACCCTAACCCTAACCCTAACCCTAACCCTAACCCTATGAGCCATCTGTCCATTCCCAAGACCAGGTCCAACTGCTAAGACTGAAGATGCAAATGTTCAGAAAAAAGAATCTTTTTGCCATGATTTGTCCCCTGGGACAGAGCACATGAATAGTTTTTAATGGGATTTTTGGTAACTAATAATGGAAGGTGGTTGTTTGTGGAAGGGTAACTACTATAGTTTGTATCTTGCATGTTCCCATAAGGTTAAAAGGCTTAGTTCCACAGTCAATGACATGACTGGGAGGTAGAAGAGCACTAAGGAGGTGGGACTCAAGGGAAGGAAGTGAGTAAGGCAATGTTCTTGAAGGGGATCCTGGAACCTGGCCTCTCCTCTTCTCTCTGGATTCCAAGATTCTATGAGATGAGCAAGTCCATCTACTAGGTACTCCCACAATCTGCCTCCCATAAGATAAAATCAAGGCCAGATGTACAAGATGCACTTGGCTGGAGTTCATTTGCAGTGGCTGGAGGCCATGACATGCCCATTCTCTCTCCCTCTCTCTCTCTCCCTCTCCCCCTCTTTCTCTCTCTGTTGCTCTCAAATAAATATATATGGTTTATATATATATTTTTAAAAAATTAGGCAAGTTCTTGTTTTGTGTCAAAAAAACTTTTAAGACAACTAAGGCAGTTTAGAATGACTGTGCCCCCAAAAGTTATCTAGATCTGTTTTTCCATAAACAGCCTGAGTCCCTCCATATTCCCCTTTCTAGAATTAAGATTCTTGGAAGATTTAAATCTAATGTTGGCAAAACTTTACATCATGGCAGGTTAAATCAGGCCCCATTCCAAATCCATGAGTGACCCCAATTTGGGTGACAGGGCAGGCTTTACCCCCCCGAACACCCTCCATGTGGCAGAAGCTCTCTATACTTTCTCCGCTTTTCTTCTCTTAACCTAATATAGTCTCTCTAACCCTTACCCTATGATCTGTGAATTCCACTTCTTTTAATTCATAAGACAAAAATGGGGAATGCCCCAAGGTTATTGGTGCAAAAGCACTCATCAGATGTAAATAACATCCTCATTTTCATACCATACTCAGATAGTGAATACAAATAGTATTTGCAATAGACACACAAATATCAACACTAAATATGAATTGACTTCTCTGTCTTATGTTTACCTTTCAGTTACTCTCACACAATCACTGGGAGTAAGCCACTAGTCCTCGGTTTTATCCCAAATTGAGACCCCCTAGAATATGAGTGGAATTACTACTGTTGATGACAGTGACAGTGTAAAGCCATATCTTAGTGCTGTCACTGCCCACAATTCTACCAAAGTCCAAACAGGTGAACCAACCAGTTTTCTGGATTAATTTAGAGACAACAGGTGGGGTGTTATTCACAGGAGCCAAAACAGCTGCATTACTCCAAAGTTCACACCATCACGGCAGGAAGAAGTAAGGGCTGCAATTCCAGGAAAGGGGCCTGTGATTCCCTCCCCCTCCCCCTTTCTATCAGGCAGTGTCAATAGCTTCATTACCATTTCCATAGGCCTGGCTACCAGAATGGGGGGGGCGGGGGGGAAGGGACAGAGAGAGGGGGGAAGGGACAGAGAGGGGGGATGTTTGTGTATTTATCGTGATCATCTTGCACACACTTTTCAGCACAAGGGAATCAGGGGTTGGGGAACTAAGAGCCTGAAAGCTGGTGAGCAAGGGTCAAGACACCAGCTTCTGCAGTTTGGGGACACAGGTGCTGGCCAATCCACAAGGCAGTGCAAAAAGCCCATTTCTGTGGAACACAGGCAAGAATCAGGTCTCCCCAAACCAGCAGCAGTGATACCAGGACAAGGGAACTGAGAGGTGGCTAAGGAACCTGTAGCTCCGACCTCCTCACTCCGGGTGCTCACTCTCTAAAGCCGAGGGAACCTGGAAGTTGGGTACCCAGCTAGATTGAATGTCCCGGAGAAGCGCACTGCTGCATGCAGAATCCCGGAGCCACACTGCGCCACGCGGACAGGGAGGGCTCCTGCCCGCCGCCTCTGCAGTACCCAACCTCCCCCACCCAAAAGCCACGCGCGGGGGAACCACAGCTCAGAACGGCCACCCATCCCAAGTCGGGACCACCACACTTGTGCGTGTTTATGCGGAACCGAGTGTGTGTGGGGGCGCGATCCCGAATCCCGCAATCCCCACCCGCGACGTGCAATTGCGCGCACCGCGGCTTCGGGATGGGCGCACAGGAGGGCATATCCCCCGAGAGCAGGGGGGCAGTGGTCCGTTCTCCTCCCGAAGAGCCCTATCTCCCTCAACCCCGGGGGATGAGGAGAGAGGGTGAGTCTCCGTGAATCTTTGTTGGAGCCAGCCCGCAACAGGGGGACAGGGACGGCACGCGTGGGGGCGGGCACACCGTATCTTCGCACACTCTCATTTCGTACTTGGTGACGGAGTAGCCATTGAGCAGGGGCAGATGACATAGGGTCGCAAGCCCCGTGGAGCCTGTAGGCTCCGCCGCAGCAATGGTTCCTCGGGCGGGCACACCTGTAGCAGCAACCTCACACTCTGCACGATGCTCCCTGGGTAGCTGCGGGGTTCCTCGCACTTGGACTTGTCGCAGGGCAGGCACACCATCGCCCGGGTCCCGGAGCGCGCCAGTAGCAGCAACACTGCCAGCAGCGAGACCAGGAGGTGACCGCTTACCCCTGTCACCAAGTACATCTTCCAGGGCTGCCGCCGCCTTCAAGCAGCCAGGGCGGAGCACGACGGGCGCCCTCCCCTGCGCGGAGCACACGCGCCGCCGCCGTCGCCGCATCCCAGAGCGAGGTCCTGGCCGCTGCCCCTCCACGGGAGTCTACGGAGGTGAGCTTCCCCTGGCGGGGCCAGGGCCCCGCCGTCCCCACCGCCGCGGCCACTGCGGGCGGCGCATATCCGGAGTTCACTGGCCAGGTGGTCCCTCCTCCTCCGCCGCCTCCGCCTCCGCCTCCTCCCGGGAGGGAGGAGAATTTAAAAAGGTTTCATTCCGACAGCTCCAATTCCACTCAAAACTTCTGGCGGCGGTGGCTGCTGTGCTGTATTCCGCAGGAACTGGCGGCGCCTCCGGGTCCTTGCCCTGTCCTTCTCCTCCAACCCCAATCGGCCGGTGGAGACCGAGCGGCGCAGCCTCCAGGGCCCGCGCCCGCCTCCCCAGCCGCCGAGTGGGCGCGGTGGCGCAGCGACGAGCTCCGCGGCGTCCTCTCCGTGGGTCCGGCTCGCCCCACTCCTGAGCCGATCCTCCGGGCGCTTGTTTGTGGCTAGAGCCTCCGCCGCTCGGGTAGTGCCCTCCCCCATTCTACTCCTCCTACTCCAGTCCTCCCCCACTCGCTCTTGAGCCGCACTCAGCTCATTAAGAGAACGCCCCATCCTCCCCGTCGCCTCCCGATGGCCGGCCCTTCCTCGTTCTTCTCCTCCTCCTCCACCGACGCAGCG
This sequence comes from Jaculus jaculus, assembly GCF_020740685.1. Lineage (NCBI taxonomy): Eukaryota > Metazoa > Chordata > Mammalia > Rodentia > Dipodidae > Jaculus > Jaculus jaculus. The sequence continues at coordinate 62,490,063 of NC_059120.1, read as the reverse complement.
GCTCCGGGCAGCGGAGTCCCGAGCGCACGTCTGCCCAGGCCAGCCTGGAAGCGCAGAGGGACCAGACCCATGCACCTCACTGGGGAGTGGGGAGGGAGGATGGAGCTTGGAGAATGTCGGGGGACATCGCCCCCTCCCCAGTCGTCCCCGGAAGATCCTGGGTTGGGGAGAAGGGGAGGGGATATGACTCACAATGTCAGGTAGCTCACACTATTCCCATGCATGGGGAGAAGCAGTTGAAGAGCAATCATTAGCTCTGTTCTTGTGTGTCTCTCAGATGAGCTGAAAGGGAAGCTATAATGGCTGAGTTAAGCACTAGGGACATGTCAGCATGACCAATTCCTTCTTTGCTGTTTTCCCTTAAAGCTAAATTGCCCAGGTGTTAGAAAAGAAACTTGTAACCAAAATCTCTTCATTATAAAATATTCTTTTAGGGCTGGAGAGATGGCTTATCGGTTAAGCGCTTGCCTGTGAAGCCTAAGGACCCCGGTTCGAGGCTCGGTTCCCCAGGTCCCACGTTAGCCAGATGCACAAGGGGGCGCACGCGTCTGGAGTTCGTTTGCAGAGGCTGGAAGCCCTGGCGCGCCCATTCTCTCTCTCTCCCTCTATCTGTCTTTCTCTCTGTGTCTGTCGCTCTCAAATAAATAAAATAAAATAAAATAATTAAAAAAAATTCTTTTAATTGCTTAGGTGTGCCAAGTTTAAATAGCTACATCAAATCTGTCCATCTAAATCACTTAAAATATGAGCTATTAAATGGACAATGAAGGTCTATGTAGGCTTTCCAGAAAAGTTTTGTTAAAAAAATGCGTTTAAAATATCAGTATATATTTAAAAATAACTTGATGGCAGATTTAAATGTAACTGTCTTACCCAAAGCAGCAACCAGGAGTATGTATTATAGTGAAATGACAATCTATTCTAATGAAGCACCAAGATTTACATAACGAGAACTAATCAGGAGTATCTATTATAGTGAAATGACCATCTATTCTAATGACAGGTTCCTCCTTTCTTCATTTCACTCCATTCATCCATACAAATGAGAAGTAATCACTTCCATAAAAATATACACGGTTAGGTCAAAGTGATGTCAAATTTTCAAAGGTAAATTGAGAAGTATAAGATAGAAGTATAAATTGACTTAATGAAGTCAAATGTGAAGGTTTATGATCAATTCCATCTAATTTCACTGTAACAGATAAGAAATAAGGCTGTCATAAATTATAATTTAATATGATTTAATTATTTAACAAATTTTACAATACTTATTGAATCCTTGTCTGTTCCATGGCAGTTATTGTGCATTTGAGGTACACATTGATAAACTACCAATGCAATTGATACCCCTAAATGAACTCAAGAACCAGAGGGGAGACACAATTATCAACAATCCCAAAATAGCTACTTAAATTCAAGTATTAAGGAAGATATGAGATATGTAGGGTGCAATAAGAGCTCAACTAAAATGTGTATAACATGCCCATTTTGTGTGTGTGCAAAAACACTAAAAGAATCAGGAAAAGAGGTCATGACTGGGCTGTGGCATTAAGGACAAGTAAGAATTTGTTAGGTAGACATGGACATAAGCATGATAAGAGTCAATGCTTGTTCCCTTTGTTCCCATAATTCATGTGTTTGGAATTTTTGGGCTAACTTCTCCATTGCATGAACCCTTTTTTTTCTTTTTAATACACATGGACTGGAGGAGGAGGTTGAGTGGCTCTGGGTGATGAATAGGTCTAACCATGCTGCTGTACAGTTTCCTGTTTTGAACTCCTGTCTCGCTAATCTACAAGCAGATATGTGCTTGCTTGCATGTTTAGACTTGTACTTTGATTATTTTTTCCTTTTGCTCCTTGAATAGGGAGGACAGTACCCATTGTGACAACATAATTTGATAAAGCAGCCATTGTATTTTTGGTTACAGTTATTATTTTCTTACCACATGCAGTATTTCATTAGTAAGTATTACATTATGTAGGTGATGCAAACATACAACATGAATGACATACTCGTTACTATTCTATTGCATGAGCTGAGCATCTCTTACAGGATTACTTCTCAGAAAAGGAGTGGTGCTGGGGAGTTCACTCGGGCACTCATGAGACATACTTTGAATTTTGATTTGATTTGATTGTTTTGGGTGCTAGGGATTAAACCCAGAGATTTGTGCATGCTAGGGAAGAACTTGACCAATCTAGCTTATGGGTAATGCTGTTGAAATTTATTTATATATAAAATTCAGTAAAATATTGGTCACAAAACCAAATCTGCTGTTATGTTAAATGTTAACAGCCTTTAGTAATTTAGTTTACCCTGAGTTTGACAGGAAAAAGTCACCAAGGAAACTATGCTTCTGATGTGAAATCATAAAGGAACAAAAACTTTAGTTGGTAAATATGGGGAAGATCTGAGGCTACTTCATAGTCATCCAGTTCTTCTGGGAAGAGTTGCTCATAACAACAGTGTGCCAAAGGGGAAAGCAATACAGACAACATATATTGATTTTAGTGCATTTTACTTCAGTCACATGATAGTCACATCAATAGTAAGAGGTCTTTATAGTGCTGTTGACTTAATCCTCTATCCACGTGGGCTAACACTGCTAGTGGATAATGCTGGATTTTTTTTTTTTTTTTAAATCTCTAAACTAGATAATGTCATTACAGGCATTATCAGGTTTACAGACAGCAACAAGATGAAAGGACTTAACACCTCATCGCTCACACACAAGAAGCACTGCGTAATCTTTTGAGCTAAGAAGCTGAGAGCAGTTCCAAATCCTCTTTAATGACCTAACAATCTGTGGCTTATCATTAAAATAAGAAAGTACAGGACGCTACTTTCTGCCAAACTTGTTGAATCCTAAGAATTAACTGAGTGATGTTTTGTTCCAACTCAGCACCTTCGCATTAGCTAACACAGAAAGAGACTTCAGAACATTTAAGCAGCACTCACACTGCTGGCTATGAAGCTCTGTTTGGTTTGCCTATGAAGGTCACTCCATCATGGTACATTTCTTTCATAGCACTCTTCTCTCCTTTTTGGAAAGGGTCTTGCTATGCAGCCCAAGCTGGCCTGGAACTCACCATCTTCCTTCCTTAGCCTCATAAGTGACAGGATTTTAAACATAAGCCACCACGCACCAGACACTTTGTTTTAACTAGTAACTATGTATTTGCTTATAAGCATGGGGACAATGTCTCTTAAAAATTATTAATGTATTTACAGAATCCAATATTTATGAGGTGCTTCAAATTTTTTGAAGAATAAATGGATTAAATTAACATTTATTTGCTTTTTAACCGAAGCCCAAAATTTAGCCCTTCATTAAGGGTTCCTCTTTGAACTTGAGCCTTAACTGTATGAAGGAACTGAGAAACTTGTTTCCATGAGGGCTGTGTGAGACATGGGACATAAATGGTGTATAACATAAGTGAAAGTCACTTCATTGCTCTCAGAGCTATTTTATCACCATGAGGATCGGCATCATGTAACAGATATGAATGTTCTCAAGAGAAGAGCTGTACTGGTCATAGACAAGGCAGGCTCAAAGAGTGGCTATAAAGAGGAAGAAATAGGAGAATATGGCCAGTGTCCTTCATTGCAGAAACACTCTGAATTTAGCATGTGTGTGACCTGAAAGGAAATCTCATAGCGCTGAGCTCATATGCAAAGAGCATGTAGCTTCCAAGTATGGGGGTCTATTCTGGGATGCTCCAGGAGGACGGGGGTTGTGGCTTATTCATGTCTGTATTTTAGGTGGATACAGAAGTGAGATACAGAGGAAATATGCAAGAAATATTTGTTGAAATATGTTTTATTTAACTTCATAATTCTCATAGGTCAGAGTACATACTCTCATAGGTCAGAATACACGTAAGGTGAATATTCAAATAAAATTATTTTCATGGGAAAAAGGAAAATGTAAAGTGAATGACAAACTTAACAAGTCTCACATGGCAAGGTTTTGGGGTTACAATAAACCCTTCCCATCTTTCTGTTACTCATTCACAGCTGATTTTGATTGAATTGTAGCTGAAGCATTGTTTCACCCTGCCTTGCTTTGCCTTCCTCTTCCCTTTCTTCCTCCTTCACCTTTCCTTCCCTTTTCTTTATTCTTCCTTCTTTCTTTCCTACCTTTTATTCTTTCTTCCTTTTTCCCTTAATTTTCTTTCCAGCAGTTATTCTAGTCTAAGTGTCACAAGCATATCAAGATGGAAATTAATGTGTAATAGCAGAAAAAAACATGAAATGTCACTAGGAAGTAGAAAAGCAATAAGTTAAAACCACACATGCACCAAAACAGATGTCTCTGTCCTTGTCACCTTGTCAGTGGTTTTGTTCTTTTGGTAGCTGTTGGTGTGACCTTTACATTCAGAAGGCATTAAGGATACGCTTACTAGATTAGCTAGCTGAGAGGTAGAGTTGTGACACAGTAGTTTAGTGGAAGCCCATCAGAGTCTTCCCTTCTGAGCTTCTCCTATCTTAAATCTGTCTGTCAGTTAACATCTACTGATACATGCATCTGTCTTGACAGAAAACACATTATGTCAGAAACAGGATCAATTCTGTAAGAGTGTGGCTTCTAGGCAGACATCTCCTGAGGTGGGGAAGGAGGTGGTGCCACAATATCCAGCATCTACTATGAGACCAACCTCCACAGCAATCCCTGGCTTTTTCAGGTAGTATGCAAAAATATTTTCCTAATTTTTATGAATATTTTTATTTATTTGCAAGGAGGGAGTAAGAGAAAATGGGCATGACAGAACCTTTAACTGCTGCAAATAAATTCCAGCTACAGGTGCCACTTTGTGCATATGAATTTACATGGGTACTGGGGAATTGAACCCAGGTCTTTAGACTTTTCAGGTAAGTGCCTTAACTGCTGATCCATCTCTCTAGCTCCTGATTTTTGTTCTCATACATCAATGCACTCTCTCTCTCTCCTTGATGCCTTTATTACTTCTGCCTTATGTCTGCAGGCTGGACAATCACTTTGGAAGAAGCAAGCTGTAGAAGGCCATGCTGTGAGATTTACCGTCTGTGGAGATGTGGCTAGGAGAGGGAATCAGTCCTAAGGGCCAAGAATTAGAACATTCTGGAGGCCCAGAAAGTCCAGAGGCTGCGCTTCCTTCCTTGCCTGAAAGAACATTGCTCTTCTCTTGTGTCCTCCCTGTGGGCTTGAGTCTGATAACCCTTCAGCTGCCAGTAGCTTTGCAGACATGAAACAGGCTTTGCTTACACTGCTTGTGAGTATCTGTTAGCTAGATCACACACAATTTTGGAAGAGTGGTATAGAAAGAGAAATACTTGAGTGAAAGGAAACGTGTATGAAATCTTTGGTTAGAGTCAGGCCAGGCACAGTCACTCTCTAGATTGGCTGCACTTGAATTTATATCATTGAAAGTATTTCAAATCATTTCATACAGGTATGCTACAAGAAGGCTAGTCTGACAAGTATCTACAAAATGGACACAAAAGTGGAAGAGAGGCAGGGAGACCATTAGGAGGTTATAAACAAGAACAGGAAAGATTTAGGATGCTGGAGACAGTGATGATGAGGCATCACAAAACAGGAGGTGAGAAATTATATATGAAAATCATGGCAGTGCTAAATTAGAAAATACAATCTACGGATTGAGAAGATGTGTGTGTGGAGGGATGAGAAGAGATATTTGAGTTTTTAGCTTGGGTTATTATAAGGGTAAGCTTATTACCAACACAGCTCTGAAACCAGGAGGCCAGGGGTTTTTGAGTAATAAATGATGACATTCATTTCACACATAGAATTATGTAAATAGGGTTGTCAGTTGGCTAGTCTTCTGTTGGGGAATATGATCATTGGTTTGATGGTGTTTGAATGCAATCTATAAGGCTTAACCTTCTTCCACTAAATGAAAATGGAGCCTGGGGGAAAAACTGTACCCCAAGCTTTTGGAAGAGTACCTGTGTGGGTAAACACCTTGATCTGAAACATTTCCTGGAGCTTTTCAGTCTTTACCTGTGTGTGAAGACAAAATCATACACCCCCTTCACTTGAAGGTAATATAGAAGTATCAAATAGATACTTTATAAAAACATCATCATAATTGGTCACCACCTCATGACTAGGGTTGAGTTTCAGCAAGAACCAAAATATTGGAATTACCAACAGAGTAACCAGACATGGGAAGCTTTAATAATATACTCATGCTGCAGACAAAGAAGATAAATTCACAGGTCCTCAGAAAGACTAAGAAAGTAGCAAGAAACTTTGTAACCTCCTCAGGCTTTGAAGACAACAGACCCAAACCATTAGATAGCATTTCAGTAATTAGACACTAATGAACACTGTTCCAACCATTACTGAGTGACGTGAAAGATGTCTGCATTTGGGTGGGGCCCAACTCAAGAAAATGTAGCATATCCAGACAGTGCTACACACAGTCCTCTTACTTGAATCAGATGACCAGGTGGATTACAGTGTTAGAGCTATAACCATGGAAGAGAAGGATACTGAATTGAAGCTTGAACCAAGCTCCAAGTCAGAGAGTGTCAGCCTTTCTGGGGCTAGCACACACCATCCTGTCCTGCCAAAAACCTACCAGGAAACAACTGAAAAGCCACAACTGCTTAGCCAAAGCCAGGTGTGCTCAGAATCATCAGGACCCCTCAATAATCCACTGTGATGTGGTAACAGTACATCTGTCATTAGGCTTAATTAGGCATAGAGAATACAGGTAAGTTTCATTAACAGTTCCACAGTTGCACTAACACCCACCCACCCCTTGGCTCATACATAGGTCTCATGGAAGGGTTTCTTATAATAAGCTGACAGAAGAGAGAGAAAGATAAAACACACAAGCTTAGTTCATGGGTAGGTTGCCTTGAATGGTTCTGTCTACATCATTGACTGCTGCTGCTACTCTCTGGCCCCATTCCAGAGTGATCCTGAAAGACAGATGGAGAGGGAATATACTGCCAATGGCTATTCCTTGACATTGACCTTGAAAGTCCACTTTGTATGAAGCCAGAGAAAATCTGCCCAAGGTAAGGACTGCACACCCATAGACAGTGTTCACATGGCCTAAGTGGGTGATCATGTCCATGAAGAAGTAAGATTAGCATACTGGGGACACAGCCTCAACCCCAGACTTGTTGGTGTGTAATTGTCGACATAAACCACAGTATCCCTAAGATATAGTACTAACACACACACACATGACCCCATCAATTTATATTAGCCATGGATACATGTTAGAGTTAGAGCTGACAGAATATCCTGAAGGGATAGATGTGGAATCATCTGGTGACACCATAGCAAATAGAATAATGGGTTTTCTATCAGTTGAGCTGGGGTAAGGTGGGTTTTTTTGTATCAATATCCAAAGTTCAGTTTGGAACATGTTGTTTTAAGACATTTATTAGGCATACAAGCAGAGATGCTGAAAAGGAACTTGATATATGAGTAGAAAGATGAGGAGAAAAAAGTTTGAACCAGGGCAGAAGAATCATGATGTGAAAAAAATCATAGGTATGATCAAAGAAGTCCTGTCTGGTGTGGGGAGGGACCCAGCACAAAGCCTTTTCCTTGTCTGGATTGCTTAGGCCTGTCATGACAGGACTGATGTGTGACAGTGTCAAGGTGTGTGCCAAGTTTACATTTTGATTTGGGTACACTTTAGAGTAGGAAAGATTGAGAAATGTCCCATTCTGCTTTTAGATAGAAACTTCTAGTACTCACCTATTACTGGTATTTCTTTCTATGAATGTGAAAAAAAAAAATTCTGTGTCTTCTTTCCAGAAGGTTGTGACTTTTGGGTTGAGATGACTGTCACATCCATGCTGAAGCATTTCATCTGTGGGGCAGAGCCCTCAATGTTTCCATTCCCTGCTGGAGTAAGCATGGAAGTGTGTGGAGAAGGAAGTGCTACAATATGAAGAAGTCTTTATTTTTTGTATATGAAATGTTTAAATGATTTTTTTTTCCCAGATAGGGTCTTGCTCTAGCCCAGGCTGACCTGGAATTCACTATGTAGTCTCAGGTTGTCCTCGAACTCACAGTGATCCTCCTACCTCTGTATCCCAAGTGCTAGGATTACAGGTGTGCACTACCATGACTGAATTTTCTTAATATTTTATTTTTTTTTAAATTTTTTTTTTATTTATTTGAGAATGACAGACACAGAGAGAAAGACAGATAGAGGGAGAGAGAGAGAATGGGCGCGCCAGGGCTTCCAGCCTCTGCAAATGAACTCCAGACGCATGCGCCCCCTTGTGCATCTGGCTAATGTGGGACCTGGGAAACCGAGCCTCAAACCGGGGTCCTTAGGCTTCACAGGCAAGCGCTTAACCGCTAAGCCATCTCTCCAGCCCTCTTAACATTTTAATATACATGTTTCCTTTTTATAATTTATGGAGGCTTGAATTAGGTGTCCACTGTAAATTCACATGTTCCAAATGCTTGGTCTCCAGCTGGTGGAAACTTGGGAATTAGAGCCTCATGGAGATGTATAGTTGAGGGCAGGCCTATGGGTGTTAAAGCCAGATTTCCTTGTGCCAGTGTTTGGCACATTCTGCTACTGTTGTCTATCTGATGTTGGCCAGAAGGTGAGGTACAGCCAGCTGCTCATTCCATGGTTTCCCCTGCCATCATGGATCTTCCCCTCAAGTCATTAAGCCAAAATAAACCTTTTCCCCCCTCAAGCTGTATTTGGTTGGGTGCTTTGTCCCAGCAATGACAAGGTAACTACAACAATAAAATTGGCATCAGTTGGATGGGGCTGTTGCTGCTAGAAATCTGTGTAGCTTTTGACCTTTTGGAACTGACCTGTGGAAGGAATGTGGATGGATTTGAAACCTTGGTCTGAGATGCCTTGCAGTGCTGAAGGCAGAGTTTCATGGGTCATTCTGGACAGAGTTGAAAGAAATGAGTCAGTTCGAACTATGAACTGTAAGACTTAGTTTATGAGGGGAAAAAAGGACTTTGCTGGGGCTAGTCTTGAAGCAGTTTGTGTGAGAGGCTTGCTGTGTTCTGTCTGCCTTGTGCAGAGTTGCATTGCATAGAAATGGACTGGTATTACCAGAGAATATAGTACAGAAAGAAATGAAAGCTTTGGGCTAACAGCAACAACTCACTTAACCAGCAATTATTTGAGAGTTTACAGCCATTGAGATTTGGCCAGCTGTTCTGCACTGGGGTAGCAGAAAGAATGCAGAATCTTTTTAACCTAGGGGACCTGAATGCTGAAGGAGTGTACTATTCTCCAGTCAGGTTTATCCCGCCCCCCCCCCCCCGGATTAACAAATTGGTAGCTCACCTGATACTATGGAGCATAAGAAATTCAGGAAAAAGAGGGTTATTTGATTTGCAACTTGGTTTTGTGATTTGGAAATGACCATGGGCAATGTGAAGCAGATTTGTTGGATTACCTGTGTGCAGCTCCAACAGAGCCATGAGGATGAACTGTGGGCTATAGTGGAGACTCTCGGGACTTTTTGAAATATCAGGACTATGAAACCGCCACAAAGGAGAGCTGCAGCCTTGGGATGATTGTTCCCAGTCTATAAGGAGCTGAACTGAAGGGGCAGAATTGGAACTTCAGACTTTGTCACTGGTTACAGATGTTGGACTTGGAGTTATGGAACTTGATGTTTTGCTCTCCCTGTTTGGTTTAGCTTTTGTATTGTTCAATCTTTCTTTGCTATGCACAATGCTATATTTTGCAGTGTGAATGCTTATTCTGTACCATTGTTATTATTATTATTATTATTATTAATTTTTGGTTTGACGGCTAAAAGTTAAGAGACCTTGGACTATGGGGATGTTTTTAACAGTATTGGGATTAATAAAAACTATAGGGACTTAAAGTTGGACTAAGTGCATTGCATTTTACATAATGTATGACTATTAGACTGTGGGGAACAGGGGTGGAAAATGGTGGTTTGAATTAGGTGTCCCCAATAAACTCATGTGTTCTGAATGTTTGATACCCAGCTGATGGCAATTTGGAAATTAGATCCTTACTAGAGGAGGTGTGTGGTTGGGGGTGGGTTTGTGGGTGTTATAGCCAGCTTCCCCTTTCCAGTGTTTAGCACCGTCTCCTGCCACTGTTGTCTACCCAATGTTGTCCAGGAGGTGATGTCCACCCTTTGCTCATACCACAATTTCCCTTGCTATCATGGAGTTTCCCCTTAAGTCTGTAAGCTGAAACAAAACCCTTCCTCCCACCAGCTGCTCTTGGATGGGTGCTTTGTGCCAGCAATGAGAAGGTAACTGCAGCATAATTACTTCTTTATGAACTTTATAGTTTGAACATATTGCCTTTAGAGTCAGACTGGAACTGCACTGTTGGTTCCCTTGGGCCTCAAGTTTGTTGACCCATGTGCAGATCTGATCGCTCTCCTGCTTCTACATCATGTGGGCAGTTCCCTATAATCAATCTTTTAACAATATATACCCTACTGGTATTACTCTCTAGAGAATCTTGGCTTTGGGCTTTTTAGCTTTCCAATACTAACAATTACATTTCCTTTGAAATGTATAAAAGCAGCCAATTGATATTTAAAGAAAGCTCATTCCCAAGCAAATGCAATAAAAAGCTTTTCACCTTTGAAAGATCACCTTTTTATTACAGAAACCGTAGAAAAGAACTTAGGAAACTAATGAAACATAAAAATGTAAATTATTCTCAGCCAGCTAGTTGTGTCGCCAAGCATATTCTAAATTATTTTAAAAAATGAATATCTCTTTAAATATAAGATAGGGAAATGGTCATTCACCAGTCTACCATGGTTAGCATTAAAATGGCACTTTTTTTTCCTTTAGTGTAATTGTATTACAATTTTACTGGTGGGAAAAGTCAAAGAATTCTAATTTCCTTCAAAGTTCTAAACTCTTTTGTTGAATAGCTACATATTCAAATCACAATATTTGTATGCTATTAAAGAAGCAAATGAAAGACATACACATTAAACTATAAACTTCAACAGTTTTTATTAACCCCTTCCACTTTATTCACTGTAATGTTTCAAGAACTTTTTATTTTAAGTAAAGCATTTTTGGAGTAGAGTTAGATGAAAAATTGAGAGGTATGTATAGACATCTTTTAAAAACCCTTCCTTCACCATGAATTGCTTTCCTTGAACCTATATGGATGCATCTGTATCCTCCACCATCTGTCATTTATGTTAGAGTTCAGTCAGTGTTATATGGATTTAGGCAAGTATAAAATGACATTATAGTGTTATTGAGGGGTGGCAGGTCCTAAAAATCCCCTTACTGACCTTCTTTTCATCCTTGGCAACTGCTGACTGTTTATGTCTCCATTGTTTATCCAGGCATTTTTCAATATCTCCTACAGAGCTATTGAAGTACTTATCAAGATGATTGACAATTTCTAGATTGACAAGTCATTAATGAGATTTTTGCCCTGCTTGTTTGGCATAGTGGGCCATTCTCTTCCTTTGGAAATGTCTCTTCATTTTGGCTTATCAATTGTTTTCTTTTTTTGTACTGGATACATCTTCTCAATTTTATGTTACATTACTTTTCTTTAACACTTGCCGAGCCCCTATCTTGATCTGCCATCTTGATGAAGTCATCTAATCCCATGGTTTTAAATACTATCTAGATATTGAGACTTTAGATTTTTTTTCTAGGCTTGATCTTTTTTCTGAGTTCTAAACTCTATATATTCTCTTGAAGTTTTATTGAAGAAGAATTATAGACAAAACTATATATTTGATAACACCTTCATGTCTGCCACCCCAATTCTGGTCACTACTATTCTACTCTGTTTCTTTGAGCTCAACTTCTTTCTTTCTTTTTTAATTTTTTTTTGTTTATTTTTATTTATTTGGAAGCGATGGACAGAGAGAGAGAAAGAGGCAGAAAGAGAGACAGAATGGGCACGCCAGGGCCTCCAGCCACTGCAAACGAACGCCAGACGGGTGTGCCCCCTTGTGCATCTGGCTAACGTGGGTCCTGGAGAATGGAGCCTTGAACAGGGGTCCTTAGGCTTCACAGGCAAGCGCTTAACTGCTAAGCCATCTCTCCAGCCCTCTTTCTTTTTTTTAAAAAAGTATTTTTATTTATTTACTTGCAAGCTGAGAGAGAGGGGACAGAAAGAAAAGACAGAGTGGAGATGGGAGGGAGGAAGTATGGGTGTACCAGATCTCCGGCCAGACACATGGGCGACTTGGTGCATCTGGCTCTATGTGGATTCTGGGAAATCAAATTCAGACCATTTCAATTCAGACTTTGCAAGCAAGCACCTTTAACTGCTGGGCCATCTCTCCAACCCTGATCTCAACTTCTTTAGATAGTGTCTGTCTTTGTGTGCTTTGTTTATTAATTTAAATACATACATACATATCTATATAATCTATATCTATATCTACAGGTTATACTCTTTTATCCCCTTGCTCCCTCTCTTGTTTGCCTGCGGCCCTCCTCAGTGAGGTTATGGTGTTCAATGTGGGGTCATGAAGGCCTCAGTCAGTCCCTGTGGAATAGAGGGGGACTATTCCTCAGGGTATTGCTACTCATGTTATGGCTCTTACCATATTTCAGCCCCATCTTCCACAATGTTCTATTGGTCTTCTGTTCCTCAACAGAGCTGAAATCCCTCTTGCTTTTGTACCCAGAACTTCTCCAGGAATATGAATGGATGTCAAAAGCAGTCTCTCAGAGTCTTTCCTTCTGAAAGAAGTCTCAGGTCTTCTTCATCTGCAAGTCAAACCTTATCTTCTTCCCTTTTATGAACTTAGCACTACTTGGGTGGTTTTAAGGACATATTCATTTGCTTCTTGTTTTGTTTTCTTTTTTTTCTTTGCCTTTCACTTGCCAGCAAAGGAGAATGGTGGAAACTGAAGCTGTCGGTTGGGTCCACTGTAGGACCTCCGAAGCTAAGACTAGTGCTGAGCATAACCCATGCCATGAATGAATAAGTGAGTAACAGGTGACTGGTTGAATGAACCCTCAGTCACATTTGTAGAAGCCTGACACTTCATGTTTAACTTCAACATGATGACACAAACAGAGTGGATCCCAGATTCTAATATTCCATACTTCAGCACACTCCCACCAGCAGCCATTTACTAAGAAGGCCTTTCCATGGGAGTACTACTGACATACTTGTAACATCACTTATTTTAATACTTTTTAAAAAAATATTTTTATTTATTTATTTATTTGAGAGCGACAGACATAGAGAGAAAGACAGACAGAGGGAGAGAGAGAGAATGGGCGCGCCAGGGCTTCCAGCCTCTGCAAACGAACTCCAGACACGTGCGCCCCCTTGTGCATCTGGCTAACGTGGGACCTGGGGAACTGAGCCTCAAACCGGGGTCCTTAGTCTTCACAGGCAAGCACTTAACTGCTAAGCCATCTCTCCAGCCCAACATCACTTATTTTGAAGGTCAAAATCTGTCAGTCATTTTCACCAAATTTTTCAAACTTCCCCAAATGAACAATTATCAGGTAAAAGGCTTCCTAGTTCTAACCCCTGAAAAAAATCTATGGAAATAAGCTATCTCAGTTATTTGTTTCCATATATATCATTTTTTTTCTTAAAATACTATTACTTTATGGATTCTTTGACTAACTTAAGAAATTCTGAAGCCAGGTGTTTTGTTTTGTTTTGCTTTAACAAATCACAACAGACATAGTGAAAAACATGCTTGGTTTTTTGTAAATTTGTATATTTCGACAAACCACTAATGACACCATCTCCATTTTTAGGAACATAAAGTTGGTACTGTGTTGTATGTCTAAAAATATAACTAAGTGGTCAGAAAGGGTGGTCATCTAATCATTTGATAGGTCTTGGGTTTTCCAAGTATTTGCTGACACCTGTAAATAGCAAATTCTCTAGCCAAGCATGAGAATAGCATTGATCAAAAGGGATAAATATATACATCTAGAAGTTTCTTTGATAGGAATCATATTTCCATTTATCCAAAGAATAGTAGAAGCTTCTCCCTATGATTTTCCATATGATAGGCTTTTGACTTGATTCTCAATACCAGGTATGAATTTCTTCCCACTCATATGCCTCATACGCAGTCAGAGAGCAGTTGATCACACCCATAATTTACGTGCCACTATTGCTGTGGTAGGCACATCTTTCTTGACTGGTTGATTTTATAGCATGTAGGATTCACTGTTTGTTCACATTACTGATATCCCCACTTAGGAGGGTCCTCAGTGGAATGGGGGAAAGAGAAGAAAAGAAAAAAAAAAAAGAGAGAAGAACCTGATGGAAAGACAACCAATTTGAAGTGTGTTCACAGATTAGTTTCCAATAAAAATAATTTAAAAGCAAAAAAAAAATGGTGAAATCACCAACAAGAAATTCACACATTCACAGAGAATTCTTCCTTAGGATACCTGTATCCTAGTATACACACACACACACACACACACACACACACACAGACATGCATATATATCATATATATGTATCATATATCATATATACATATCACAATATATGGTATCATAGCACCATATATTGTTATTTTTTGTCTTGTTTTATTTTACTTTTTGTGTGCATGTGTGTCATGTGCTTGCATGCATGTTTGCATGTCTGTGGACACATATGTGTGTGTGTCTATGTTTGTATGTGCATGTGGAGACCATGGGTTGATTGCAGGTGTCTTCTCTCATTGCTTTCCATCTTATTTCTTGAGACGGGCAGTTCACTTGGCCCCAGAGCTTGCCTATTTGGCTAATCTACCTAGTCAGCTAGCTTGTCCCAGGGACCCCCTAGCTCTGCCTCCCAAGTGCTGGGATGTACAGGTGGCCTTTCACACTCGCTTAACACTTATATGAGAGCTGGAGGTCAAAATCAGGTCTTCACATTTGTGTGGCAAGGGCTTTACCCATTGAGTAGTCTCTCCAGCCCCTAGCTTGCTGTTGCTGGACATACTAAGCCAAAACATCTTCCTGGACATCAGAGCTGTGCCACAATGAGCCCAAGTGAGTCTCTGAAGTAACTTGCTCCTTACTGGAATAAGACAGAGGTGTGGAGGCAGATGCAGGTTCCCAAGTAGTTCACAATGATGTTGTTTGCCATCACTGCTCTGCGTCCTTTAATGGTTTGAATGGTCAGAGAGATGTATGCATTCCATTTAAATTTTGTTCTGTCTAGGATAACCTTCTAACTGCTAATTATAAATATAAAAATATCAGATAATTATATCAAACTTACTATTAGCATATGATTTAAATTATAAAAATTTAAGCTGGTTGTGGTGGCGCACGCTGGTAGGATGTTGCTGAAGAGGCAGAGGCAGGAGGATCAGGAGCTCGAGGCCAGCCTGGGCTACACATTTTGGAGCCGGGCGTGGTGGCGCATGCCTTTAATCCCAGCACTTGGGAGGCAGAGGTAGGAGGATCACCGTGAGTTCGAGGCCACCCTGAGACTACATAGTGAATTCCAGGTCAGCCTGGGCTAGAGTGAGACCCTACCTTGAAAAACCAAAAAAAAAAAAAAAAAATTTTTAAATTATAAAAATGAACTCCAAGGATTGTTTTTAGAATCCAATGAGTTAATACCTGTATTATTAATTTTTAAAGTTATCATATTAAATAATGGGTACCATTATATTATTGTACATGTGTGTCATTGTGTTTTGCTTATATTCTTCTTTCACATTATATGCATACACATACACACACACACACACTGAAATCTAGTGTTTGCATATGAGAGAAAACATGTGACATCCGTCTTTCTATCCTATGTTATTCTTTGTTAATTAGTATCTATAGAGTAATTGGGATAGTTAGAAAGTACTTACATCCCAAATGTTTTCCCAATCTACCTGTATTAAGAATATTGGTGAACTCAGCCAGGCATAGTGTGTATGCCTTTAATCTCAGTACTCAGGAGGCAGAGGTAGGAGGATCACTGTGAGTTCGAAGCCAGCCTTGGACTACAGAGTGAGTTCCAGAACAGCCTAAGCTAAAGTGAGATCCTGCCTCAAAGAAACAACAAACACATAAACAAAAAAAAAGTATTTAGAAAACTCTATTAAACCATTGTTAAACACAGTTTTAAATTTTAATGACATTTTCAATAATTGTTTTATGGGCTGGAGAGATGGCTCAGTGGTTAAGCACCTGCCTGTGAAGCCTAAGGACCCTGGTTTGAGGCTTAATTCCCCAGAGCCCACATTAGCCAGATGCACAAGGGGGCGGCAAGCGTCTGGTGTTCGTTTGTAGTGGCTGGAGGCCCTGGTGCGCCCATTCTCTCTCTCTCTATCTATCTGCCTCTTTCTCTCTCTGTATGTCGCTCTCAAATAATAAAAATAAATAAATAAAATTTTTAAATAATAATTGTTTTATGTATTTAATTTTCAAATATTATTGTTCACTGCTTTTACTGGCTCTTTGCTTATATTTTCAAAACAAAACAAGTTAGATGTGTTAAACAACACAATCATTTCATATTTTGTGTTCACAAAAGTCCTCAAGTCTGAGACCATTTGAGTTTCAATTCTTGATTTAAAAGTTTGTATATCATATAAAAGAATGGATTTCCTTTGGGAACCTCTACAAGGACCAACATTTGGTCAGGAATTTTCAAGAGAAATTTCTTTCAGTTAAGTTCAACCTAGTACCCAATGTTCAAGATAGGCAGTTTAACTTGATAATCTTTGGGGCTTGGAGTGAGCATAAATTGACTAATAATTTCCTGCTTGAGCGTTAATGATGGTTCTTCATGTTGGATCTCCAGTTAGAGCATCACTCCTCTTTTGGTACATTTCTCTCCTCTTAGCTCTGGGGAATTTTGGAATAAGCAAGGCCTGACTGCCCTCAGAGTCAAAAATGCCCCTTACCATCATTTGATTTCAGCATTTATTACTTTATAGCATTTATTATTTTACTTGCCTTTCTAGGTTTCTTGTCTCTCCTACTTCTTAACAGGACTCAAAGGAATTTTATTTTCTTGCCAACTTAAGATTAATTTACAATGAGTGAATGTGATATTTTATCCAATATTTTTATTATTTCTAGTGGGAGAGTTGATTGGGGTACCTTTACCACTATATTGAAAGAAAAGTCAATATATAATATGTTTAGTATTTTTATTATTAAGTACTCACAACTCATTCTAATTCTTAGCTCATTGGAAAGGTTTATCAGTATTTCAATATGGCGCTTTTCTCATATATTGCCATTCTCCATTCCATGTACTTTATTTTTAATATTTGCCATGTTGGAGATCAAACCCAGGACCTTGTGCATAATAGCTAAGTGCTTCTGAGCTACACTCCCAGTCCCTTACTACCATAAATACCTGTTAATCCTTCTTCCAACATGAGCACTAGAACAGGAGTTGAATTCACATCTTTCATGGCAAAAATCTTCAGTGATTCAAACATTATTGTGTTTTATTTTTATATATTTTTTTAACTTTTATTTTTCATATTTTACTATAGTTCCATAAATGTATTTACTTTTCAAAAATATTTACTTATTTATTTATTTGAGAGAGAAAACACCAGTGGGCCAGGACCTCTAGCCACCACAGACAAATTCCAGGTGCATGTGCCACCTTGTGCATCCCCTCAAGACAGTAAGCCAATAATAATACATCACTTCCTACCATCAGCTGCTTTTGGTTAGGTGCCTTGTCCCAGAGAAAGTACAACATAGGTTTATATTTTCTTTTCTTTGAACATGTTATACTACCAAGCTACCACGCCTCCACTATTTCTAACAAGAAGTAAGCTGCTAATCTTACTAGAGTTCTTTTATACATGATAGTTTGTTAATTTCTTGCTGGTCCAAAATTTTTTCTTTGTCTTCCATCATTTTTGCTATCATGTTTCTGTCTATGCATGTCTTAGAATTCATCTATTTGAGGATTCACTGAGTCTCTGGATGAGTAAATTAATATTCTTAAGTAAATTTGAGAAGTTTTTCAGCTATTCGTTCTTTGAATATTTTTTCTTCTTCCTTTCCTTCTACTATTACCATTAAGTTTATGTTGGTGTGCTTAATGTGTTCATATTTCTTTGCTTGTCTGTTTGATTTTTATTGTTTTTTGTAATTTTTTTGGATTGCATAATTTTATCAGTCTATCTTAAAATTTTCTAATTCTTCTCCAATTTAAATCCACTGTTGAGCACTTCCATGAATTTTTCACTTATACTTTTTAACTTCAGAATTTCAGTCTTTCTTTTTTTTTTAGTAATTTCAATCTTTTTATTGTTTTTATATAATATTTTCATTATAAAGTACTTTGCTTATTATACATAGTTTCTCTTTAGTTCTTTGAAGATGTTCATAATGGCTCATTATAAAGCTTCATCTGTTTCACCTAGTTACTCTCACAAATGATTTATGCTAACTGCTTTTTACCACACTCAACATATTTGTCATTTTCCCTAGTTCTTTACATGTCTCATACCTTCTTCTTGGAGCCTGGAATTTTGAATAATTTACTGTAACACCTCAACCCTACCCACCTTCTAATGGAGCTTGGATATTTTATTAGATGACTATTTAATGACTAACTATATTAGCACAGTAAAATTTATTCATCCCATAGCCTGAAGATTACGTTGCTCTTAGGGGCACAAGATTGAGGGTATCCACAGCCACCCTGAGTTGCAATGTTTTTGGAGGTTGGTGACTCTCTTACAATACTCCAGGGTATAGATTATTCCTCAGATTTACTAAGCAAATTTGGTCACCTTTGCAGGGAAAGTTCCTGATCAGTGTGTGAAATTACTTTTTATTATTATTATTATTTAACTGCAGGGTTCCTTCCAGTTGTCTCTCTTCTTGGGTCCCTTGGGCAAATTATCTAGCCCATAGTATACCCTGTGGATCCAGTGAATTTTCTCATCTGGTCCCAGGTGCCTTTTACCACACTACAGAGAGTGTCCTGAGGCTCGGACTTTTCCATATTCTATTGCAGATGAAGTCAGTTCCTTAACCACTAAGCAATCTCTCCAGCCCCTGGTTTATTTTATTTTTTTTTTCTGTTAATTCATTATAATCTCTTATAAATATCACATAGTTTATTTAATATCCATTGTGGAAAGCTTACATTGTTTGCAAGAATGAGGATTTGTTTAAGAGGCATATTTAAAAAGATATCAAGTCTCTTTTAATTGCCAGGATCCATGGAACTGCAAAGAATATACTGGATGGTAATGAAGAAGTCTCTGTAATGGAGTAGTTCCCAGCAACAAATTCATCTGTGCCTGCATCATATGATGGAGAGACCTTAATGGTGGGGTTGTAAGTACACATCACTAAGGGTGTAAGTTAGGAAAGGGTTTATTTTAGCAAATACCAAAAACTAGGGTTTTAGGGTTATGGGTTAGAGGTTGGGGTTAGGGGGTATGAGGTAGGGGCTAGGGTTTAAGTTTTTGTGGTTAGGGTTAGCATAGTAGGGGTTAAAGGGGTAGTGATTAGGGTTATGGGTTAGGTGTTACAGGTCAGGAGTCAAGGATAGGGGCCTGGGGGGTTAGGGCAAGAATTAGGACAAGGGTCAGGGAGGTTAGGGTATGGACAAGGTTGCTAGGGTTAGGATTCTTAGGGATCATATTTCAGTTGGGGTTAGTGTTTGGGATTTGGGGTTAGGATTTAGGGTTTAGGGTTGGAGTAAAGGGTGAGAGTTTGAGGTGGCAGTAGGGGAGTTGAAGGTTGTGGCTTAGGGTTAGGAGGTTAGGTTTGTTAGAGTTAGGGGTAGGTTTGTTAGGGTTTGGGTGGTTAGGGTTTGGTTTAGGGGTTAGGAGCTCAATGATCATATACAAGGTCTCAGTAAGATCTGCAGGTTCCAGTGTGATGTGACCAGATCACTCACATGGTTGTTAAGTCTCTCATTTTTCTATCACACAGTGATTCCCTGGATTTTCCTGGCGTTCCCTTTCACCTGGAAGTTATGGATTCTCTGACCTAGGGTGAGAGCACTAAGCTATCACCCTAGATTAGATAATCTGCCCTTTCCAAATAAATTGTCACATTGATCATATGAAAATAGAGTGCATAGTCAGTGACCATGTGCTAGACAAAATCCTTTTTTTGTGAAATGCAGCAATATCTTAGACTTCATCCCATCACTTAAAAGTTTCAAGCCTACTGCAATTGGTATGTTTGAAATATGAGTAAGCAGAAAACAAAGGGTATTTATCCTAAGAGTAACACATACCAACAAAGAAGATGCTATCAGGCTGAGGGAGGAGGACCATTGGGAGTTCAAATTGAGCTGGCAGACAGTGAGACCCTGCCTCAAATATAATAAATATGGGTACTTAAACATTTTAGAGGAGGTTTGAGTTCAGTCACCTGGAGTATTTGCTTATCATTGTTTTTGATGACAAGAAGGACTCAACATTTCTGAAGTGTGCATGGATGTTGGTGGAGAATTCTTGAAAGAGAGGCAGGACTCTAGGATGTATAAGGAACAGTGTTTTATTTCTCCCTGCTGACAGAGGTCACTAGAACTTTTCTTCATAGGTTGAACCACAATCACATTGGGGATTTCAATTTCTTATTTTTAATCTTTTTTTTTTAATTTTTTTTTCTGATTTATTTTTATTTATTTATTAGAGACAGGGAGAAGGGGAGAGAGAGAGAGAGAGAGAGAGAGAGAGAGAGAGAGAGAGAGGGAATGGGTGCACCAGGGCCTCTAGCCACTGCAAACAAATTCCAGACACATGTGCCACCTTGTGCATCTGGCTTATATGGGTCCTGGAGCACTGAACCTTTGTCCTCAGGCTTTGCAGGCAATTGCCTTAACCACTAAGCCATCTCTCCAGCCCATTTTTAACCTTTTATTTGTTGATTTTATTTCACATGAAACTTTGTAAGTACACATCACATGCTGATACCATCATGCCCATCTTCCTTTGTACCATGTGATAGAGGGAACTTAATGGTAGGGTTGTGGTCATTCACTGAGTTGCTTTGGTTTCTAATTTTGGACACTGCTGTCACTCAGTGGAGGGAGCAAGTGCATAGGGCTGTCACCTCCCCATCTCTGGCATTTCTGCCTTGTCTTCTACACAATTCCCTGAGTATTGCTGGCTGTATTTTAAGTCTATTCTAATATTGATTTCTTAGCAACTCTAGAAATTTGCTTAAGTATGTTTTGTGTATTTACCCATTACACAGGTGTATGTTTTAAAAATCTCCCTACAAGGAGCACTGTTCTTCAGCTCACCAATTCCTTGGCAATGTCTCTTAGGGCCTGCATTATGTGGGCATCTTGACTAATCTTTTCATGGGGGTTCAGACACCTTATCCTGAGCTATTTGGTCAAGTTTTGTTCTCCTTGATCTCTTCCCCATGCAAGAAAAAACAAATAGTCAACAATAGTCTGTACTGGCAACTCTGTTTGTATATCACAGAAGACAGTGACATTTTACATTTAGAGCAACTGTCATGGTATTCATACATTTCAGTTCCCTTTTTACTCACACAGTAGCATAGCAGTGGCTTGCCACACAAAAATTCAAAATTAGTGCTTTTAAGAGGCACATTTAACAAGATGTCATGTCTCTTTAATTGCCAGGATCCATGGAACTATAAAGGATATACTGGATAGTAATGAAGAAGTCTCTGAGATGGACTAGTTCCCAGCCACACATTCATCTGTACCTGCACTTTTAAGTACACACTCCTAAGAGTGTAAAGATTAGGCTGGGGTACCAGATAGGGTTTATTTTAGCAAATATCAAAAATTAGAGTTTTAGGTTTATGGGCTAGAGGTTGGGGTTAGGGGGGAGGAAACAGGAGGTAGGGGCTAGGGTTTAAGTTTTTGTGGTTAGGGTTAAGGTTGTAGGGGTTAAGGTGGTAGTGATTAGGGTTATGGGTTAGGTGTTAGGAGTCACAAGTCAAGGATAGGAGCCTGGGGGGTTAGGGAAAGAGTTAGGGAAGGGTCAGGGAGGTTAGGGTATGGTCAAGGTTGCTAGGGTTAGGTTTCTTATGATCAGCTTTGGGTTGAGATTAGTGTTAGTATAGTGGTTTGGGGTTCGGTTTTAAGGTTTAGGATTTAGGGTTGAGGTAAGGGGTGAGAGTTTGAAGTTGTGGTAGGGGCGTTGGGGACTGTGACTTAGGGTTATGGGGTTAGGTTTGTTAGAATTAGGGGTAGGAATGTTATGGTTTCAGTGGTTAGGGTAGTTAGGGTTGTTAAGGTTAGGATTTGGGTGGCTAGGGTTAGGTTTAGGGGTTAGGAATGCAATGCTCATATACAAGATCTCAAGGTAAGGTCTGCAGATCCCAGTGTGATATGTCCTAATAACTCACATGATTGTTAGGCCCTTCATTTTTCTATCAAACAAAGACTGACTGGATCTTCCTGGCATTAATTTTGACTCTAATCAAGGGTTAGAGTGTTAAGCTATCACCCTAGGTTAGAGAATCTGCCCTTTCCAGACCTATTGTCAGATTGTTCATCTGAATATAGAATACTCAGTCAGTAACCATGTGATAGACAGAATCCCTCCCCTTTTTTTATATGGAGCAACATCTTAGACTTCATCTCATCACTTAGGAGTTTCAAGCCTACTTTAATGGGAATGTCTGAAATATGAGTGAACAAGACACAAAGGGTGTTTTTTCAAGGAATAACACACCCCAACAAAGAAGATGGTATTAGACTGGGGAGAAGGACCACCAGGTGTTCAAATCCAGCTTGTAGACAGTGAGAACCTGCCTCAAATATAGAAAATATGGAAATTTAAAAATCTTAAAGGAGGTTTGAGTTCAGTTGCCTGTATCTTCCTGGCAATTGCTTTCACCTGGAATATACAGATTCTCTAACCTAGGGTGATAACTTAATACTCTCACCTAACCTAACTCTAAGCATAGGGTTTTAGGTTTTAAGGGGGTAGGCAGTTGAAGGTAGGGTTTAGGGTTTAGTTCTCTAACTTAGGGTGAGATCTAGGCTTAGGATTAGTGTGGTTAGACTTGTTAGGGTTAGGATGGTTAGGGCACTTAGGGTTGTTAAGGTTACAGTTAGGATGGTTCAGCCTTGGTTTAGGGGTTAGGAGCTCAACAGTGATATACAATGTCTCAAGTCTTCTGAAAGGTCTGCAGGTTCCAGCCAGATGTGACCAGATCACTCACATGCTTGTCAGGTGCCTAATTTTTCTAACACACAGAGATTCTCTGTATCCTCCTGGCATTTGCTTTCACCTGGAAGTTACAGATTTCTAACCTAGGGTAAGAGCATTGAACTAGGTTAAAGAATCTGTACTTTCTAGATAAATTGTCAGATTGAATGACTGAATATGGACTGCTGAATCAGTGACCATGTGCTAGATGGAATCATGTGTTTTGAAATGTAACAATATCTTAGATGTCATCTCACCACTTAGAAGTTTCAAGCCTGCTGTCATGGGGATGTCTGAAATATGAGTGACCAGGACACAAAGGGTGTTTTTTCAAGGAATAACACACCCCAACAAAGAAGATGGTATCAGGCCGAGGTAGGAAGACCACCAGGTGTTCAAATCCAGCTGGTAGACAGTGAGAACCTGCCTCAAATATAGAAAATATGGAAATTTAAAAATCTTAAAGGAGGTTTGAGTTCAGTTCCCTTGATCTGCCTTGCCATTGCTTTCCCCTGGAAGATATAATTCTCTAACCTAGCATGAGAGCACTAAGATTTCACCCTAATTTAAATAATCTGCTCTTTCCAGATAAATTGTCAGATTGATCAAATGAAAATAGACTGCTGAATCAGTGACCATGTGTTAGATGGAATCATATTTTTTTATATGGAGCAACATCTTAGACTTCATGCCATCACTTAGAAGTTTCAAGCCTACTGTCATGGGGATGTCTGAAATATGAGTGAACAGGACATGAAGGGTATTTTTTTCCTAGGAACAACACACCCCAGCAAAGAAGATGCTATCAGGCTGAGGGAGGAGGACCACCATGAGTTCAAATACAGCTGGTAGACATTGAGACCCTTCCTCAAATGTAAATAATATGGATGTTTAAAAAACTGCGAGGAGGGCTGGAGAGGTGGCGGTGGCTTAACAGTTAAGCACTTGCCTGTGAAGCCTAAGGACCTTGGTTTGAGGCTCGATTCTCCAGGAGCCATGTAATCCTGATGCACAAGGTGGCACATGCCTCTGGAGTTCGTTTGCAGTGGCTGGAGGCTCTGGCATGTCTATTCACTGTCTATCTGCCTCTTTGTCTTTCTGTTCATTGCTCTCAAATAAATAAATAAAACTGTGAAGAATATACAGGACTGCGATGGACTAGTTCCCAGCCACAAATTCATCTGTGCCTGGACTTATAAATACATACACCTAAGGGTGTAGAGGTTAAGACTAGGTTTTAGATAAGGTTTATTTTAGCACATACCAAAGGTTAGGGTTTTAGGATTATGGGTTAGAGGTTGGGGTAAGGGGATATGTGGTAGGAGGTAGGGCTTAGAGTTTTAGTGGTTAGGGATTAGGGGGTATGTGTTAAGGGGGTAGAGATTAGGGTTATGGATTAGGGGTAAGGAGGTCAGAGGTCAAGGTAGGGGTCTGAGGGTTTAGGGTAAGAGTTAGGGTCAGGGTCAGTGCCAGGGATGTTAGGGTATGGCTAAGGTTGCTAGGGATAGGATTCTTAGGGTTCATCTTTGGGTTGTGGTTAGTGTTATGGTCTGGGGTGTGGGGTTAAGATTTAGGCTTTAGGGTTTATAGTTGGGGTAAGGGGTTAGGGTTAGAGGTTTAGGTCAGGGGTTTGGGGATTGGGGTTTAGGGTTAGCATGGTTAGGCTTGTTAGGGTTAGGGTGGTTAAGGTTGGGCTCAGGGTTTAGGAGCTCAACATTCATATACAATGTCTCAAGTCCTTTGTGAGGTCTGCAGGTCCCAGCCAGATGTGACCAGATCACTCACATGCTTCTCAGGTGCCTCATTTTTCTATTACACACAGATTCCCTGGATCTTCCTGGCATTCATTTCACATGGATAAGGCATTTGACTGCAAAGCCAAAGGATCCTGGTTTGATTCTCCTGGACCCACATAAGCCAGATGTACAAGGGGGCACAAACATATGGACTTCATTTGCAGTGGCTAGAGGCCCTGTCATGCCCATTCTCTCTCTAGCTTGCTCTCTTTCTCTCTCTCTCTCTCTCTCAAATAAAAATATGTATTAATAAAAAACTTCAAAGAATATACTGGATAATAATGAATATACTGGATAGCAATGAAGATGTGAGACCCTACCTCAAATTAAAAAATAAGGAAATTAATGGGTGCTGGAGAGATTGCTTAGTGGTTAAAGCACTTGCTTGCAAAGCCATAGGACCCAGGTTCAGTTCCTCAGCACCCATATAAGCCAGATGCACAAGGGGGCACATGCATCTGGAGTTCATTTGCAGTGGCTAGAGGCCCTAGTGCACCCATTCTCTGTCTGTCTGTCTCTCTCTCTCTGCTTGCAAATGGATAAATAAAATAAAAAAATAATAAAAATATTTTAAAAAAAATAAGGAAATTAAAAAATTTAGAGGAGGTTTGAGTTCAGTTACCTGGACTACTTGAATAATGGTTTTTGATGATGAGAATGACTCAACAATTCTGAAGTGTGCATGGATGTTGGTGGAGGATTCTTCAAAGAGAGGCAGGACTCCAAGATGTACTGGGAATAGTGTTTTATTTCTATCTGCTGACACAGGTCAGTAGGACTCTTATTCATAGGTTGAACTGCAATCACATTGGGCTTTTCAATTTCTTATTTATTTTTAATCTTCTTTTACTTATTGATTTTATTTCACATGTAACTTTGTAAGTACACATCACATGTTAGTATCATCATGCTCATCTTCCTTTGCCCCATGACACAGAGGGACTGTAATGGTGAGACTGTGGGCATTCACCATGTTGTGCATCTAGCTTACATGGGTACTGAGGAATTAAGCCTCAAACCAGAGTCGTTAGGCTTCACAGGCAAGCACTTAGCTGCTAAGCCATCTCTCCAGCCCCCTTTTCTCTTTTATTTTACTTCCCTCCCTCCCTCCCTCCCTCCCTCTTGTGTTTGTGTAGCTGATTGAAATTCCCAACAGAGATGTGGAACATGGCGGAATTTTTCTTATATTTTCTTGTCCTTTTCAGTGAAACTTGAAGGAAGTGTCACTAAGTAAGGGTAAGAATTGGATATGGAATAGGGGAGATTTGAGAATAAGCTAGTGAAATGATCATCATCACATCTGAGAGCAAATTAAGGAAGTGTAGAATTTCCAGGTACTGATAAATGCATAGTAGATCCTTCAGGTACTTTTAGTTGAAAATACAAAACAAGAGCCTGGCTTGGTGGCTCATGCTTTTAATCCCAGCACTCAGGAGGCAGAAGTAGAAAGATCACTGTGAGTTCAAGGCCACAGTGAGACTTCATAGTGAATTTCAGGACAGTCTGGGTAAAAGAAAGAGGTAGAGACCTCGAAAAACAAAACAAGAAAAAGAAAATATAAAACGATTAGTTGTCTTATTTTTCTCCAGTGAGTCAAAAGTACAACATAGTTAGAAAATTGGATTTACCCAAGAGAAGTATATTGCTAAAGGAGTTTCCCCATTTGTGAAATAGAAGACTAAATAGTTAGGAGTCACTGACATGCTGTTAGATTACCTGAATGTAGTTATAAAACCACGGGGTTAATTCAATACATACACTTGAAAAAAAAAACAAGCCATTTTGTTAGTGTTCTGTTAATCACACATTCCATCACTTAATATATCTAACCTCACTTTACTTTGTTGTGTTGATGATAGAACCCAGCACTTCATATGTGCTAGTCAGGTGCTCTACCATAGAGCTATGCCCCAAGACTCAGCCACATTTAAAAATGTTTTAAGAACTCGTGCGATTCAAACATTGAAGAAAGGTACAAAGATGCAACTCTCCTCTCTCCCTCTGTGCCCATACATCCCATTCCTGCCTATTGTCCCCTAGAGATAAGCATTTGTGTCAGTTTAGGACTCTTCCTGAGTGACCCTTTTTAAAACTATTTTTTATTTATTTGCAAGTAGAGAAAGAGGAGGGTGAAAGAGAAAGAGAGAGAGAGAATTGGCATGCCAGAGCCTCCAGGTGCTGCAAACAATTTGCCTCTTTTTGTACATCTGGATTTATGTGGGTAGTGGGGAATCGAACCTAGGTTGTTAGGCTTTGCAGGCAAGCAGAATCTGTTGAGCCATCTCCCCAACCCAATTGACCCCCTTTCTAAAACTTTTTATTGACAACTTCCATAGTTACAGACAATAAATCATGACAATTCCCTCCCCTCCCCCACTTTTCACAAATCTGCTCTCCATCATATCCTCTCCTTCTCTTCATTTGTTTCTCTTTTATTTTGATGTCATCATCTTTTGCTTCTATTATGACAGTCTTGTGAGGGTAGTTCCAGGCACTGTGAGGTCATGAATATTGAGGCAAATCGAAGCCTATAACTCCATTGTATAAAGATATCACATCTTCCTTATCCATTAGTTGAGGAACATCTAGAGCTGGTTCCATTTCCTAGCTAGTGTGAATAGAGTGGCAATAAAAATGGTTGTGCAAGTATCTATAAGGTACTGAGAAGAGTCCTTAGGATATATACCTGGAAGTGTTATATCTGGGTCATATGTAAAGCTATTTTTAGCCGCCCTCAGTAACCTCCATAATGGCTGTACCAGTCACATCCCCACCAACAGTGTAGAAGGGTTTTTCTTTTTCCATATCCTCACCAGCATTTATTGTCATTTGTTTTCTTTTTTTTTTTTTAATTTTTTATTTATTTATTTGAGAGTGACAGACACAGAGAGAAAGACAGATAGAGGGAGAGAGAGAATGGGCGCGCCAGGGCTTCCAGCCTCTGCAAACGAACTCTAGACGCGTGCGCCCCCTTGTGCATCTGGCTAACGTGGGACCTGGGGAACTGAGCCTCGAACCGGGGTCCTTAGGTTTCACAGGCAAGCGCTTAACCGCTAAGCCATCTCTCCAGCCCGTCATTTGTTTTCTTGATGACAGCCATTCTGACAGGAGTGAAATGGAATCACAAAATAGTTTTAATTCACACTTCCCTGATGGTCAATCAACCCTTTATAATAGACATAAGCTAGCAAATGACAATGCATACAATGTTGTAACTTGCCTTATCCATCAGAATATAATACTTTTTATGTTTGTTTTTATTTTGTGAGGTAGGGTATTGCTCTAGCCCAGGCTGTCACCAAATTCACCATGTAGACTAAGGTGGCATTAAATTCACAGTTATTCTCCTCCTTTTGTCTCCCAAGTGCTGTGATTAAAAGTGTGTGCCACCACATCTGGCTTAATTCTTTTTTAAAAAAATAACTTATTCATTTGCAAGCAGAGAGAGAGAAGACAGACAAACAGATAGAATGGGCTTGCCAGTGCCTCTAGCCACTGTAAAAGAACTCCAGACACATGCACCACCTTGTGCTTTTGGCTTTAAGTGGGTACTGGGGAATCAAATCTGTGTCTTTTGGCTTTGGAGGCAAGTGCCTTTACTACTATCTCTCCAGCCCCTGGCTTAATTCATATATCTGTTAATTTTTAATTATCTCTTATAGAAGTCACATGGTTTATTTAATATCCAGCAAGCAAAGCTTATGTTGTTTGTAAGAACTAGTATTTGTTAGTTAAACCTGTGAGGTTTTAAAAAATGTTCATTATTATTATTATTATTATTATTATTATTTCATGGTAGGGTCTCACTCAAGCCCAGGCTGACCTGGAATTCACTATGGAGTCTCAGGGTGGCCTTGAACTCACAGCAATCCTCCTACCTCTGCCTCCCAAGTACTGGGATTAAAGGTGTATGTCACCCCACCCAGTTTATTATTATTAACAAGATGTTTTATATGGAAACATCATGTGTTGGCACCCTCTTTCCGTTGGGGATGCTCCTCCGTGGGATTGCAGATATTCCCCATGAGGTTGTGGTTTGTGCATTGTGGGAGCAGTAGGATCTTTCCACCACCTCTTTTGCAAAATTTCCTGAGCCGTGGTGGGTTGACTTCAGTGATGAGCTAAGGATCATCTGGATCTCTGCTTTGGCAGGTGTTGAGTATACTCAAGGTCTGTCTCATACACCCTGGCACTGATTATCTGGTACAGCATGGAAGCAGCACTCCTGTTCATCTCCCCAAGTCCTTGGTGATTCCAGCTGTGGCTTGGCTGAAGAGTGAAAGGTAATTTATTTCTTCTGGTCTCACTATCTTCTGAAAAAGAAGAACAGATCCCACAACAGAGAATGAAGTCAGCATAGTTGAAATGGGATAAGCATTATTAATTTTTGGAGAATTTGATGTATGTAACCTCTCTTTTAACCAAAGACTAGTGAGAGCTTGACACTGGAAAACATAATCTTTGTCTCCATAGGATTCTAACTTGGTTCACAATCCCACATATGTGTTCCTTTACATTGAGTGGATCTCTTAGCCAATTAGAAAACTACTGGTTACCCGTTGAGGCTGCATACCACCATTGCATTGGCATGTACATAATGTCAGGGTATTTGCTTCTGAGTAGTTTAGACCTCTGGTTACTCAGACCCTTGTTGGCCATTACCTCCCTTCCCCCACCCCCAGTAGCTCACGCAGCAATTTCTAGCACTAGACAGCTAACTGGGTACTAGCCTTCTTCTGAACTGCAGCCAGGTTTCTCCATGCTGTGTGTCAGCAGCATATGGTGTCTTCAATAGGTTCTCAGCTTTTGCCTCAGGCAGGTAATCAAGTGCTTTGACAGAAAGCTGACTTGATTTGGGGACCTCATAGATCTCTCTGATCAACAGCTCAATGTGGGTAGCAACCAATCTCTAGTACCAGGAGTTATAGGTCAGAGACAGAAAAAAAATTTCTTTTATGCTTAGGTTTCATTCCATCCTGACTAGAGCCCTACTTTTCGAGTGCTTCCCCCTTACTCCTTTTGAGGGTCATATCTTTTAGGCTATCTTCAAGGATAAAGGTTTCTATAGTACAGGCTCATTTTGGATTTAATTTTGTGTGTGTTTTCCCACTCCTGATCCCCTCCTACCGAAATCCTTCCATTGCAATTGTCTGGGCCTTGATATCGTGTCTCTTTTAAATGTCAGGATCCATTGAACTGTGAAGAATGTGCTGGAGTAATGAAATTCATCTATGCCTTCACTGGTAAGTACAC
Organism: Jaculus jaculus; assembly: GCF_020740685.1. Taxonomy (NCBI): domain Eukaryota; kingdom Metazoa; phylum Chordata; class Mammalia; order Rodentia; family Dipodidae; genus Jaculus; species Jaculus jaculus. The sequence goes on along the minus strand of NC_059120.1, from coordinate 62,459,944 downwards.
ACCCATAAAGGTATAAGGGTAGGGCTGGGTTTTAGATAGGGTTGATAGTTAATACCAAGGTGACAGGGTTAGGTGAAGAGACAGGATTAGTGAAAGACCCCCAGAGGGAGACCCTCACTCAAGTCTCGGGATAGCACGCACCCAAAGACACACAGGAGACCAAACTTGTTGCAAAAGCATGAGGCTTTATTTGGGATGACCAGAGCTCTGGGGCCGACACAGAAGAGACAGAGAAATCGACCCCGAGCCTTATTGGGTGTTTCTTTTTATAGGGTGTTTAGCAAGGGCGGGAAGGGGGTTTCACAAGGGTATTTGCAAAGCTTGCAACTTTACTGGTACAGTTATGTCAACATATCTTATTTTTGCATAACCAGAGTTTAAGTCCTTGGTCAGGCTATCTTGGGAAACTATTCCCACATTTTGGTTTTTCTCAAAACTGTATTTTTGTCTTTCTTCTTCTCGGGACATAAAGTTCAGGTTGACCCAACCCATATATTGGGCCACCCGCAGCCTATCTTTGTTTTACTTCTTCCTGGAATATACAGTTCAGGTTGACCCTTTGTAGCAACCAACTGTTTCTTCACAAAGTGCTACGTCCACGGCGACCTCACCTGTGTAGCAAGCAGAGATGCTTCTGTACTGGATGAGAGCTGAGGACAGAGTGCCAGCACTCTTCGGAGGGATGCCCCCGGTGACCCCTTGGCAGTCGGTTACTGTAAAGGTTCCTGCTGCCCATGAAGTCACGACGACCTAATTGCTGACGCCAATGTACTGTTTTCTGCGCTCTGTTTCTTTCCTGCTTTCTTCTAGCTGTTTGTCTAAGAACAGCTAATTCAACACTTATTAGTAATCATGCATGCAATCAGAGTACAAGAAACAATCTAAGCATTAAATGTGCCCCTCCTATGATTAGGGCAATGGAGGATATGTATAACTCTACTAGGAATAAAAGATTAACTCTAAAACAGTTTTTAGATGGTGTAGAGTAGAAACAGCTTATGATGTTTTAAAACAATACTGAGCCTGAGAATATAAAAGTAGAAATGTTAATCGGTAATGTTCATTAGAAGCATGACAATTCTACAGATAAGGAGTTGTAAAACTTAGGCATTCCCACCAGGAAACTTCCTGGGGGGTATGTTCAGTACTTAATCAAGGGCTGATAGTAGATTCCCAGAGCTGGGAACTACCTAGATCCACTCCCCTATGAGGGAGGATATGATAAATTCGGTAATAGATGGGTAAATTATGAAGAAAAAAGAAGGCTATGGCATTCTCTTCCATTTATGGGAACGCTTAACAAGGAAACGTAAGCCTTGGTGTTTATACAGTCCTTGGGGTATAAGAAATAAGTAACCTGTTATTCACCTTACACCTTTTACCCTAGTTTCTGTTCGTATAATGTTGTGGTCAATGGTGCGAGACATGCTTCTCAGAAAATGGGTACATTCCTGCCTGATAAATATTACATGTATGCTTACAATAAAACAATACTTAAGATTGTTTAGATTAATGATTTCTGAGATCACTTGTTGGCTTGCTAAGTTTCCCTGTTCAATCTGTATAAAATCTTCATGAAACCTTCAGTAAATTGCAGCAGCATATTCAACTTAGAGTGTGTCTGTCTGTCATTTCCTCGCCGAATCCCGAGTTCTCCTTGAGCCTTCGCCATTGTTCTCCCTCGGTCCTGATCTCCCCGAGAGTCAGTCCGCGGCAACAAAGTTTACTTTAAAATTTTTCATCCTGCCTTTCATTAGAGGTTAGGAGTTAGGGGTTAGGATTAAGGTTGCTGTTAGGGTTAGGAGCTGGGATTTCGGGGTTAGGATTGGGGGTTATGGGTTGGGGTTAAGGTTAGGGCTTTGGGGTTAAAGTCAGGGTTGTAGGGATTTAGGTTTGTAGGGTTGTGGGGTATTAGAATTGTAGAGTTTTGGTGTTAAGGGTTGGAGTGGTTAGGGTGAGAGTTGGGGTGGCTAGGGTTAGAGTTTGTGGTTAAGGGGTTAAGTGGGGGTCCAGGGGTGGGGTTAGAATTATTAGGGTTAAGGGTATGGTTGTTACAGTTAGAGGTAGGGTTAGGGTTAGGTTTAGAGTTAGGGTTTTAGGGTTAGGGTTTTGAGGTTAGGGAATAGGGTTTTAGGGTTTAGGGTTCTAGGTTTTAGGGCTAAGGTTTAGGGTTAGGGTTTTAGGGTAAGGGTTTTAGGGTCCAGGGTCCAGAGTCCAGGTCTGGGTCAGGGTTAGGGGCCAATGGTTGGGGTTGTTAGGATTAGAGTGGATTAGGGATGTCTGAAATATGAGTGAACAAGACATGAAGGGTGCATTTCCTAGGAATAACATACCCCAACTAAGAAGATGTTATAAGGCTGAGGGAGGAAGATGACCAGGGGTTCAAAGCCAGCTGGTAGAGAGTGGAACCCTGCCTCAAATATAAAAAAAATATGGACATTTGGCAGAGCTGAGAATGGGAGCTGAGTGGAGCTTCTGAACCATACACCGATCTTCTCTCCATACTCTCTCTCTCTCCACCTCGCTGTCGCCGCCTGCCCACCTTCCTTCCCACCAGCCTGCAGCCACCCAGAACGCCTTCCACTATGCCACCTCAGCAAGTTCCAGCTTGAACAAAGGCATCAAGCAGATGTACATGGCCCTGCCTCAGGGCGAGAAAGTCCCAGCAATGTATGTCTGGACCAATGGTACCCGAGAAGGGCTGCTCTGCAAGCCCGCACCCTGGACTGTGAGCCCAGGTGTGTAGAAGAGTTGCCGGAATGGAATTCTGATGGCTCTAGCACTTCCAGTCTGAAGGCTCCAACGGTGACATGTACCGCCTCCCACTTGCCATGTTTCCTGACCCTTTCCGCAAGGATCCCAACAAGCTGGTGTTCTGTGAAGTTCTCAAATATAATTGGAAGCCTGCCGAGACCAATTTAAGGCACACCTGTAAGCGGATCATGGACATGGTCAGCAACCAGCACCCCTGGTTTGGAATGGAGCAGGAATACGCTCTCTTGGGGACGGATGGGCACCCCTTTGGTTGGCCTTCCAGTGGCTTCCCTGGGCCCCAAGGCCTGCATGACTGTGGTGTGGGAGCCAACAAAGCCTATGGCAGAGACATGGTGGAGGCTCACTACCGGGCCTGCTTGTATGCTGGAGTCAAGATCTCAGGAACAAATGCCAAGGTCATGCCTTCCCAGTGGGAATTCCAAATTGGACCCTGTGAAGTAATCCACCTGGGAGATCACCTGTGGGTGGCCCACTTGATCTTGCATCATGTATGTGAAGGCTTTGGCGTGATAGCAACCTTTGGTCCTGAGCCCATTCCTGGGAACTGGAACGGCGCAGGCTGCCATACCGACTTCAGCACGAAGGCCATGCGGGAGGAGAGTGGTCTGAAGTACATTGAGAAGGCCATTGAGAAACTCAGCAAGTGGCACCAGTACCAGGTCCGTAGCTACCATCCCAAGGGAGGCCTGGGCAATGCCCGGCACCTGACTGGCTTCCACAAGACCTCCAACATCAATGACTTTTCCACTGGTGTTGCCAACTGCAGCGCCAGCATCCGCATTCCCCAGTGTGTCGGCCAGGAGAAGAGGGGTTATTTCAAAGACTGGCGCCCTTCTGCCAACTGCGACCCCTTGGCAGTGACAGAAGCCATCATCCTTACATGTCTTCTCAATGAGACCAGCGACGAGCCCTTCCAGTACAAAAACTAAAGGGAGGATGCTTCCTGTGACTGAGCCCTTCCCAGCTCTTCATCCCTCTGCAGCTCTCCCTCTCCCTGGTGTCTTAATTATCCTCATTACTCAAAAGTGGGATTTCAACGTCTTTTTATTCCTCATGCCCAGTGAACCTTGCTTTCCTTGGTCAGGATAGAGGGGTCAAGTTCTTAATCTCCATGTACCCAGCCCCCGTTTTCTTCCTTTCTAATGTGTGGGTGGGCGCAGGGAAAGGTGGTGACACTTCTCTCTGGAGGTGTGCTTGTCTGGTAGATGTCACCTCCGCACAAAGCAGTGTTTGAAGGAGGGGAGAACTTTCTCTAAAGGACAGCTGAAAGGGCAGGCCTGACTACTTAGGATGGCATGTCTCCTTCAGTTCTTAAGATTAAACCAACTCTCACTAGTGGAGGTTAGGAGAAGAGCAAGAACTGGGGGTTAGTTTACCTCTTGTGTTTCTCTTGCTTGGAGCTATCCACACCCTTCACAAACAGCAGCTCAGCGACAACAGATGGCTGTCCTACCTTAAGAGAAGAAAAGTTCTTTACTGCTTGGTCCTCCATTTATAACACAAAGCAAAGTAGTATTTTTATATTTAAATGTAAAAACAAAAAAAGTTACATAAGGGTTGTGGATATGTGTGTTTTTCTAAAGAAAACAAACATCCTGGTCACTGGGTGCCAAATGTGAGGTAAATTATTTGGTTCAAGGGTCCCCTTTGTAAGTAAAGGAAGTAGCAGTGGGGAGGACAGTACTAGAAAAATTGGTTATTTGGGAGTGTTCCTCATTTTACCAGGATTTCCCTGCCCATTTTTTGCAGGTGATAGGTATACATTACTTGCAGTCTCTGAGCCCCGTGTCTAACTCTAGAAGACACACACACACTTGTCCACACATGGGTTTAGAAGTATGTGTTGGCTGGTCAACTTTGTTACTGACAAGGGGGTGTCAGGGTTATTTTTTTGGTTGGATTTAGCTTGTCACTAAAGCAGGCCTTTTGATATATTAAATTTTTTAAGGCAAAACAAGTTTTAGATTTTAATCTGATTTGTAGGGTTTCTAAGTCTAGTTTTACAGAATTGCCTGTTTGCTTCAACTGTCTTTCCACTTGCTTCTTGGAGGAGCTGGGGACAGACCTGGAGTTAAAACACTTATAATTTTGTATCGTAATGTCTTATTCTCCCAGCAAAATGTTCTTGTTTGTTAAAAATTCCTAGGGAGTAGTCTTTCCTATCATAATAAACATGCCCCACCCCATCAAAAAAAAATACGGACATTTAAAAATCTTTGAGGAGGTTTGAGTTTAATTACTTTGACTACTCACTTATCATTGTTGTTGATCAGAATGATTCAACTTTTCTAAAGTGTGTACAGATGTTGATGCAGAATTCTTGAAAGACAGGCAGGACTCCACAATTTGAAAGAAGCAGTGTTTTATTTCTACCTGCAGACAGAGGCCAGTAGGACTCTTATTCATAGGTTGAACCCCAATCACATTGGGGTTTTCACTATTTTATTAATTTTTGTTCATTTGTTTTTAATATTCATTTGCTTTATTTCAGATGAAAGTTTGTAAGTAAACATCATATGTTGGTACTGAAGGAACCCCAGGAGGGGGACCCCACGCTCTGCCCGGATATGGCGACACCCCAAATCACTCACGAGAAGCGGTCTTGATGCAAACTGCAAGAGGATTTTATTCCAAGCGCGCTGGGGCCCACAGTCGTACACCGCACAGGGGTAGAGGACGGCAGAGACCCGAATGCAGGAACAGGACAGTTTTTATAGGGTTTCTAACAAAGCCTGAGCATTAAACCAATCATTTTTTTAATATCAGGAGCCCACAGGGTGTGAGCCAGTCAGTTTGTGCCACCCCATAGTTTCTAAGCCAATTAGTTTAATTTGTTCATGCCCCTCGTGGACCAATCATTCTCTTATGACCTTGGTGGTCAGCATTTGCGCAGGTCCTTGGGTGGGAGTAGCAGAGTATGGTATCAGCCTCCTATGACCTTGGTGGTCTGAGGCAGGCTGCTACAGCCTATGGTGCGAGCTACTAAGGCTTACAGTGTGGGCTATTAAGGCTTATGGTGCAGGCTATTTACAGAAACCAAATAAGTGGTTCACTTCATTACTCATTTCCCATCCTTGAGGGCTATCTCATGCCCTTTTTACCTAGTTTTATATTAGGAGCAGGCTCTGATATAATGAGAAGAGGGATTCTTTACTTGCTTCCAACAGAGAGTAAAGCCTGGAGTTTGAGGTATGCAGGGGCCCGCTTAAGCTCCCTTTGGAGCGTGATAGTATTTCTGGGCTTCTGAATTCTTGGGCCTTTCAGTACTATCATGCTCCTCTTCCCTTGTGCCATGCAATGGAGTGTCTGTAACTGTGGGATTGTGGGCATTCCCCATGTTGTTATAGTTTCTATGTTTTGGGAGCAGCAGTCAGTCAATGGAGGGAGCCAGTACGTATTGCCTCACACCATTTAATTTAAAAAAAATATTAGGCTGGAGAGATTGCTTAGTGGTTAAGGACTTGCCTGTGAAACCTAAGGACCCAGGTTTGATTCCCCAGTACAGACATAGAGACAGATGCACACGGTGGTGCTTGCGTCTGGGGTTTGTTTGCAGTGGCTGGAGACCCTGGCACACCCATTCTCTCTTATCTGCCTCTCTCTCTCAAATAAATAAGTAAAAATAAAATATTAAAAAAAAAAAACTTAGGGCTGGAGAGATGGCTTCGTGGTTAAGGTGCATGCCTATAAAGCCTAAGGACCCAGGTTCTCCAGGTCCCACGTAAGCCAGATGCACATGGTGGCACATGTGTCTGGAGTTTGTTTGCAGTGGCTAGAAGCCCTGGTATGCCCATTCTCTCTTTCCCTTTCTCTCTTTATCTATATATCTTGCTCTCTGACTCTAATAAATAAATAAAAATAAAATCTTAAAAACACTTTAAAAATGTTTAAATGCTATCCATTTTTCCTTCAGCTATATGTTTCTTTATATGTAAGTCTATCCAGTGCCCTTATAAATAACCTTATGATTTTATTATAAAATCTTGTTATAAGGAAATAAGTAGTTCACCTCCTTTAAACAATGTAACTCCAAAAGCTCCAGTCACTGATGCAGCTGCTGCTAAAGAACTTGGGTGCATTCCTCTCCTGAGGCCCACACCTGACTCTCCTCAATCACCTGTCCTTTCTCCTGCTCAGACACTAACTCTTACTTCTGACAGCCAGAAATTCTCTTCAGCTATGCTAAAAATCCCAGCTGCACCTGAGTGGAAGGCCTTCAGATACCAAAGCTGGGAACACTGAGATGTATTCCCACTGTGTGACATTTTCAATATAAGTCACATTTTGGCATTAGCCACCTGAAATGTTTCTAAGACTCAACAATTTAAAACCTTTTTTTTTGTTGTTGTTTATTTTTATTTATTTAGTTGAGAATGACAGACACAGAGAGAAAGAGGCAGAGAAAGAGAGAGAAATAAATAGGCACACCAGGGCTTCCAGCCACTGCAAATGAACTCCAGACACATGGGCCCCCTTGTGCATCTGGCTAAAGTGAGTTCTGGGGAATCAAGCCTCAAACAGGTGTCCTTAGGCTTCACAGGCAAGCGCTTAACCACTAAGCCATCTCTCCAACCCAAGACTCAACAATTTAGTTTATGGTCCTGGAATAGATCTGGGAAGAGGTAAATTAAATTATTAACCCTAACCTGGGCATGGTGACAATATCAGAATCCAAGCAGACCTTTTAGAAATTCTTAAGTAGGCCAATAATTCCTGCTTCCTAATATCCATCAGTGTGAGACAATTTCCTCCATCCTCAAGTTTCCTTCACTTTCTCCATTTAGTACCATCTGACATTTTAAAATCTTGTTTACAAAGCCCCAGGGTTTTTCCTTAAACTTGGTATCTTAGATGTAAAGATGAGGCCTACTGTGCCTTAATGTTCAATGCATAGGTACTATTCTCTAACCAACTGAAATATTGTTTCCTGTATTTGATTCCTTTAGTATTCAGAGTAAGTCATTATAGTAAACCAAGAGAATCCTTTGGTTTTCCAAAGAACCTCTACATTCTCAAGTAAGTACAGAACTAACTCCAAAGAAAGAAGGTAAAACTCACCCAATAGCTGAGGTGACCTGAAGACCATCAGTTGAACAATGCTGACTAGCAGTCATTGCGTTTCCAGTACTTGTCCACAGGAAGACACACTTGCTGTGTACAGGTCCTGGTCCCACATGCATGTGTCTGGAGCCAGCTTGCCCTGGCCAGGCCTTGCAGCCCCTTTCTGCAGTCTGCAATACCAATGTGAGGCTCCAGGACCCACATGGGTGTGTTAGGAAAGCCGGCAGCGGTTCTCCGTTCATCAGGTTGAAAGGGCAGCTGCTCACACCATGCATCAGGAGAGGGAGTAGATGAGGCCCATGTTGAGAATTTCCAGGGCCTAGATAAAGAGCCTGAAGATTCCCAACTCCAGAAGGAATGATAGGGCATCATCACCATTACACTCTTCTGGAACTTCTATAAATTCCTGAACTTAGAACCATAAAACACAAAGATTTTTTTTTTTTTTGCCAGTGTCCTTCCCCATTCTTCCCTAGCAACCAGATGCATGCACATATTTTCTGTCCTCATATGCTCCAGTGTGTGAAGTGAAGAAGCAGGAGACAAGAGCACCAGCTCCTTAAGTCATTTCTAATAAAGAAATTAGTTTACATTAGCACTCCCTGAATGAAGGAGTTAGGGGGAAACTCCATGAGAGAGAGAGAAAAAAAAAATGTGCAAGTGTGTGCAAGCACACGCTTGTTTCACTTGTTGCTAATAGATTAGTTCAGATTCTATCTTTTTCCCCTTACTACAGCGAGAGTGCACATTGGCCAGGCTGATACCAAGATTAGTAATGTTTGCTCGGCACTCTACTGCCTGAAACATGGCATGCAGCCAGATGACCACTGGGGGAAGGATGATTCCTACATCACCTTCTTTAGTGAAAATAGTATAAGAAAAATGTGAAAGAAAGGTACAAGAGAAACACCAGACTTGACCTCAGACAGGGACTGTTTACTGAAACACAGTGAGGAGCTACAACCTTCCCCAAGAACCTTCAGGCTTACCATCAAGGCAGCTAATATTTCTTTATCTGTAAGAAAGGCAAACCCTCTAGACCCCTGGGATCCTGCCCAAGAGCCTGGCCCTAATGCTTATTAACATCCTAAACATCATGACCCCCCCCCACACACACATATACACATTAATAGAGATGATACTTTTAGCTAAAACTAGCCATGAGTTCCTCAAACAGGCTGATCTAGAATTATGAAGTGACTGCTTGATCTGTCTTAGGGCAGGAGAAATTTCTTACCTAGGACTAGGACTCACCAGTCTCACATTCCCTAACAATACCCACACAAAAAGGGATGCTTGTCTAGATGGGAACCTTGTTCCAGTCATTGGTGAACCACAATGCATCACCTCTCACACCCATCCCAATGGGACTCATATACTCATTAGTTCCACGACCCCAGAGGACACATATTTCACCTGTCTCAACGGGATACACACCTGTTATCCTGGGAGCCAAAATGACATGCTTTTCCTAGACCCAGACCTAGACGTTCTCCCAGGTCATGAAATCGAGCAATATCTGATACCCACACTCAGGAACACAAGAAACCCTATTTTACGTCCAGTACTACTGGGAATAGCCATTGTCAGGGCCACAGCCACATTTAATTCTCCTATACCCAAGTAAAGCCAAATGCATAAAGTGGTGCCTGCACCTGCAGTTCATTTGCAGTGGTAAGAGGCTCTGGTGTGCCCATTCTCTCCTCTCTCTCTCTCTCTCTCTCTCTCTCTCTGTCTCTCTCTTTCTGCTGGCAAATAAGTAAAACTATTTTTAAAAGAATTTCAAGAATCTGAAAAGTGTGATTCTTGTTACTTATTTTGAAAATATCACTGTAATCATTTTAAACATTGCTTCTGATAACTTTTATGAGGGTTCATTTTTCACTGGTATATATATACATACATACATATTTGGTTTGTCAAGATAGGGTCTCACTCTAGCCCAGGCTGACCTGAAATTCACAATGTAGTCTCAGGCTGCCCTTGAACTCACAATGATCCTCTTACCTCTGCCTCCTGAGTGCTGGGATTAAAGGCGTACACTACCATGCCTACCTTCAAAAATATTTTATGTACTCATTTGTGGGCAAAGATGCGGACAGACAGACACACACTGAGTATGGGTGCACCGGGGCCTTCTGCCACTGCAAATAAACTGCAGATGCACTTTGTGCATCTGGCTTGATGTGGGTATTGAGGAATTTAACCTAAGGGTTCATGAATTTTTTGTTTGTTTTTGTTTTGATGTTTTGAGGTAGGGTCTCACTCTAGGTCAGGGTGACCTGGTCTCAGGGTGGCCTTGAGCTCATGGTGAGCCTCCCACTTCTCTGCATCTTGAGTGCTGGGATTAAAGAAGTGTGCCACTATGCCTGGCCTGAGGGTTCTTTTTTCCTGCCCATCCCCCTCCTCCCAAGGTAGGGTCTCACTGTAGCTCAGGCTGACCTGGAATTTACTAGGTAGTCTCAGGGTGGCCTCAAGCTCATGGCCATCCTCCTACCTCTGCCTCCCAAGTGCTGGGATTAAAGGCGTGCACCACCTTGCCTGGACTGAGGGTTCATTTTTATGTCCCTTCTTCCTCCCCTTTTAAAATATTTCATCTAGGGGCTGGAAAGGTGGCTCAGCAGTTAAAAGCACTTGCTTTCAAAGCCTTATGGCCTGGGTTTGATTGCCCAGTTCCTACAGAAAGCCGGATGGACGAAGTGGTGCATATAACTGGAGTTCACTTGCAGCGGTGGAAGGCCCTGGAATACCCATACTGGCTCCTTTTCTCTAAAAAATAAACAAACAAGGAGGCTGGAGAGGTGGTTTAGTGGTTAAAGCAGTTGCCTGCAAAGCCAAAGGACCCAGGTTATATTCCCTAGTACCTACATAAAGCCAGAAGCACAAGGCAGTACATGCATCTGGAGTTCATTTGCAGTGGCTATAAGTCCTGATATCCATTCTCTCTCTTTCTTTTTCCCTCTTTCTCTCTCTCAAATACATAAATAAACAAAATATTAAAATCAAAATCAAAATTATTTTTTAAAAATATTTCATCCAAGCTGGGCATGGTGGCACATGCCTTTAATCCCAGCACTCAGGAGACAGAGGTAGGACAATTGCCGTAAGTTTGAAGCCATTACATAGTGAATTCCAGGTCAGCCTGAGCTGGAGGGAGACCCTACCTTAAAAAACCAAAACCTAAATCAAAAACAAAAAATTCATCCAGACTCAGTAATTTTGACTGTCACACCATTTATATTAAAATCCCAATGCACAGAAAAATGGATGGACCTGGAAAGTATTATACTAAGTCAGGTAACCCAGGCCCAGAAAGCCAAGCGCCACATGTTCTCTCTCATATGGGGATCCTAGCTACAGATGACTGGGCTTCTTTGTGAGAATGAAAATACTTAGTAGCAGAGGCCAGTAAGTTGAAAAGGAGACATAAAGGGTGGAGAAAGGAAGGGAGGAGGATACTTAATAGGTTGATATTGTATATATGTAATTACAATGATTGTAATGGGGAGGTAATATGATTGAGAATGGAATTTCAAACGGGAAAGTGTGGGGGTGGGGAGGGAGGGAATTACCATGGGATATATTTTATAATCATGGAAAATGTTAATAAAAATTAAAAAAAAAATCCCAATGCACAATAGAGCTTTGGCATACTCTTATCTTCTTCCCAGGCTGGACTAATTTTGAATCACATATCCTCAACTGAGTCTTATTTCAGCTAGGCTGAAGGTGGGTTTTCAAGTTATCTGAGCAATAGAGTTTGTTCCTGTTGGATCTGAATCAGGACCAGAACCAACTTGGGTGACATGGATTGAAAATGAAACCAAACCTCAAACAACCATACACTGCATTTATTAGACTCAAGCAGAGGAGGACTGCAAAACCCTCTCTTAGACTATATAGCCTGCAACACAGCAGTTACAGCTAAACCAACTTTTTTTTCTTCCAAATTTTTATTAACAACTTCCATGATTATTAAAAAAATATCCCATGGTAATACGCTCCCTCCCCCCACTTTCTCCTTTGAAACTCCATTCTCCATCATACCCCCTCCCCATCTCAGTCTCTTTTAATTTTTATGTCATGATCTTTTCCTCCTCTTATGATGTAAACCAACTTTTTTTTACAAATGAGGGGTAAGAAGAATGTAAGCAAGGATGTGGATTGGAAGAAAATAAGAACAAGGTCATTTCCCTTGCTGACGATACAGTTACAATTTTTGAGGTTAAACTGCAGTGTCTTCAGGTTATGAGCATGTATTCTTAGAACAGTGGCTTCCTATCGAACATGTGTTTCCTTGGGGTCCCAAGGTCAGGGGAAGTGTTTTCCCAACCAAGAGATTTAGCCCCCCCAAGCCTCTGTTTCTGGGCCAACTTGCCTCAGCAACTTTAGAACTTTATTAACCTTTCAAACAACTTTAGGACTTCATTAACCTTTCAATTCTTACTCCTGCTAGTGGAAGTTGTGTGTCTCTACAGGTCCCTTCTCTTGTGCTCAGAACCTCCATCTGTTTCTTAAGCCACATAAGACTGTTCTGCTCACCTCCCATTCCCTATCTATCTCTTTCCTCTTACCTTCCAGGTCCTCTGCCTAATGATTAACAATGGCTTATGAGGAAACCACAAACATGATTTGATGTATACTAATTTACTAGTTTATACATGAAGGTTATATTACTTGTTGGTTTGGAAACAAATCTTGTGGGCTGGAGGGATGTCTTGAGATGCTTGTCTGCAAAACCAAAAGACCTAGGTTCAGTTCCTCAGTACACACGTAAGACAGATGTACAAGGGGTACATGCACCTGGAGTTCATTTGCAGTGTCTAGAGGCTAGATGCATACCCATTCTCTATCTACTCTCTCTTTATCTCTCTCCTTGCAAATAACTAAATTTAATTAAATTTTTTAAAAAAGAAAACAAATCTTGTAGCCAGGCATGGTGGTGCATGCCTTTCATCCTAGCACTTGAATGGCAGAGGTAGGAATATTGCTGTGAGTTCAAAGCCACCTTGAGACTACATAGTGAATTCCAGGTCAGCCTAGGTTAGAGTGAGACCCTATCTTGAAAAACAAAAACAAAAAAAAGAAAAGAAAACAAATCTTGTTAGGATTAAATGTGTGTGTGCCATCCCACTTGTGGGATGTGCTTGGACTAAAAGTATGCATTGCCACACCCAGGTTCAGGAATTACCATACCTGGGTCAAATATTATGTTTTTAAGCATCCAAGCAGATTAAAACATTTTTATTTTTAAATACTAGGGCATGAACTAACGTCAGTGTTTAAAGATAGCAAATTAACATGAAACATTACAGCCCTAATTTAAAGAAAAGTAACGAGAGAGAAAGAAAGAGTTCTATATATATATAATTTTTATTTATTATTATTTTTTTAAGGTAGGGTCGCACTCTAGCCCAGATTGACCTGGAATTCACTATGCAGTCTCAGGGTGGCCTTGAACTCACAGCGGCGATCCTCTTACCTCTGCCTCCCAAGTGCTGGGATTAAAGGTGTGAGCAACCACACCCAGCTTAATGCTTATTTATTTTTATAACCTCTTCTAATATTTTGCCTTTTGTGATCTATGGCACCAAAAACCTTCTTTGAATGAGGGAAGCCTTGGAATCTGTAAGCTTGGAGCCAGCTTGGCGCCTCTACCCTCTTTGGAGTATGTGGTTTCCTTTTTCTTCCCTTTTTCAGCCGCTATTGGAGTTGAATATTCCTATATAAAGCTACTTAAATCAGTTATTAGAAATTATTATGTTAGGGTACAAGGAGAAGAACTGATTGTCCCACCCAGGAAGATAGCATGGCCAACACCACAGCACCTTAATAAGGAAAAGGACTACATGATCGCTAGTGCTGGTTAAGACTCACATTTTCCAGAGAAAGAGAAAAGAAAAAGGGTTACATTTTAATTGTAAGTTTAAGAAAAGAAAGAAAAAGAGAGTCACACATGATTGCAGAGTCACAAAAGTTTTTGTAAGGGGAAATTGAATAAAATTGTGGTCATTTAGCCGGGCATGGAGGCACATCCCTTTGATCCCAGTACTCAGGAGGCAGAGGCTCCTACTAACTGTGAGTTCAAGGCCACCTTAAGACTATATAGTGAATTCCAGATCAGTCTGGGCTAGAGTAAGACCCTACCTCAAAAAAAAGTGTGGTCACTTATATAAAAATCATTCTCAAACAATTTCAGTGGGATCTCCAATCTGAAACAGGGAGCTGGCCTAAAATGGGATGCTTTCTTCCCTCTGAAACAGAAATCAGAACCACATGGGATGTGTCAGCTGCCAGTGGACTGGGATGATGATTGGAAAGACAAGGCAAACACCACAATGCTTTCTTCCTTTCCTTTTTGTTGGACCTTTCTTCATGCAGCCTTCACTTGTGGCTAGAAACCTTCCACTGTCATGCATAGTTCTGACAAACTTGGCTTTGAACATTTTGACCTGTTTATCCATGTTTTTGTGGAGGAACAGGCATTGGGAACAAATTGCACACCCATTTTAAACTTTAATAAAATAGGGACTGAACAGATGGCTCAGCAGTTAAGGCGTGTGCCTGCAAAACCTCACAACAACCCTAGTTCAATTTCCTAGTACCCACGTAAAGCCAGATGCACAGTGACACATGCATCTGGAGTTCATTTACAGTGGCCCAATGCCCTGGTGCACCCATTCTTCTCTCTTTCTCTCTCCCTCTCACCCTCCTCTCTTTCTCTATCTGCTTGTATATAATTGTTTTTTTGTTTTTTGTTTTTTTTTCTATTTTTTTGAGGTAGGGCCTTGCTCTAGCCCAGGCTGACCTGAAATTCACTATGTAGTCTCAGGGTATCCTCAAACTCACAGTAATCCTCCTGCTTCTGTCTCCCGAGTGCTGGGATTAAAGGTGTGTACCACCATGCCTACCGTAAATAAAAAATAATAATAAAATTTTATGTTAATTTTCTTGTATTTTACATATAAATAGTAATATTTTTCTTTTTTTATATTTTATTGATTTGGGAGAGAAAGAGGCAGATAGAGAAAGAATGGGTGTGTAAGGGCCTCCAACCACTGCAAACGAACTCCAGACACATGCACCACCTTGTGCATCTGGCTTGCATGGGTACTGGAGTATCAAATCTGGGTCCTTAGAAGTGCCTTAACCATTAAGCTAGCTCTCAACCCATATTTTTCTTTTTTCTCTTTTAATTGATATAATTAAATTCTGTATTTAAGTTTTATGTTATACTATGCTTATTGCACATGCAAACAAGTTAGCTAGCTGAATATCTTATGGTACTAATGAAAGCTTCAAATGAAATGTATTTTGATACTAGAATGTAACCATGTAATAGATACACAAATAAAAGTGGTTTATATGCTTAAGATGCTGAAAATTACTTGAATATTATTTATTATTGTTATTACTGATCTGGAAATCAAACCTCCCTCAAAAAGAAAGTTGTTGATTTTTGGTTTGTTTTGTTTTGTTTTTCAAAATAGGGCCTCACTCTAGCCCAGGGTGACCTGGAACCCACTCTGTAGTTCCAGGCTGGCCTTGTATGCACAGTGATCCTCCTACCTCTGCCTACCAAGTGCTGGGATTAGAGACATGCATTAACATACACAGCATAATTGTTACTTTTAAAACTTTTGTCTATTATACTTTTATATCAACATATTGTTAGGTTTTAGGATTTTGAAATGAAAGATGAACATGGACAGTTTCTTTGATCTAAGACTTTTTTATTGTAATGGGAAAGAGGGGGAGGGGGAGAGTAAGAGTGAAGGGGAGAGCAACAAAGAAAGAGAGAGAGAGAAGATTGCACACCTGGAAAAGAAAAGCTAAAAAAAAGAGAGCCAGCAGAGTCCATTGTGAAAGAGGTGGTGGAAAGAATGTAAGAGCCAAAGGAAGGATACCACTCCTTACATACAACTGTCCAGACAGAAATTGGCCTCGATATCCAAGACCTCGCAGTGCCTAGAAATACCTACACATGACCCTCATAATAGGAGAAAAAAATGATGACATCAAATTAAAAGAGAAACTAATGGAGAAAAGGAGGGGATATGGCAGAGTGAAGTTATGAAGGGGAAAGTGGGGGAGGGAAGGGAAATACCATGGTTTGTTGTCTTTAAGTATAGAAGTTGTCAATTATATATATATTAGCCAGGTGTAGTGGCACATACCTTTAATCCCAGCACTTGGGAGGCAAAGGTAGGAGGATCACCATGAGTTCGAGGCCACCCTGAGACTACATAGTGAATTACAGGCTAGCCTGGGCTAGAGTGAGACCCTACCTCAAAAAAGATTACATACATGCACACACACACACACACACACACACACACACACGAGAGCCAGGGAGGTTTTATGGTGAAAGGAATTGTCCTGTGAGGGAGGGTATACAGAGGTCTTCCCTCCTCTTAGCCCATAGGAACTGTTAATTACATAACAGGAGGCAGTCCCAGAGCTAGCTTGACCAGGTGGTAGGGAAGGAGATGGGTTGAGAGCTCTGACACTCTAACATTCCAGAGTCTTTATCTTTGTTCTCATAAGAAAACAAAACAAAACAAAACCAGAATAGAACAGGGCCAGAGAGATAGCTTGTGGTTAAGGCATGTGCCTGTGAAGCCTAAGGACCTAGTCAACACCCCAGAACCCACGTAAGCCACATGC
Source organism: Jaculus jaculus (assembly GCF_020740685.1). NCBI lineage: Eukaryota > Metazoa > Chordata > Mammalia > Rodentia > Dipodidae > Jaculus > Jaculus jaculus. The sequence continues at coordinate 62,443,441 of NC_059120.1, read as the reverse complement.
ACATGGGGCCACAAGCATCTGGAGTTCATTTTCAGTGGCTAGAGGCACTGGTGCAACCATTTTTTCTAATAAGTAAATAATTAAATGAAAATATTTAAAACAAACAGAACAGAATAGCTGGGCATGGTGGCACATGCCTTTAATCCCAGCATTTGGGAGGCAGAGATAGGATTGCCATAGAAGGCCAGCCTGGAACTACAGAATGAGTTCCAAATCATCCTGAGCTAGAATGATGAGTGAGATGCTACTGCAAAAAGCAAAGAAAAAAAATAGAACATTGAGGCAGTTTCTTTGGAAGGGAGTGAGGGGAAGCCTAGTGGAGTGATGGGTAGTCTGATCTAACTGCTTTAAACTGAAATTAGGTTCCGAGATTGCCATTTCAGGATATCTGAGTCAGAGACCTGTATCTGTATTCTTGCAGGAAGTCCATGTGGCATACTAGGGTGTTTTGGATGAATCAAATTAGCAGAGGGCTAGAGAGGGACCTCAGAGTATAAGAATTAAAATGGTTATTGAGGAAGCAGTATTTCTGAAACCCTTTGGGATTGGATTTGCTGCAATAAACTGTGTAAATTAAGTAGGGAAATAAAAGATTAACTCAAAGCTGGACATGGTGGTGCATGCCTTTAATCCCAGCACTCAGGAAATAGAGGTAGGAGGACTGCCATAAATTTAAGGCTACCCTGAGAGTACATAATGAATTCTTGGTCAGCCTTGGCTTGTAGGGGAATATCTAGGTCATTACACTTTACTACAGGTCAGGAATATTTGGCCTTTCCTTATCTCTGTCCTCTTAGGAAGTCCTTCCACTCCTTCTCTAGAGAATTAAGATTCCTGGGAAGAATGCTCTTTTCCAGAGCTCTTATTCCAGGCACCTGATATCAAGACTAACTGGCTAAACCAGCCACCCATTCAAGGGGCTCATAAAAAACCCCAACCTGAGTCTCAAGGTGATCTTCTCAAGGCCCCTTGTCTTCCTAGACAAGAGCTTTCCTTCTGTTAAGTATAAGGTTTCTCATCAAACCCCTTCTTGACTCCCTGAGCAAGAGCACTGTACCTTGCTTCCTCCAAAATTCAGGGCTTCCCAAATCCTGTCTTGCCTCCTTCACCAAGAGCTATGTCTTCCTTCTTTCCTATAAGTTCTCCTCTTAAATCTCTGCCTCCTTAAAGCTTTAAGCTATAATAAAATGTTTCTGAACCTTGTCCTCTGGCCTGTGGATTTTATTTTTCAAATTTATAAGACAAGGATCCAGAAACACCTAAAATTATTGGTATGTTCGCATATATTGGTACATTGGCAGAGGAACCCTAAAACTCTTATATCAAAGTCTATAAGAATAACCCAGGCTGGAGAGATGGCTTCAAGGTTAAGTGCTTGCTTGTGAAGCCAAAGGACCCCAGTTCGAGGCTCCATTCCCCAGGACCCACACATGCCATATGCACAAGGAGGCACATGCATCTGGAGTTCATTTGCAGTGGCTTGAGGCCCTGGTGTGCCCATTCTTTCTCTCTCTCCCTCTTTCTGTCTCTGCTTGTCACTCTCAAATAAATAAATAAATAAATAAGATGGTCATAGAAACATTAAATGATAAACAGAAAATGATAACAAGCTGACTATTTTAAGAAGTTAATATAGGGCTGGAGAGATGGCTTAGCGGTTAAGCACTTGCCTGTGAAGCCTAAGGACCCTGGTTCGAGGCTTGATTCCCCAGGACCCACGTGAGCCAGATGCACAAGGGGGCACATGCATCTGGAGTTCGTTTGCAGTGGCTGGAGGCCCTGGCGTGCCCATTCTCTCTCTCCTCTCTCTGCCTTTTTCTCTGTCTGTAACTTTCAAATAAATAAATAAACATAAAACAAAAAAAAAATTTAAAAAAAGAAGTTAACATAGCCCAAAATAATTCTGGCTCTGAATCTAAAACATTTAACTCTCCACAATTACTGAAGTCCATTATGGAAGCTAGTAACACAGGTTGCTTCCGAGAACCTGGTTTTGGTTCCCTTTTTGGCAAATATCACATTACATTTTATACACAAAGCAAGCTGTTCTATGAAGCCTAGTCCTAAGATCTATTGAAGATGGTACTGAATAGACAGGGAGGCAACTCTTCAGGGGAAAGATAATTTAACAGAGCCATTAGGAAAGACTCCTGAATCACATTTATCTATCAGCCATTATGATCTGGTCTTTATATATTTTAAATAATTTTTTTTTTGTATTTGACATAACATTTTCAGGTGACACATCTTAGGAGTATTACATTTAAGATTGAAAAGAGTAACTAACAGCTGGCATGATGGTGCATGCCTTTAGTTCCAGCAATTGGAGGCAGAGGTAGAAGGATCACTGTGAATTAAGAGGCCACCCTGAGACTATGTAATGAATTCCAGGTCAGCCAGGGCTAAAATGAGATTCTACCTCTAAACACACAAAGGAAGGGAAGGAAGGAGGGAGGGAGGAGGGAAGAAAGGAAGGAAGAAAAGAAAGGAAGAGGAAAGAAAGAAAAAGCTGTATTAAATTTAGAAGGACTAATGTAACTGTAGTAGGTTGAAAACGGTTTTAATTAATCTTGACAATTTATTATAAATATTTTGTTTTGTTTTTTGAGGTAGGGTCTCTCTCTAGCCCAGGCTGACCTAGAATTCACTATGTAGTCTCAGAGTAGCCTTGAATTTACAGCAATCCTCCTACGTCTGCCTCCCAAGTGCTGGGATTAAAGGCATGCACAAGCGTGCCTGACTGACAATTTGTTATTGACAGTTGTTTACTTCATAGGCACAATAAAATTTTGTGTAATTATGCCCAATTTTTATCTAAGAGAGTAAAGGCTTTACCCAATGGGAAAACATAACTAGAATAATATTTAAGAAACCTATGGTAAGCAGAATCAGGCAGAGACCTGAGAAATGCCTGAACTCACGAGAGGGGCGGGGGGAGATGGAGGGAGAGAAAATCACAGGGCTGGAAAGATAACTCAGCACTTTCTTGCAAAGCATAATGGCCTGGAATTGAGTCCTTCCCCAGTACCCATAAAAAGCCAGATGCACAAAGTGGCACATGCATCTGGAGTTCATTTACAGTGGCAGGAAGGCCCAGCGTACCCATAGCCACTCTCTCTCTCAAATAAACATATTATAAAAACAAAACAAAACAAAAATCCAGCAAGCTCTGGAGTCAGTAAGACTCAAGACCAAATAACAGGCATAAGAGCAATGGACCCCCCTCTACATTTAACATCTGCCACTGCAGGTGACTATACTCCTCACTATTCCTAGCATGCAGGTGAGCACATAGGGTGCAGCATGGACATTGTGGTTGTTTGAATCAATGACCCCATAAACACAAATGTTCTGAATGCTTGGTTCCCAGGGGGTATAAATTGGGAAAGTGGAGTCCTGCTACAGATATGTTGCTAGGTATGGACCTTGAAGTTTATTAGGCCCCAGTCTGCCAGTGCTAGTTGGCTCACACTCCTGCTGTTTTCCACCTGCTGTGGCAGAGGTGATATCCAGCCTCTGCTCATATCATGGTTTCCACTGCCATCATGAAGCTTCCCCCTCAAAATTGTAAGCCAAAAATACAACTTTCCTCCCATCAGCTGCTTTTGGTCTGGTGCTTTATCCTAGCAGTGCGAATGGAACTACAACAGGCACCTACATGTGCATACAGATGCATGACACACATTACACAAACACAAACAAGCAAAAAATAAAAAGGCCTGGTGTGGTAGTGCATATCTTTAATCCCAGCACTGAGGCAGAGGTAGGATTGCTGTGAGGTTAAGGCCAGCCTAGAACTACAGAGTAAGTTCCAGCTCAACATGAACTAGTGTGAGCCTCTACCAGGAAAAAATCAATAAATAAATCTTTACAGAGGCTGAGTAGCTAGCTCAGTGGGTAAGAGTACATGTTGCATGTGCATGAGGGCCTGAGTTTGTATTCCCAGCACTCCTAAAAAGCCAGGTGTGTGGCTGAGAATATGGTTCAGCCGTTGAAGAGTATTTGCTGAGTAAGCATAAAGTCCCCTAAGTTCTAGAGACCAGCAACTTTTCCTCCCCAGAATACACAATGAAAAAATTGGACATGGGATGGATAGATGTCTCAGTGGTTAAGCCATTTCCCTGCAAAGCCAAACGACCCAGGTTGATTCCCTAGGACCTATGTAAACCAAATGCACAGGTGGCACATGTGTCCAGTTTGTTTACAGTGGCTAAAGGCCCTAGTGCACACATTCTTTCTCTCTCAAATAAAATGACTCCTACAGTGAGGTGCATGGGGATGGGCTGAGGAGCAGCATGTCACTGAGGCAGATCTGAATTCCAGCCTAAAGTATGCAGAGGTTTTGAGCTTTGGCTGTTTACTTGTGGTGCTGGCTGTTCGGTGGTCTGTTTCCAGAGGAACCAGCTTCTGCCATTTGATGCAACTTCCCCGGATCTGTTAAGCTTAAGTAAATCCTTTCCTCCCATAAACTGTGTCTGGTTTGGATGTTCATCTCAGCAATATAGAGCTCTCTCCAACAGAAATTTGGCACCAGAATTGGGTGTGGTTGTGTGATGAATCTGACCATGTAGATTTTGGTCTTTTTGACCTTTTGAGGAATGGGCATGGAATTGGATCTTGGTGGAGTCAGCAATTTCTTTATTGGATCTCTCAGAAATTCAACGTATTACTGCTGCACACCAAGGAGTGGGTCCAGAGATCACAAACCGCCCTCCCAGCCCCATTATCTTGAAAGGATGCAGCCTGTTGACCTATGACCCCAGGGGAGCTGAATACCTGATCCATACCTGGTGGGCTATCTCAGATCAAAGTTTTACTTCCAATACTCCCTTATCCTCCAACTCTTTTTGCTAGAGAAAAGTACCCTGCAAAAAGCTACCAAAAATACTGTACATTTCCAGTCCCAAGAGTGCTGAAATGTGACTGTGGACTAAAACCCTACTCCCTGCCAAACATGTCTACCTGCTTCTTCCTTACAAACTTGCCTCCAAACCTTTTTCCTTACATCTTCAACTGAAGATGCCTTCCAGAATGGTAAGCCATGTTTTATGAGCTATTCTGCTAAGAGTTTGAAATGCCAAATGAGATTTAAAATTGGGAAAATTCAAACAAGTTTCAAATTACTGGCAGGGAGACAAGTTTTTAGGTTACTGAAGCTGCTACTGTTAAGGATGGCCAACTGTTTTACATTGAGATGTAAGGGATGCTACAGGTGATTACATCCAGGAAAGACAATGTTAATAGAAGCTTCTGCTGAGTGTGGTTTGCAATGAAGTCCCAAAAAATGTTTTAGAGGGCTGGAGAGATGGCTTAGCGGTTACACGCTTGCCTATGAAGCCTAAGGAACCCCGGTTTGAGGCTCGATTCCCCAGGACCCACATTAGCCAGATGCACAAGGGGGTGCATGCATCTGGAGTTCATTTGCAGTGGCTGGAGGCCCTGGCGTGCCCATTCTCTCTCCCTCTATCTGCCTCTTTCTCCCTGTCTGTCACTTTCAAATAAATAAGTAAAAATAAACAAAAAAAAATTTAAAAAATGTTTTAGATATAACATGACCATGCAAGGGCTACCATGGAACACTGTTAGGTCAGGATGAAAGTTTGCCCCAGCTGCTTGGCCCAGCTGGAGAGATGGGATTGGAAAATCCGTACTGTCATCACTGATCACTGCTTATGGATATCAGACTTAAACTGCTAATGTTTTATGTTTATGTTATAGCTACTGATTTTTTGCACTGGTACAGGCTCTTGTTGAAGGGTTGATGACTCTCCCTGAAAACCAGAGGAAACTAGAGGGTTACTGACTGAAAGACTAAAAGGCCTCAGAGAAAAATCAGAGGCAGCCATTCCAAGACTAGCATTCTCAGACTAGCTTGACAGTGCCCATAATTGATATACTTCCCTTAACTCAGAAGGCCTTAAAGGAACAGAAACCATCTTGGTTATCCTCCCTTAGACAATTCTTGCTAGGGGGAAAAAAATCCTGAGTATACCTAGTCCAGTGTTTCTTAGGATCCTCCTTATAAGCATGAACCCCAGCCTAACTCAGTCCTACAGCTTACATCCTGCAGGAATGCTGAGCCCCTCGTTGCTGTACTCCAATGAACAGCCTGCAGAGATGAACTCCGGTGTGTCTTTGCTTTTCTCCCTCACTTTCCTTACACTTGTTATGCCTTATAGCAATGGAAATGTTATGGGCTAGAGAGATGGCTCAGTGGTTAAGGTGCTTGCCTGTAAAGCCTATCAACCTTTCTCGGTACCCATGTAAAACCAGATGCACAAAGTGGTGAATTCATCTGGAGTTTGTAGTGGACACCCATTCTCATTCTCTTTCCTTGGAATTAAAAAAAAAATCTCATTCATTCTCCTTGCAAACACCCCTCCCTCCCCCAAAAAAAGTCAAAACTAGTTTAAAAGGGGAAGGCCAAATTATTATTACTTTAAATTTTGATTACAATCAATTTTGTTGGCATGAAAATTAAGAGGCATTTTAAATTCCAATCCCAGAAATACATTTGGTCAAAATGGGAGTATTTTCCAGTAATGACAGATTAGAAGGCAGACCGATTTGGAGAAACAGACATAGCCCATGTTTACAAGGATTATGGCAGATTGAAACACAGACAAACCCGTGTTTAAGACTGTGCCAGTTCAACCTCAGCAATGCATCAGTTAGCTGGTCACATTTACATCTGCATGTTCAGGTTTGACAGGTTTTTCTTGGAAAAAAAATTTTAAGTACCTGTGCAAAGCCTTTCATGTGCCATAGCACACTTAAAATTGCTCTACTCTATATATACAAAACACCCACCATGTTGGCAGGGTTAATACATACTTTCATAACAAAACTATAATGTACCTCTCAAGTATGAACAATATACACATAATACATGGTATACAGTATTTACAAAATACAAAATATAATACAAGCTGTTTGTATGTAACTCATTTTTTACACTTGTATGCTGCAACAAGGCAATTTTCCATTTCTGTATGAATTTTCTTTCAAGGTTCAAGGTTTTGGGATAAATGATGTTTTACATACACAATGATCTGAAACTAAGTTTGAACTTTGAGGAGAGTTTTCAAGTGTACTGCCATGAGCTCCTTATTTTGGTTAGAATTTTCAACAGTGCTTCCCATCCAGTGACTAGGAGGCTTTGGAAGGACACTAGGAGAAGGTGGATCACTAAACTTTGCCCCAGCATAATTTTCCTTTTGGCTCACTTCAGTTAGAAATGCAGATTTCTTCAAATGAATATTTTTGATGTTCTCAGTATTTTTAAAAGGCTTTTTTTCCTGCTTCTGAATTCTATCAGACGAAACAGAATCCTGCCAAAAGTAGTTTTCATTCCTTCTTGCAGGGAAGATCTTGGTAAGTGGCAGGTTGTATTTGCTTTTCTGTCTGCTTATCTTTGGTTGTTCGCACAAGTGTATCCCATGCACAAGCTGGGTGTGGGGAAGGGCAATTTTCTCTGATTTTCCCATCTTTGATTTAAAAACCTACAAAGATAAGGAACACAACAGTAAATACTATTTCAAGAAATCCATTTATAAACCTCACATCATATATTCTACATTTTCTCTTTAATTCCCCCAGTGGGTTTGTCACTGAAAAAGGGTAATTACTGCTGTACAAAAGGGGATGCAGTCCTAAAATGTCAAACCCCCAAGTAATCTCAAGTTCATTTTTGTACAACTGTAGACAAAATAAGTCACACAGAGGGTGGTGGCCATGCCTTTAATTCCATCACTTGGGAGGCAGATGTAGAATAACCATGAGTTTGAGGCCAGCCTAAGACTACATAGTACATAGCTAGCCTGGGCTAGAGCCAGATCCTACCTCAAAAAATACCTCTCCTCTAAATGAGTGTACCAATGAGGGGAGGGTAGTTCCTGTCTGTCCGTTCTTTCAGATTCAACAACATCAATTAAGTTCCAAATAATGGGAAGGAAGCAGACTCACATAAGCTAGCTTGAGATACACTGAGTTCTAAACCAGCCTGGGCTACAGTTAATCTACTTACAAAAAAGAAAGAAATCAGGCCGGGTGTGGTGGCACACATCTTTCTTTAATCCCTGCAGTAGGGAAGACAGAGGTGGGAGGATCATTGTGAGTTCAAGGCTACCCTAAGAATACATAGTGAATTCCAGGTCAGCCTGAGCTAGAATGAGACCCTGCCTCAAAAAAGCCAAAAGCCAGGCAGCTAGGTAGTGCATACCTTCAGTCCCAGCACTCAGGAGGCAGAAGTAGGAGGATTGCTCTGAGTTGAAGGCCAGCCTGGAACTAGTGTGCCAGGTCAGCCTGAGCTAGTGACAACCTTACCTTGAAACACAAAAAAAAAACAGGGCTGGGGAGTTAGCTCATCAGTTAAAGGCACTTGCTTGCAAAGCCTGCTGGCCTGGGAGTTTGATTTACCAGTACCCACACAAAGGCCGATGCAGAGAAGTGGTACATGCCTCTGGAGTCTGTATGCAATGGCGAAAGATCCCAGTGCACACACTCACTCTCTCAAAGCTATTTATTCTGGGCATTGTGGTCCACGCCTTTAATCCCAGCAGTTGGGGGTAGGGCGGACCCTTACCCTGGCTTGTAATGGAAGAGGCTGAGGAAAGAACTCATGTGAATTCCTGTCTAGCTTGTGCTACAAGTGAGTTCCAAGCTAGCCCGAGCTAGTGAGAGCCTGTCTTCCCAGCTCCCTGACAAAAAGAGTAAATTGTGTAGGTGAATGGCTATTACCCCAGCAAGACCAGGAGTTCAACCCCAGCCTGGGTTACATGGTAGTCTCAATTCAGTAACAAATTATTTTGTGAAATTAAAAGAATAAGCAGGGGGTGGTGCCCATGCCTTTGATCCCAGCATTCAGGACACAGCAGTAGCAGGATCACCCTGAGTTCGAGGCTAGTCTGGAACTACATAGTAAATTTTAGGTCAGTATATGCTACAGTGAGATACTACCTGAGGCGAGGGGGGGGGGTGGGAGAAGAGAATAAAATGTTTACCTTTGTTATGATTACTTGCAATAGGAAGGGGCAGTAGAAAGGTGACAGAGTTATAAGAAGGTAATAAAAAATAATTAGGATCAAAATACATTATATACACGTGTAAAAAAATGTCAGTAAGGTGCATGCCCTGATGCCCAGCACTCAGGAGGCAGAGGCAGGAGGATGTTCTTGAGCAGAGACCAGCCTCCGACTACAGAATGAGTGTGCCAGGTCAGCATGGGTTAGAGACCCTACCTCGGGGTAAGAAAGAAAAAAATGTAAGAGTGAAAAAAAAAATTAAGTTCCTCTCAAAAATTAACAGTTCCTTTAATCACTTCTTCTATCACACTGCATTCTATCTAATCACAACGCCAGCTGATTCAATTGATAATGTATACATTCAGGTGGGAACTTCTTTCAAAAACTTGTACAGAGCACACACGCTGCTGGGTGTGGCAGGCCTGGTCTGTGGTCCCAGCCTAAGGGGATGGGGATGGAAATGGAGGTGGGGACGCGTAAGCGCAACAGCAGCTCGGGAGGAGTTTGGACTACTAGTCCAGACCCTGCGGGACCTATCTGATGACCAGCGTACGAAACCACGCCATGAGGCCAAGCACTGAAAACCTTCCTACCAACTCTTGAGTCCCGAGTCCGACCAGTGGTTAAGGCCCGCCCGCCAGAGTCCTACGATCAAGTCGCCCCGCCGTCAGAAACCTTTCGCGCGATCCGCCGACGAGGAGCCGACCACAATACCACGGAAGCCCACAAGCCAGCGGCCCCGAGCCGCCGCGCCGCCTTCATGAGCCGCGGGGCGCTGCGCACGTAGCGCGCGCTTACGTCAGCCCTCCGCGAGACGCCGCCGCCGGCCTTCTAAATCGGGCTGTTGCTGGGGCGCAGCCGCGGCTCCCATTGGCTGGTTGGCTGGAGCCAATGGCCGTGCAGCGCAGGCCTCTGGCCCCGGGTCGGGCCGGCTGGACCGAGTCGGCGTCACGGAAACTTCCCTCCCGAGTAAACAGCCGCCGCCCGCCCCACCCGCCCGCGCCAGGCCTCCGCGCCTCTTACCTCTTTTCGCAGCACGGGGTGACCTGGCGCCGCGGGCCCGGGGCTCGTCGTCTCTGGTGGGGTGGCGTGGGTCGGGGCTGAAGCGTGGGCCTGGCCCGAGGCCTCGGGCGCACCGGCCCGGCCCGAGGCCGCGCTCCAGCCGCCCTCCAGGCTCGGCCGGTGCTGTTGGTACTGGTGGAAGCGGCTGGGCAGCTGGCCCGCCGGGCTGGCCCGCACCTTCTTCTTACGCCGTTTCTTGGGCGCCGCTCGCGGGGTGCCTGCCGCCGCGGACAGGCCGCCGGGGGGCAGAGCGGCCGCGGTGCGAGGCTGGTGGGGCTTCAGGCAGGGGCCGTCTCCCCCGAGGAAGTGCGGGAGGAAGAGGGTCGAGGGCAGCGCGCGGGGATCCGGAACCCGCGGCAGAGGTGGCTGAGCCGGGGCCACCACGGGGAGGGTCCCAAGACAGCCGCGGGCGGAGAAGCCTAGCGCCGCGATGCGGCCACCCACAACCAGCGGCTCCCGCTGCGGGACCGAAACGACAGTCATGGCGCTGGCGAGCGAGTGGAGGAGCGGTGCTCACTCGGCAGCGGCGGCTGCGACTGTCGAGGAAGGCCGCGGGACGAGGACCATGACTAGGGCGAAGCAGCGCAGCAACAACCAGCCCCAGCCCGCTTTTTGAGTGTTGTTATCGGGAGCTCCGCCTCGGGCCCACCCGCCTTCCTCGGGGACCCAATCCGCGCGTGCCGAGTCTCGGAGGCTCCGCCCCTGCTCCGGTTGGGGACACAAACAAGCTGCAGCAGCAGGGCACAAAGGACGAGCACTGCGCAGGCGTTCGCCGCCGGCTCGTCTTCGGGAAGAGTCGGTCTCCGGAACAATGAAGTTGCAGTCTTGTCCCACCTTAAACCCCGCCACCACCCCCCCCCACGCCACCCCGCCCTGCTCCCACCCACTGACTTTGGTGAGGGGTTGGGCCAAAGGAAGTAGTGGGCCTTAGGAGGAAGCGTCCTGGCCACTGGTGCTTCCCAGCTGCGTCTTAATTTTGTTTGTTTTAGTTTGAGCCATGCATAAAATTACTTTTAAACAGAGCTCAACGATCACTGTTAAGATTTCTACTAGTAGGCAGCCCAGCCGCCATTTAAACAGTGAAGTGTGGATTTGTGTTTTTCATTTAATTGTTTTTGCTGTTGATGAGAGTAAGAACTAAAGGATTTAAGTGTTTGAATTAGTCCCTTAGCTGTAACAAAAGTTCCAGGTCTGGAGAGGTGGTTAAGCAGCTAAGGAGCTTGTCTGCGAAGGTTCTATTCCCCACGACCCACTAAGCAAGATGCACAAGGTGGTGCACGCATCTGGAGTTCATTTGTAGTGGCTGGAGGCCTTGGCACGCCCATTCTCTGTCTCTCTTCTCTTCCCCTCTCCCTTCCTCCCTTCCCCTTCCTCCCTTCTCTCCCTCCCTCCCTCCCTCCCCCCCCCCCTCTCTCTCTCTCTCTCTCTCTCGGCTTGCTAATAATATCAAAAAATATTTTAAGTTCTCCATAAATACACAAACTAGCCACTAAAATTTTACTGCCGGGCTGGAGAGATTGCTTAGTGGTTAAGGCAAGGCCTGTGAAGTCTAAGGACCCAGGTTCGATTCTGATTCTCCAGGTCCCACGTAAGCCAGTGGCACACACATCTGCAGTTCGTTTGCAATGGCTAGAGTCCTGGTATGCCCATTCTCTTTCTCTCCTCCTCTCTCTGTCTCTAATAAGTAAATAAAAATGAAAATAAAAGCTTTTAAAAAAAAATTTACTGCCTTTGTGCTTTTAAGGGCTATGCCTGATGCTTGAGGCTGCTGGAAACCAACTGGCCTTAGTAGGAAAGGGAGAAAAAGAAAAGGCCCTGTCACCTAGTTAATTGTGTTAGCTGATTGTGGGTGAATAGAACTTGTTTCTCCACCATTCTCACACAGAGAATTGTGACAAATACTTGTCAAACACTTAGGTTCCAGGGACTGTTCTTTAACACAAATCACCTTACTACATTTGAAATAAATAATGAATAAATTGCTTATTTTAAAATCCCCATTTAATAGGAGAACAATTGTGCACAGAGACTAAAGAATTTATCAAAGATCATACAGAAATTAACAGAAGAGCCAGGTGTGGTGCTGCAAGCCTTTAATCCCAGCACTGGGGAGGCTGAGGCAAGCTCTCCATCCCCCCAGAAAGGAAATTAACAGAAGAAACTAAACTCCAGGCAGTCTGGCAAAACCCAAAGTTTTTTTGGGGGGTGGTGGTGGAGGGTTTTGCCTTGGAATTCACTATGTAGTCTCAGGGTGGCCTCGAACTTATCCTACCTCTTCCTCCCTAGTACTGCGATTAAAGGCATGCACCACCATGCCCAGCAAGACCAAATTTTTTTTTTGGTTTATTTTTATTTATTTATTTGAGAGCCACAGACAGAGGCAGAGAAAGAGAATGGGCACGCCAGGGCTTCCAGCCACTGCAAACAAACTCCAGATGTGTGGGCCCCCTTGTGCATCTGGCTAACGTGGGTCCTGGGGAATCAAACCTCGAACTGGGGTCCATAGGGTTCACAGGTAAACAACCCCTAAGCCATCTCTCCAGCCAAGACCAAATTTTTAAGGCCAGGTCTTAGAGCAGTTCCTGAAAAGGCAGGGGCAAGAAGATGAAAAGTTCAAAGCCTGCCTTAAAAAATAGCAAAAGGCCAGGTGTGGTGGTGCACCCCTTTAATCCCAATCCCCGGGGGGTGGGGGGGGAGCGCGGTTGTTAGGCAGTGGTAGGAGTATGGCTGTGAGTTCAAGGCCAACCTGAGACTACATAGTGAATTCCAGGTCAGTCTGAACTAGAGTGAGAGCCTACTTTGAAAAGCCAAAAATTAAAATTTAAAAAATAAATAGCAAAAGGATTGGGAATGTAGTTCACAGCATGCCTATGAGCTCAATTCCCTATACATCTATACTACCAACCTCACTAAATATTTTTCCTTTTTATTTATTTATTTATTTATTTATTTATTTATTTATTTATTTATTTTGAGGCAGGGGTTCTCACTCTGGCCCAGGTAGACCTGGAATTCGCTATGTAGTTTCAGGGTGGCCTCAAACTCATGGTGATCCTTCCACCTCTGCTTCCCAATGCTGGAATTAAAGGCGTGAGCCACTACACCTGGCTTAAATTTTTGTTGTTGTTTGTTTGTTTTTACAATGTAGTCCTGGCTGGTGTGGAACCCATGAGTTCTTAATCTGCCTTCCTCCATCTCCCAAGTAGGCTTTGGTCTCACTTATCTCTGAACTGTCTCAGACCTCTGAGACAGAACCCCTGTGTTGCAGTCAGGTCCGCATTGCTGGCAGAAATCACCCAAACAAGAGCAGCTTTTTTTTGGGGGGGGGGGAAGAGTTTAGTTTGGCTTACAGAATCAAGGGAAAGCTCCATGATAGCAAGGGAAAATGATGGCATGAACAAAAAGGGTGGACATCACCCCCTGGCCAACGTAAGGTGAACAATAGCAACAGGAGAGTGGGCCAAACACTGGCGAGAGGAAACTGGCTATAATACCAATAAGCCTGCCCCAAACAAATACACTGCCTCCAGGAGGTGTTAATTTCCAAATCTCCATCAGCTGGGAAGACTAGTAATCAGAAGTTTATGGGGGACACCTGAATCAAACCACCACTCCCTGAAAGTGAAAGTGAGAAATATCCTTGAGCTTATAAGGAGGATTCTCTATTTTCCTTATCTCTTTTGCCCTAAAGAAGGTCCCTCCCTAGATCTTTTTCCTTAAATCTGACACCCTCCTTAGATGTCTTTTAAAGTAATGTCCTCCCCACTTTTTGAGGCTTTTTGAGGTAGGGTCTCTTGCTAGCCCAGGTTGACCTAGAATTCACTATGTAATCAGTCTTAGGGTACCCTCGAACTAACAGTGATCTTCCTACCTCTGCCTCTTGAGTGGTGGGATTAAAGGTGTGCAGCAGTGAGACTGAGGCTTGTGCCACTATGCCTGGCATAAGTCCCCCCCACTTTAAAAAAATTATTTTACAGGGGGCTGGAGAGATGGCTTAGCAGTTAAGGTGTTTGCCTGTAAAGCCAAAGGATCCCAGTTCAATTCTCCAGGACCCATGTAAGCCAGATGCACAAGGGGGCACATGCATCTGCAGTTCGTTTGTAGTGGCTAGAGGCCCTGGCATGCTCATTCTCTCCCTCCCCACTCCATCTCGCTCTCAAATAAATAAAATATATGTTAAAAAATTTCTTTGACAGCCAGGTGTAGTGCTGTAATCACAGCACTCAGGAGACAGAGGTAGGAGGAATGCCATGAGTTCAAGGCTACTCTGAGACTACATAATGAATTCCAGATCAGCCTGGGCTAGAATGAGACTATCCCATTAAAAAAAGAAGAAGAAGAAGAAAGCTGGGGAAATGGCTTAGCAGTTAAGGTGCTTGCCTGCAAAGACTAGGTTTGATTCCCTAGGACCCACATTAGCCAGATGCACAAAGGGGTGTGGTGCATGCATCTGGAGTTTGCAGATGGCTAGAGGCCCTGGCACACCTATTCTCTCTGCCTCTTCCTCTGTCTCTCAAATAAATAAAAATTTTCTTTTTCAAGGTAGGTTTTCTAGTCCAAGCAGACCAGGAACTCACTCTGTAGTCCAGGCTGGCCTCAGCCTCCTGAGTGCTAGGATAAAAGGTGTGGGTCACTACAGCCAACTATAATTTTGTTTTTGTTTTTGTTTTTACTCTAGTCCAGGCTGTCAATGAACTTACAGGGATCCTCCTATCTCTACCCATCAAGTGTTGAGATTAAAGGTGTGCACCACCAAAACTGGCCTTTTAAAAATTTTTATATATGTGGATTGGGAGTGGAGGGGAACACCTGTAACCCAGCATTTGGGAGGCCTAGGAAAAAGGATCACTGTGAGTTCAAGGCCTCCCTAAAACTACATAGTGAATTCCAGGTCAGCCTGGGTTAAAGTGAGGCCCTACCTTAAAAAAAAAAAAAAAAAAAGCCATGCATGGTAGTGCATGCCTTTAATTCCAGCACTTGGAAGGCAGAGGTAGGAGGATTGCTGTGAGTTTGAGGGCATCCTGAGACTACATAGTGAATTCCAGGTCAGCCTGAGGTAGAGTAAGACCCTACCTCGAAAAACCAAAAGAAAAAAAAAAAAAAAACATGGGCTGGAGAGATGGCTTAGTGGTAAAGACACTTGCCTGCGAAGCCAAAGGACCTAGGTTCCATTCCTCAGACCCATGTAAGCCAGATGCATGAAGTGGTGCATGTGTCTGAAGTTGATTGGCAGTGGCTAGAAACCTTGGCATGCTCATTCCCCTCTCTCTCTGCCTCTTTCTCTCTCCCTCTCTTAAATAAATAAAACATAACAGAAAAGATATATTTTTAATGTATCCCAGGCTCTCTTGTTTAAAGAATGCATTATCTGGCTTTACGTGGGTGCTGGGGGAATTGAAGCTGGGCTAACAGGCTTTTCAAGGCTTTAGCTTTTGATCCCATTCTCCAACCCTATAAATGTTTGCTCTGCTTGACTTTCAAACTTATCCAGTCTTTTTTGTGTGTGTGTGGTGGTGGGGGGGCGGGCTTCAAGGCAGGGTCTTGCTCTAGCCCAGGCTGACCTGGAATTCACTGTGTAGTCTCAAAGTAGCCTTGAACTCATGGCATCCTCCTACTTCCACCTCCCAGAATTCTGACACTAAAGGTGTTTGCCACCATGCACAGCTTCATTTCCCAATCTTTTAATTCATTAATCAGCAAAGAAAATGAATCAGACTCAATGGTAATCAAATTTTCTTTGAGAGAGGGTTGTTTCAAGGTATGGTCTCAATCTAGCCCAGGCTGACCTAAAACTCACTTTGTAGTCCCAGGCTGGTCTCAAACTCACAGCAATCTTTCTATCTCTGCCTCCTGTGTGTTGGGATTAAAGGTGTGCACCACCATGCCTGCCCTGGTAACTAAATATTTTTAGGAAGGTGGTGTCAGTACCCAGAATGTTTTATGTTGATATCAAAGTGGGATACATTGGGTATCCTGAATAACATCTTCTAATAACTGTATATGAACCAAAGTTCCTGAAAAGCACTATATCTACTTCAAACAAGGATGAATGGACTGATGCTATGATCGTGGAGAGATGGGATGTTGCAGGATCAGAGCCAAATTACCTTGGGTTACCTTTAGTTCCTCAATAGCCACTTATTGTCCACCTCTGTGCCCTAACATCATTGTGATTATCATGATCACATGGAACCTTTTTGGAATATCCTAACAGACCTCCAGCTTCCACCAACCCAAAGGTGCAGAATTTCATCAGATAACATCTGAAACCTATAGCAGAGAGTTCTCCAGCTTTGTTGGGCCTTGAGAGGCCCAGACGCAAGGCCTAGTGGTACTTCCTGAGCCTAGCTAAAGTTTGGTGACCTGTCTCTGGCCAGCTATGACTCAGCAGGGCGCCAAATTGCCTCTGGCCTGCTACTTCTGCAAAAAAAGTTAGAATTCCCGCACGCTTAGAACCAATCATTTCAAGTCGCGATATGCTATTGGCCCTTACACCTCATCCTTTCCTGAGATTCCCCGCCTTCAACGCTATATAAACACCTTCCTGTTACAATAAAGTGAGATCCGGCTTCCACAAGTTTCCCAGCTCAGTGTGGTTTTTCTCCGGTTACTAGGAGAGGTTCTGAGTTGTTGACACTCACCATCCTGCTTAGCACCAAGGAGAGACCGGCGGGACTGGCTCTCCTACAGCCCTACCTGCCAGAGTACCCAGCACAGCTTTGCTGTTTGTTACAGCTGACAGAAAGCTGGAAGAAGCCATTCTGCATGCAGTTCAATTGGAGAAAGATAAAAACACCAGTGAAGATACTCAACAGTGGACACTGCAAGCCTTATATTTGGCCTGCCAGGCTAAATGAGGCAATGGGTACAATCGTGGCATGTCTGTCATGGTAGAAACCAACTGCCCTCTAATTGGATTGGAGGCCTGCTCCATGGGAGGGAATACATCCCTGATACTGAAAACTTAAACCAGGGGTAGTCATGAGCCCTAGGGATGTAACATCTGCTGCTGTCTGGCTAAATGTATATACTATGCTCACCAAACTGCCCAGTATGCACTTCTCTTAATGTCCATATCCTTATATTAATGCTATTTGCACTTTTGGTATAGAATCTTCTCTTTTCAGATGGCAGTGGCTTTGGGATGACTCAGAAGGCATCATGGTGCTGGAAAAAAGGGACTGGAGTGCTCAATACTACAATATCTCTATCAGACCTTTCAAGGCTCAGGGTCTATTGGAGAAGAGGTGGAGGAAGGAATGTAAGAGCCAAAGGAAGGGTAGGACTCCTTACAACATGCTTCCCCCAGACACAAAATGGCCTGAACATCCATGACCTCAGTACCTGACACTACCTACACAAGACCATCATAATTGGAGGAAAAGATCATGACATCAAAATAAAAGACTGATTGAGCTGTAGAGAATGAAGTTTCAAAGGGGAAAGTGGGGGAAAGAGGGTATTACCATGGCATATTTTTATAATCATGGGAGTTGTTAAAAAATTTGGAAAAAAATAAAAAGAATGGGAAAGTGACCTAACTATGTTCAGAAAGTAGCAGAAACTGCTGTGCACTGAGGATAAAGTGAATGTGGCTGTTCTCATTTTAGCTGGTTTGGCTGACTTTGAAACAGAATTAAGTAAATCTGATAAGTTTAATCAGAGGTTGTAATCAAAATTTTAAAATTAGTTGGTATTTCCTATGGTGGTGAAAATGGATCCAACCAAGCTATTGAGTTATCTACTGAAGTCCTCTCCAACCTGAAGTTCATTCAAGAGAAGAAATTAATAGGGTGGTATACTTAGATGAAATTAGCCTGGACACAGGCAAGTACTGCTTTGGAGTTGAAGATACACTAAAAGCTTTGGGAATGGGACCTGTAGAAATTCTAATAGTCTATGAAAATCTGGATATAATGAGATATGTTCTTCATTGCCAAGGCACAGAAGAGGAGAAAATTCTTTCGTTAACTCCAAAACAAGAGTAGGATAAATCTCACTTCACAGACAAAGACACTGGACAGGAACATGCTGATTGAGAGCACGCCCCTCTTGGATGGTTTGATAACAACTATAAAAAAGTTGAAGGGGCTGGAGAGATGGCTTAGCGGTTAAGGTATTTGCCTACAAAGCCAAAGGATCCCAGTTTGATTCTCCAGGACCCATGTAAGCCAGATGCACAAGGGGGCACATGCATCTAGAGTTCATTTGCAGTGGCTGGAGGCCCTGGCATGCACGCTCTCTCTCTCTCTCTCTCTCTCTCTCTCTCTGCCTCTTTCTGTCTCTCAAATAAATTAATAAAAATTAAAAAAATATTTGGAGCTACATTAGAAATTGTCATAGGTAAGTCACAAGAAGAATCCCAATTTGTGAAAGGATTTGGTGAAATTGGAGGTATCTTGCGGTACTGAGTAGATTTCCAGGGAATGGAATACCAAATGTGTGTGTGTGTGTGTGTGTGCATGTGTGCGTGTGTGTGGTACAGATTATATAGCTTCAAAATTCTTTTCTCTGCATTCCTTTATTTATTTTTATTTATTTATTTATTTTCGAGGTAGGGTCTCACTCTAGCCCAGACTGACCTGGAATGTACTATGTAGTCTCATGGGTGGCCTTGCACTCACGGCGACCCTCCTACCTCTGCCTCCCATGTGCTGGTATTAAAGGCATGCTCCAACTATGCCCAGCCCCATTCCTTGCTTATCTAATCTTGGGGGCTTTCCACTGTTCAAATTTTTTGGCATATTTCTATTGCCACTACATTCTTTCCTCCTCTTCATGTATATAATCCCTCATGTCCTATTCCAGAGCTATTTTCAGATATTCTTGACGAGTTGCCTGGAGTGTGATGGCCTCCATCCAGTTTTGGATGAATCTAAAGAGCAGGTTTATCAGGCAAGGCCCAAACAAGAGGGCTAGGAGGACCATGACCAGTGGTCCTGCTAGAGGGGCTACCTAAGGGCCCCAAGTGTTCCAGGAACTTTTTTAGTAGGACTCACTTCCCTTTCCTCTGGCGTTTATTCTAGCAATTGTCTTGCCTTCTTCTTAACTATGCAAGATTGGTTTGCATAGAAACAACATTTTTTCCCCTAGACATCCTAGATAACACTCGCTGAGCAGTTAAAGTCACTTGCTTGCAAACACTAACAGTCTGAGTTCAATTCCCCAGTACCCATGTAAAAGCCAGGCACACAAAGTGGTGCATACATGTGGAATTTATTTGTGGTGGCAAGAGGGCCTGGCCCTTCCATACTCTGTCTCTCTCTCTCAAAATAAATTAATTATAAAAAAAGAAATAAGCCAGGTGTGGTGGCACACCCTTTAATCCAGCACTCGGGAGGCAGAGGTAGGAGGATCGCCGTGAGTTCGAGGCCACACTGAGACTACATGGTGAATTCCAGGTCAGCCTGGGGTAGAGAGAGAGAGACCTTACCTCAAAAACTCAACCAAAAAAAGAAAGTAAGTAATGGGGCCAGGCATGGTGGTACAGCCTTTAATCCAAGCACTAGGGAGGCAGAGGCAAGAGTATCACTGTGAGTTCAAAGCCACCCTGA
Organism: Jaculus jaculus; assembly: GCF_020740685.1. Classification (NCBI taxonomy): domain Eukaryota; kingdom Metazoa; phylum Chordata; class Mammalia; order Rodentia; family Dipodidae; genus Jaculus; species Jaculus jaculus. The sequence goes on along the minus strand of NC_059120.1, from coordinate 62,423,802 downwards.
GAGTACATAGTGAATTCCAGGTCAGCTTGGACTAGAAGCAAAACACTACCTCAAAAGAGAGGGGGGGGGCAGAGAAAGAAGAAGAAAAACAGAAAGATGGAAGGAAGGAAGGAAGGAAGGAAGGAAGGAAGGAAGGAAGGAAGGAAGGAAGGAAAAGGAAAGGAAAGAATGAGGGGGTGGCTAAGGAGGCTGCCCTTGCCCCTTACAGTTAATTGCCCTCGCCCTCCTGAAGGTTTAATTGCAGGTTTAACTTTAACTACCACATATACCCTATTGTAATCTTTGTTTGCCAAATTGTTACATTTTTGTAATATTTTGTAACCTGCTTGCTCAACTGTCACACATGCATTATAGAAACCCATGCTTTCTTAGCCCCATATACTATAAGATCCCTTACAAATTTGAGCTCAGGGTTGATGTCATTATGGAGAGATCTGGGCATCAGCCTGGCTATGTAAATAAACTTCCTCTCCTTCACCTAGCTCTCTTGGCACCCAGAAATTCTGATAAAAAAAGCAAACTCAATGAGAGACAGAAAACTGGTGAGATACTATGTAAAAAAAAAAAATGCAATAATAACAATATTTTTTGTTTCTTTGACCCTCTAGTTTAGGCTAACCTAGTTTACTCTGTAGTCTAGGCTAGCCTGGAACTCAGTGATCCTCCTACCTCAACCTTCTGTGTGCTGAGAAAGGTATGAGCCACTATGTCCTGTTAATAATAATAAAAAGTTAAAAATAAAAATTTTTCTAATGCTAAGGATATAGTTCAGTTGCCAGAATGTTTGAGTCACATGAGTAAGGTCTAGGGTTCAGTCACTAGCACTGTCAAGTAAAAAATAAATCATAAAATAAAATGATATGCTGGGTCCATACCTGTGATTCTTCTAATATTTTGGAAGCTGAGGCTGGAGGATGTAGAGTTCAAGGACAGCCTGAGCTATCTAGGCAGACTGTCTCAAAACAACAAACAAACAAAGAAATATGGGCTGAGGACATGGCTTAAAGTTAAAGTCACTTGGTTGCAAACACTAACAGTCTGAGTTCAATTCCCCAGTACCCATGTAAAAGCCAGGCACACAAAGTGGTATATACATCTGGAATTTATTTGTGGTGGCAAGAGGCCCTGGCTCTCCCAAACTCTGTCTCTCTCAAAATAAATTAATAAAAAAAGAAATAAAGGAATGCAGAGAAAAGAATTTTGAAGTTATTTAATCTGTACCGCACATCCCCCCCACACATATAATATATATAACATACACGTACATATACATATACATTTTTAGGTTTTTATGAGGTAGGGTCTCATTCAAGCTCAGGCTAACCTGGAATTCACTGTGTAGTCTCAAGGTGGCCTTAAACTCACAGTGATCCAACCTCTGCCTTCCAAGTGCTGGGATTAAAGGTGTGCACCACCACACCTGGCTATATATTTATAAAATATTTAAATAGCATTTTAAAATTTAAAGTTAAAGTAAAGTTCTACTTTGAGTCAGTGTTAACTGAGTTATTAAGAAGTCTCCAAGATCAAGATAGAAGACTAGTTGAAAAGAAAAAGGGATTCAGTGGATAGGGGAATTAGGGAGGGGAGAAAAAGGAGGGTTGTGATGGGGAATTAGGATCAGGGTATATTGTCTACATATCCAGGGGTTGTCAATAAAAAAAGAAAGAATGAAACCTCCAGGGACACACTTATGAAAGTCCACAAGAACTGGGTCACTTATTACAGGCTTTTAGGGTCAGTTAATATAAACAGTGAGACTGTCGTTGCCCAGAATTACTGGAGTTACATAAGGCTCCAGAGATTTCCTGACTTGCAACGCTCCTTAGCCTGCATCTACCCTTGCTCTTCCTGGTAAAGTCCAGCCTACGTTGTTATAGATTTAAACATTGCCAGTTAGCTGGGTGTGCTTTATTGTTGGGTGTGAGACAATATTTTACTAATGAAGTATGCAGACTGCTGGTAGTGAATTTTGCTGACAGGAAAAAGGCAGAGTTGGAACTTGCGTGTAAATCATCTGGCTAGGTAGTCACAGTTAGTCATCATTCTCAGCAACAGCACTGTGTCTGGAGTGTCTCTAAAAAACTGAGCAGCAATTAGAATGCTCTGCAGGTCTGATTTACTCCCCTTCAGAAAATGCTCAGGTGGGACGTGAGTGCAGTGAGGGGGGTAAAGCTGAGGCACAATCTCTACATGGGTTCGTTTTACAATAATTACACATATCAGAGAACAGTGGTTGAACATTCCAGCCTTATACCTGTTTTGTTGAACTTATGCTTATTATCAGTCTGACATGCTGAAGCATTTGAAAAAGTCTCCACTTTTGAATATGTCCTGTGATTATAGGTTGTAAGAAGACATGAGCAGGCTTGGAAGTTATTGAAGGTGGGATCCCACCTCCTGTATCTTTGGTAACGTTAAAAAGGGAGACATGACAATAACCCCTCCATAGAATTTTAAATCACTTATGAAAGAGAGGATGAAGGAATCAGCTGGGCTTATCTGAGAGAAAGCTAATTTGAATTTACCTTTGGCCTTGTGTGGAGATATATTATTCCAAACTATTCAAAAATTTAAGGTTATGGTTCCCCTCCCTTAAGTGTTAATCCAATAAAGGGCTGGGAATATAGCTCAGTGTGCTTGCCTGCAAATCCTGCCAGTCTGGGTTTGATTTTCCCATTCTCCAGTACCCACTTAAAGCCAGATGCACAAAGTAGCATGTGGATCTGGAGTTTGCAACCAGAGGCTGTAATGTGCATTCTCTCTCTCTCTCTTTCTCCCTCTCTCTCAAATAAATAAATAAATAAAATTTAAAAACAGTTTAACCCAACTGAGCCTGTTGACCACTTAGCCAAGAGACTACTTACAGACATGCTAAGGGTGTATGAGGAATAATTCTCCTCTGAAGAGGATGATGGACTTACAGCTGCAGAGACTCCTCCCTCAAGGCAGATGCTTTCAGAGCCTCACAAAGCTGTCACTGTATGTTTGGGCTCTCTGTTTCCAACCTTGAACCTAACAAACATTTCTTTTCTCTGAATAGAATTTACTTCATCACTTAGTAGTTAATTAGTTTTACATTAATTAAAATATTTTATTTATTTATTTATTCAAGAGAAAGAGGCAGACAGAGAGTATAGGCAGGCCAGGGCCTCCTGCCACTGCAAACAAACTCCAGACACTTGTGCCACTCTGTGCATCTGTGTTTATGTGGTGTGGTGGTTTGAATTAGGTGTCCCCATAAACTCTGTATTCTGAATGCTAGGTTCCCAGCTGGTGGAAATTTGGGAATTGAAGCCTCTTGGAGGTATGTTGTTGGGGGAGGGCTTATGGGTATTATAGCCAGTTTCCCATTGCCAGTGTCTCCTGCTGCTGTTGTCCACCTGATGTTGGCCAGGAGGTGATGTTCAGTCTCTGCACATGCCACGTTTTCACCTGCCATCATGGAGCTTCCCCTTAAGTTTATAAGCCATAATAAACCCTTTTTTTCCAGACAGCTGCTTTTGGCCAGGTGCTTTGTACCGGCAATGTTAAGCTAACTGCAACATGTGGGTACTGGGGAATTGAACCAGGGCCATTAGGCTTTGCAAGCAAGTAACTTTAACCACTGAGCAATCTCTCCAGCCCCACTGATTTTTGTTTTGTTTTGTTGTTTTTGGAGGTAGGATCTCACTGTAGCCCAGGTGGACCTGAAATTCACTATGTGGTCTCAGGTTGGCCTTGAACTCAGCAATCCTCCTACCTTGGCCTCCCAAGTGCTGGGATTAAAGGGGTGCACCACTGCACACAGCTTTCTTTCTTTCTTTTTTGATGTAGGGTCTCACTCTAGCCCAGGCTGACCTGGAACTCACTCTGTAGTCCCAGGCTGGCCTCCAACTCATGGTTTTTATCTCTGCCTCCTTGAGAGGTGGGATTAAAGGAGTGCTCCAACATTCCTGGCTCCACTATTGTATTTTTTTCCCCCCAAGATAGGGTTTCACTCTAGCCAAGGTTGACCTGGAATTCATTACATAGTCTCAGGGTGGTCTCAAACTCATAGCGATCCTCCTACCTTTGCCTCCCAAGTGCTGGGCACCACCACCCCCGGCTTTCACTATTGTATTTTTCACTCACTATTCTTTGTGGCATTTCTTCATCTCTCTCATTATCCTCCAACCTCACTAAAGAGAGAATTTCCCAAGATTGTCTATTCCATTTTAAGGGCATTATTATACAGGCTTTGAAGATGTTATGAGTTAGTCTATTTTCAGTTCTATTATGTTATGGTAATAGGTAATAGGTAATGAGGATGTAGCAGTGTTGGTACCTGAGTGACTAGGGTTGGCTCATAATGTCAGGAAAGTTTAGTTTCATAGAAGATAGAAAGCCCTTGGTGACTTCATTCATCAAACTCCAAGCCCAGTTAAATATTTGCATGGCCTGGTAGTTCAGGCACATGGGAGGGGGAGAAAGGAGGATCAGAAGTTCAAAGTCATGTTCAGCTACATAGCATGTTCAGAGCTATTGGCTATATTAAGACCTTGTCTCAAAACACCCAACCAATACCCAGGCATGGTGGAATACACCTTTAATCCCAGCACATGGGAGGCAATGTTGGGAGCTATGAACCAAACCTTGGCCATGTTAACAGAAACTGCCACATAGCAAGTTAAGTTTCTACTTCCTCACCTAATATTCAATTACCAGAAACAATGGGATCATACACCTGGCTAAACACTCCCCCATCCTGCCGGAAGCTGATGAAGAAACAAAGGTTAACCAGTAACTCTGTGATCTTTGCCCTAACCACGTCCCCTTCCCCCTACAACTCCTTGCCCTGACCATGTCCCCTTCCCCCTACAACCCTATATAAACCTACGTGGAAAAAATAAACTCTGATCCCATGGGACAGGCCTCCAGTCCAATTACAGGGAAGTTGGTTTCCACCATGACAGATGTGCCACTATTGTACCCATTGCCTCCTTTGGCCTGGCTGGTAAAATATATGGCTTGCAGTTTCCACTGTTGAGTATCTTCACTGGCGATTTCTCTCTCTCATTGAACTGCATGCAGAATGGCTTCTTCCAGCTTTCTGTCTTGACAAACACCTAACATGGTCTCCTTCTTGTGTCTGTTTGCCTTTTTTCACTCAGGTTAGCTTCCACTCGGGTTCTTGTTCAACTCCCCACTAGCCGGGACAAGGCAGAGGTAAAAGGATCATCATGAGTTGGAGACTACCCTGAGACTACTACATAGTAAATTCCAGGTCAGCATGGGCTACAATGAGACCCTACCTTGAAAACCAGAAAAAAAAGAGGGGGGGGGGCTGGAGAAATGGCTTAGTGATTAGGGCAGTTGCTTCCAAGCCAAGGGACCCAGGTTTGATTCCCCAGAACCCATGAAAACCAGGTGTACATGGTGGCAAATGTGTCTGGAGTTTGTTTGCAGTGGCTGGAGGCCCTGGCATGCCCATTCTCTCTTTCTTTTTTTCTTTTTCAAATAAATAAAATAAGATAAAATGAAACCATATTGCTGTTGACTATAAGACAATTAGTTTCCTCTTCCCTGCCCATGGCCCTCCTCCCACAACCCAGGCTGACCTTGAATTTACAATCCTGCCTCAAACTTCCAAGTGCTGAGTTTACTGGCATGTGACACCACAACTGGTTTGTCTAGTTGTGTTTTGTTTTTCCTTTTTTTTTTTTTTTTTTTTTTGAGGGAGGATCTCACTATAGCGCAGACTGACCTGGAATTAACTATGTAGTCTCAGGGTGGACTCGAACTCATGGCAATCCACCTACCTCTACCTCCCGAGTACTGGGATTAAAGGCATGCACCACCATGCCCAGCCTCTCTTTTGTTTTGATGTCATCCTTTTTTCCTCCTATTGTGAGGGTCTTCCTCCCATGGAGCAGGCCTCCAGTACAATTACAGGGAAGTTGGTTTCCACCATGATAGATGTGCCACGATTGTACCCATTGCCTCATTTGGCCTGGCAGGCAAAATATAAGGCTTACAGTGTCCACTGGTGTTTTTTCTTTCTCCCATTGAACTGCATGCAGAATGGCTTCTTCAGCCCAAGTATGTGGCATCTTCCACAATAAGGTCTTACCACCTATTCCTGGTGGGAAACCAAGGGCCTCGGCAGTGGCCTATAATGTTTTGGGGGCATCAGGGACCTCCCTGGCCAACAAGTCATTGGAAAGTATCTCATCCGTGGCACTGAAAATTTTCTGGCAACAATCTATGGCACATGAGTGTTCCACTGTCCAAAATGGTAGGTTTCCATATGATTTATTTATATCCTCTTAGATTTTGTTTAGCCTTCCCTCCACGTTTCCTGTACTCAATCTCTTCCCCTGACCTCACTTTGGGCCTTTTCACCCCCATTGATCTATTCTACTTACATATATCCAATAACATCCTATTAAGAACCCCCCTCCCTTCCCTTTATATCTTTTTTCTACCTTACTGGCCTTTGCTGGTAAGATTTTTCTACAGAGTTTTTTATTTCATTGACTGTGTTCTTCATTGCTTCATTCAAGGCTGACTGGTTTTTCTTTATTATTTCTATTTCCTTATTTATGTCTTGTATTGACCTCTTTATTTCATTAAATTGGTTTCCTGTGTCTTCTTTGATTCCTTTGATCTCCTCTTTCATTCCTTTGAGTTCCTCCTCTTTGACTTCTTTGAGCATATTTATAATCATTCTTTTGAAATCTCTCTCAGGCATTTCCTCTAACTCATTTTCACTGGAGGTCATTTCTGATGCATTTATACTTTTTTTTTTTTGTTTCTCGAGGTAGGGTCTCACCCTAGCCCAGGCTGACCTGGAATTCACTAGGTAATCCCAGGGTGGCCTTGAACTCACAGCAATCCTCTTATTTCTGCTACCCCCCCCCGCTCCCCCCCCCCACGCTGTGCTGGGATTAAAGGTGTGTGCCACCACACCCGGCTTGAGTTTTGGTGTTTCTTGTGTTATAATGTAAATGTTTTTGCATCTTGGATTTATTGAATGCTTGGATTTTCTAGTTAGCTGCAGTATTATCAGATGTATCAATCAATCTGATGTATATATCTTCAGGGTAGGAGCTTAAGGTGCAAGGTGTGGTTTTTAAGACTCTCAGAGTATCTACAAACGTGACCCTTGATGTTGGGTTTGCCTGCTATGAGAGTATTCATGCAGGCTGAGTGGAACAAAATACAGGCAGATTCTAAATGTTAAGTAAACAGTGTACACATTCAGTGAAAAACAGTACAGTGTATTGATGCTAACAAAGTCACAGTTCCTTAGGGTGTGTGTTGCCCCACACCCTTAATCCCATCAACTAGGAAGTTAAGAATTCTGGTTGGTTGAGGATTCCAAATCAGCTTGTGACCTAGTGAGACCCTTCCCTAATGAACAACAGAAGAGGAAACAAAGCCACTATAAATCAGGAAGCAACAAATAACAAGCCCAAAATATAGCTTATTTAAGAATGGCAAATCTAGTGCAAACATTGGGCTGGAGAGATGGCTTAGCCAGATGCACAAGGGGGCGCATGTGTCTGGAGTTCGTTTGCAGTGGCTGGAAGCCCTGGCGCGCCATTTCTCAATCATTCTCTCTGTCTCTTTCTTTTTTTTTTTTTAAAAAAGTATCTTATAATAATAAAAAAAAAAGAATGGCAAATCTGACCATTCAGAAGATTTAACATATAATTTATCCTGATATGGAAGGTGCAATTAGCACTTCCAATTCAAGCCTATATACCAGGCTTATTTGCCAGGTACTGACTGGTGTAATCCCAGTTACCTTTTGGGACGATTTTGGTCTCAGTTATGCTGTGCTCCTGCTTGGGTCCCTCTTTGGTGCACTGTGGGTTCAAGTAGGCTGGCTGGGTCACTAGGTCGCTGCTGTGCTTGCCACTGCTGGGTGCTCTGATCTCCCTCCCAAGGTCTCTGGTGCTTGCTGGCACTTGCGCTGGCAGTGGGGGAGGGGAGGCTGTGGACGGTGGCTCTAGTTCTCCCACTGGTCCACATGATCCTCTACCTGGTGATCTGCTCCTCCATTGGTCGCTGTAGTCCTCCATTCACATTTCTTGAGTTTGCCAGCAGCTCTGGTGTGGGTAGAAAATCCCCTCACCTGGCTTATCTGTGGCTCAGGCCAAGCTTTGCAGCTGTGACCCTGCAGACTTTCTGCCACTGCTGGAGCCCCTCTTGCCCATGTGGGTTCTAGATACTCTGGATCTCTCCTACTTCTCTGCTACAGTTGGTACTTTCTTATACACCTCACTTTTTAGTAGAAGAGTGTATTTTGCTTGTTTTTTTTTTGGGGGGGGGTGGCTTTTTCTCCCTTAGGCTGTTTGGCATAGTTCCTATGCCACCATCTTAACTGGAAGTCTTTTTGTCTATTTTTTTAAAAACTTTCTCAAGTACTTGAAGCATCTCTCAGTTTAATATTAGAAGGTAAAAATGGTGTATAAGCTGGACATGGTGGTATACACCTGTCATTCTAGTTCTTGGGAGGTGAGACAGGAGGTTCAAAAAGTCAAGGCCAGTTTCTGCTATACAATGAGTTTGAGGCTACCCTGAGATACATAAGAACCTCAAAACAAAAACTAATGCTGGGCATATAGCTTAACAGTAGAGTTCCTGTCTATCATGCACAAAGTTTGATCCTCAACATTACCAAACAAACAAACAAACCACAAAACATATAATAGTGATGTAATGATAGTTAAAATTGAAAAGGGGTGAAAATTTCAGAATCTTATTTTTTTTCCTGTTTTTGTATATTTTTAGGCATAGTTTCACTGTAGCTCAGACTGACTTGGAACTTACTCTGTAGCCCAGACTGGTCTCAAACTCATGGTATTCTTTTTATCTCAGCCTTCCTCAGGCTGGCATTATAGATGTGAGCTGCTTCACCAAGCTTTATACTTTTTTTTTTTTTTTCATTTTTCATTGACAACTTCCATAATTGTAGACAATATCCCATGGTCATTCCATCCCTCCCCCCACTCTCTCCCTTTCCCCATTGAAATTCCACTCTTCATCATATCCCCTCCCACACTAATCAGGCTCTCTTTTATTTTGATGTCATGATCTTTTCCTCCTATTATGATGGTCTTGTGTAGGTAGTGTCAGGCACTGTGAAGTCATGGATATCCAGGCCTTTTGTGTCTGGAAGAGTGCATTGTAAGGAGCCTTGTCTTTGTCTCTTACATTCTTTCTACCACTTCTTCCGCAATGGACCCTGAGCCTTGGAAGATGTGATAGAGATATTTCAGTGCTGAGCACTCCTCTGTCACTTCTTCTCAGCACTATTGTTCCCTCTGAGTCATCCCAAGGTCACTGACATCTGAAAAGAGAAGATTCTCTAACCAAAAATGAGAGTAGCATTAATATATGAGTATGAACATTAAGAGAAGTGCTGATTGGGCAGTTTGGTGAGCATAGTATATACATTTAGCCAGACAGCAGCAGATATTATACCCTAGAGTTCATGACTACCCCTGTTATAGGATTTCAGTATCAGGGTTGTATTCCCTCCCATGGAGCAGGCCTCCAGTCCAATTAGAGAGTGGTTGGTTTCCACAATGACAGACATGCCACTATTTCACTTGTTGGCTCATTTGCCCTGACTGGCCAAATTTAAGGCTTGCAGTGTCCACTGTTGAGTGTCTTTGCTGTTGATTTCTCTCTCTCCCATTGAACTGCATGCAGCATAGCTTTTTTCAGCTTTCTGTCAGCAAGCTTTATACTTTAATATAATATTTGACTATTTTCATTTGTGCAGTTTCTTCCAACATAAGGTCAATACTATTTGGCCAATGACCTACTAAAATTTAAATCTCAGTATCAAGGAACATATTTTAAAGTTATTATCAGTTTTTTTGTTTATTAATTATAACCTACATACATATATATAATTTACCTTGATCATAATCCCCCTACCACTCTCATCCTCCCTGCACTGAATCCCGTCTTCTTTCCAACTAGTCCCTCTTATATATATTTTTTAATATTTTATTTTTTTTATTTATTAGAGACAGAAATAGGGAGAGAGAGATAGAGAAAGTGAGAATGGGCATGCCAGGGCCTCTAGCCACTGCAAATGAACTCCAGATGCATGACCCACCATGTGCATCTGGCTTACATGGGACCTGGAGAATCGAACCTGGGTCCTTAGGCTTCACAGGCATAGGCCTTAACCATTAAGCCATCTCTCCAGCCCCCCTCTTATATTTTGATGTCGTTTTATTGGCTTTCCTCCATCCATACAACATGTTAATGATGTTAATGGGTCCAATATTATGCAGGTATTGATAGTCGCTGTGAGATCCCGATACACTGGCCACTTGTATCTGGGAGAAAGTGCTCCAAATAAGTCTTCCCTTTGTTTGGCTCATACATTCTTTTTCTTTTTCAAGGTAGGGTCTTACTCTAGCTCAGGCTGCCCTGGAATTCGCCATGTAGTCTCAGGGTGGTCTTGAACCTCCTACCTCTACCTCCCAAGTGCTGGAATTAAAGGCATGGCCACCATGCCTGGCAGGCTCTCACATTCTTTCTGCCACCTAATCCACAATGATCTTAAAGGGTGTGCTACAGGTTTCTTGTTTACTGACAATCAACTGTCACTTCTCAGTGCTTTCATGAGTTTTGAATCTTCCCAGTAGTCACCACCACCTGAAAAGAGAAGTTTCCCTAAGTAAATATTAGAACTAATATTAATATACAGGCATAAACATAAATATTTAGAGGGCAATTTGGTCAGCTTAACATATACATTTAGTCAAACAACAGCAGTAGATTCCTCCCTAGGGTTTATGGTCTTCCCAGCCATATGGTTTTGAGAGGTTTTCAGTACAGGCACAAAGTTCCTCCTGTACAGTAGTCCTCAAATTCAACCAGAGAGAAGTTAAGACTATTGATGATTTCCCCCCCCCCCCCAGTAACCAACATAGTAATTTCCAGCACTATGACAGCTAGCCAGCAGGGAGAAGGCTTCCAGCTCAGTTCTAACTGGATTTCTCAGTGTCCTGCAACAAAAACATGTGGTTTTTTCAGCAATAGGGTCTTATCATTTAGTTCTGGAGAGCAACCAAGAAGCTTGAAAATAGCCTCTTGTAATCTCTTAAACAACCACAGCTGAACAGGAGCTGTCTTTAGCCTAAAACTCATTTCTCTCTGTGTCATATCCATCTGCTCACACAAGTCCATTTCTATGCAATACAAATCTGCACAATGGAAAAATGTAATAAACCTCTCACACAAATTGCCTCTAGCCCAGTCCAGTCAAAGTTCTTTCTTCCCCTCATAAGTGAAGCCTCACAGTCCACAGTTATTACTACTTTCAACTCTGACAGGAATAGTCCATGTAACTGGGGAACCAGTGCTCAGAGAATGTAGTGATGTAAGGAGCCCAACATAAGAAATTCATCCCTAAAGTAAGCCAATACTCTTTTGGGGTTATGATTCTTGTGTAGAAAGGAAATCTGGAATAAGGGTGGGGAGGTTGTTCAGCAGTTAAAGGCACTTGCTTGCAAAGCCCAATGGCCTCACCTGGATTCAATTCCCTAGTACCCTGATGTGCTATTTTTTTTCTCTCTCTCTCTCCTTGTAAATAAATAAGATCTTTTTTAAGCCTGGCATGGGGCACACACCTTTAATCTCAGCACTTGGGAGGCAGAGGTAGAAGGATTGCCATGAGTTTGAGGCCACCTTGAGACTACATAATGAATTCCAGGTCAGCCTGGGCTAGGGCAAGACTCTACCTCAAAACAAACAAACAAGAAAACAAACAAACTATATATTTTTTTCTTTTGTTTTTTTAAAGAATATTTAGTTGTGGGCTGGAGAGATGGCTTAGTGGTTAAGCACTTGCCAGTGAAGCCTAAGGACCCCGGTTCGAGGCTCGGTTCCCCAGGTCCCACGTTAGCCAGATGCACAAGGGGGCGCACGCGTCTGGAGTTCGTTTGCAGAGGCTGGAAGCCCTGGCGCACCCATTCTCTCTCTCTCCCTCTATCTGTCTTTCTCCCTGTGTCTGTCACTCTCAAATAAATAAATAAATAATGAACAAAAAATATTAAAAAAAAAAAAGAATATTTAGTTGTGACAGAGTAATTGTGGGTACACCAGGGCCTCCTGCCACTGCAAACGAACTCCAAATGCATATGACATTTTGTGCATCTGGCTATAAATGGGTATTTGGGAACAGAACCTGGGCCAACAGGCTTTGCAAGCAAGCACTTTTCACCACCAGCCATTTCTCTAGCCCAAAGAGTTGGTTCTTTAAAAAGACTAAAAAGATTGATAAATGCTTGGTCAAAGTAACCAAAAGGAAAAGACCCCAAAATTAATAAAATTTGTGATGAAAAGGGAGACACTACAGTAAATACCAATAAAATTCATAAGCCATGAGGTTATACTGAGGCAGTTTAGGGGTAGCATCCCCTCTCTCAAATACAGTAGAAGCAAGGATTGACCTTGGGCCTGTAAGATATCATAAAACCACACCAGACAGGTGAATAATGCCTCTGTTCTTATCTCTTCCTTTTTTGGGAGAGAAAGGAACATAAAGGGATTAGTTTATTTCACAGAAAAACCTGACCACAGGCACCAGGAGTCAATGGACAAGTCCAGTTGCTCATCCAGAGAAGTCAGATAAAAGACCCCAGTATGGGTCTCTGGGTGGGATTTCCTATTTTTTAGGAACCCCACTCTTACCCTCATGGACAGGAGTCATATTTCAATTCTTTTGTTTTATTTTATTTTATTTTTCGAGGCAGGGTCTCACTCTAGTCCAGGCTGACTTGGAATTCACTATGTAGTTTCATGGTGGCCTGAATTTATGGTGATCCTCCTACCTCTGCCTCCCAGAGTGCTGGGATTAAAGGCATGTGCCACCACACCCAGCCTCTAAATCTTTTCTTTTAATTTTCAAATTTATTTTTATTTATTTATTTGAGGGCGACAGATAGAGAAAGAGGCAGATAAAGAGGGAGAGAGAATGGCATGCCAGGGCCTCCAGCCACTGCAAATGTACTCCAGATGCATGTGACCCCTTGTGCATCTGGCTAAAGTGGGTCCTGGGGAATCGAGCCTTGAAATGGGGTCCTTAGACTTCACAGGCAAGAGCTTAACCACTAAGCCATCTGTCCAGCCCTAAGTCTTTTTTATTATTATTATTAAATTTATTTATTAATTTGAAAGTGACAGACAGAGAGAGGAAGAGGCAGATAGAGAGAGAGAATGGGCACACCAGGATCTTCAGCCACTGCAAACGAACTCCAGACGCATGTGACCCCTTGTGCATCTGGCTAACGTGGGTCCTGGGGAATCCAGCCTCGAGCCGGGGTCATCAGGCTTCACAGGCAAGCACTTTATACCACTAAGTCATCTCTCCAGACCACCTAAATCTAGTGTGTGTGTGTGTGTGTGTGTGTGTGTGTGTGTGTGTGTGTGTGTTTAACATGTTTATTTTTCACTCTGCTTTACTAGTACAAAAGTCATAAAAGGGGCTGGAGAGATGGCTTAGCGGTTAAGCGCTTGCCTGTGAAGCCTAAGGACCCCGGTTCGAGGCTCGGTTCCCCAGGTCCCACGTTAGCCAGATGCACAAGGGGGCGCACGCGTCTGGAGTTCGTTTGCAGAGGATGGAAGCCCTGGCGCGCCCATTCTCTCTCTCTCCCTCTATCTGTCTTTCTCTCTGTGTCTGTCGCTCTCAAATAAATAAATAAATAAAAAATTTAAAAAAAAAGTCATAAAAGTACAAACCAGACAGTTAAAAATACATTTGACATTCAAGACAGTGAAAATTTTCCTTTACACAGTTTTACATCAAGGTGGCAGCCAACTCATTTATTATACAAGAAGCTATCCATCGTTAGTGTTTCGTACAGTGAGTTTATTGTGGATCCCGAGCCCTCCAGAGGAAGAGGAAAAAACACAAGACCTATAAACATCAGTTGCTTTGAAAACACTTCACAATTCTCATCAGATAGTATAAACCAATACAAAGCTTAAGGGTTGAAAGGATTAAATGCTGGGCTTTTGACATATCTGGAAGCTAGTCACACAAAACAGCTCAAGTATTAGAAAATGTTTAAGATGTACTCTTGGTAGAAATACAACTTTAAAGATTTCTGAATATCCTTTTGTTTGTGTATTGCTGTAAAAAAAGTGCTGACTTGGATACAAATGAAGAATAATTAAAGCTGAAAATATCTTACATCTTATCCCTCAGTAAATAAAGGACACACCATCTTTTTAAAGCAAAATATTGTGGGTTTTTTTGTTTCTACAAGAAAGTCTTGGCCTAGGCTGCACAGGTTTTACTTACACCAGTGCACACTCCCAGAAGTCTCAAGCGGGAACTTTCTGGACTGCAGTGAAATGTGCATCCATGCTCACTTGTTAGTGGTCAGTGTGAATACACATGAAACTGAACTACCACTCATATAAAATGCTAGAAAATTTCAGTTTGTTGCCAGAAACAGAATCAACTAAGACAAGAATATTGGTAGTAAATACCTTGAAGTCTATCTTCACAGAAAAAAATTGCGGGGGGGGGGGGGCGTGTAGAACCAAAGCAGGAAGGCATTTGTGCTCTTTGGAATAAAGGAAGTACTCAACTGGCATGAAGGTGAACCCTGGTGCTTTCCCTCACCTTAGCTCAACACCTACTCAAAATACTATTTTTGCACTTTTTTAAAGATTTTTTTAAAAAGTTTTTATTTATTTGTTTGCTTATTTGACAGAGAAAGAGAGAAAGAGAGAGTGAAAGACAGAATGGGTGCACCAGGGCCTCCAGCCACTGCAAATGAACTCCAGACACATGCCCCCGCCTTGTGCATCAGGCTAACGTAGGTCCTGGGGAATCAAACCTGGGTCCTCTGGCTTTGCAGGCAAATGCCTTAATGGCTAAGCCATCCCTCCAGACCCTGTTTTTGCTTTTATGTCTTTTCAGATGCTTCATAAAATGCAAAGCACAAAGATAGTCAGACAGACAGACACAGAAAGAGACAAGAGAGAATGGCTTTCCAGGCCTCCAGGGAAAGACTCTGCTAAGAGCGCCATGCCAACAAGTGCTCTACCACTAAGCGAGTATAACCTCAGCCCTCTTTTCACTGTTTACTTTAAAAGAGCGTCCTGGTAAGCAGCCCATACTCACCTTGCCATCTCTGAGTTCCAGGCAGGCCTTGAACTTGCGATCCTCCTACCTCAAGCTTGGAAGACTTACTGAGCATTAGTTACGAGATGGAATGCAGGAATGTGAACCTAACATGCAGAGGCCCCTGCAGTCCTGCACAAGCAGGAATTGTCTTGTTTTGACCTCTGGTTTTCAAACAACAAAACAAACAGAATTTAAGTGACTTCTAACCATTTTCTCCCTTTATTCAAATGAGAATTGCGCAGATTAATTTTTTTTTTTTTTTTTTGGAAAGCGCTCTCAATAATTTCCAATTGGCCTACGCATAACATAGTGGTAGCAGAAGTTAATGCTGATTTTGGAATTTTTTTTTTTTTTTTCTCCAGGAATCCAAATCTGGTTCCATATGACTCCATGACCGTGTTAGGGAATCCGTTTCTCAAGACTAGAGTATTTCCAAGGACAATGACATGAAAGAAAAATCTTCTGTAACAGCCAGACTGTGTACATAATCACAACCAATCTCAAAGTGGGATGTAAGATTTAGGATAACAAACACACACACATGCATGCACGCACACACCAACACAAGTCCAGGCTATACACAAGCAGCTACTCTGGACCTTACATAGTGATTCCCAGGGAAAAGCCACAGCGTGCATACCAATACCAACGCCAGGAAGGGGCAACTGGCTGGGGATGGTCAACAAGCTCAACAGGAAGCTCTTTCCCTCCGAGGAAGCTACAATCAATTTTTCATTCTTTTGAAACCAAAACTTTTTGGAAAACAAACAATTCTGTATCCATTATAGCAAAAATATTCCCTACTTTGGGGCTTTATCCAGGCGCTTGCTGACGTCATGATAGAAACCATATAAAATGTATAAAAAATATTCCCTAAGCAACTTCACCTCTTCTAAGTTTTCAGTCTCTTAGAAGTCTTCATATAAAGCCGCTGCTGCTACTTTGTGCCAGTTCTCTCTCTCTTTACGGGAGTCACGGACACATCCCCATTGGCGCTTTCAGTCCCACTGATGGACAGCAAACTTCTCTGCTCCTTCTGGTTTGCCTTATTTTCCACTTTTGTAACTCTGAACCTGCCCACCGAGAGGACGGCGACTTCGCCTTGCCGCCGTGGCCGGCCCTCCCTCGACCTGTTGGTGGGTCTGATGAAGTGCCACCGCTTGTGTCTGCCCCGCTGGCACACATCCTGCCCGCCGCCGCCCACCGTGCGCAGTGGCGGCCGCACCTGTGCCTCCCCGGGGTACTCCCGGTGACAAGGGCCCAGGACGCACAGGCGGGCTCCTGGGGCGCGGGGAGCCAGAGGACTCTCAGCACCCGCACGCTGCTGTCTGCCACCATGGCCTTTAAAACATCCGCATTTGTTTCATTTTTCATGATGTAGTGGACAATTTGCCCAACGGTGTCACTATTTTCATTGATACTGTCATTCAGTTCTATCTTTTCCCCTTCGGCGTCTTGCTCGGCCTCGGTGGTACAGCGATAGCTTTCGTCTTAAGCCGGTGGCAGATAGGACGCCGAAGAGACCCGTGACAAAGGACCGGGACCAGTGCGCACGCAATGCACTCCGGGTGGCCGTTCCCAGCGCTGTTTATGGGTAACGAAGGGGTCGTCTCTGTTCGCGGGTGCATTGTGCGGCCGCCACCGTTGTCCGGGGCCACCGGCGGCGAACTCAGGCACCTCCAACGAAGACGGCAGCGGCGGCGAGGGCGGCGGCCCCCGGGAGTCCCCGCCGAGCCTTCGCCGCGTCCCCTCAGCCGTCCTCCCCAACTCCACAGCAGGCCCGCCCGCCGACAGTGTCTGGCGGGCGCGACCTAAATCTATTTTTAATAATTGTTGTATAGTACTTGAAAATGCATTTCAACTGCTAAAAAATATTTTTGAAAATTTAAATGCCAGGGCCACTGCAAACGAATTCCAGATGCATGTGCCAACTTGTGCATCTGACTTATGTGGGTCCTGAGGAATTGAATCTGGCTCCTTTGGCTTTGCAGGTAAGCACTTTAACCGCTAAGCCATCTCTCAGCCCAAATCTTTCTAAATCTTATCCTGTGGTCTATGCATTTCATTCATTGAAAGTCAAATGAGAAAAATCCAGAGGCCATTGACTTCAGTGCAAGCTTTGTGGGATGATGATCTTCCAGAGCCTTTTAGTTCCTGAGTTACTGTCTACCCAACAGCCAAGGCTCCACAGCTCTCAAAGACACCCCAAATTACTGTATCAACACCTTAAAAACTTATTTCACTAAATTGAAAAGTTTAAAAAAATGAATGAATTTCCAGATGCATATCACTTACCAAAGACAAACCAAGATTATACACAAAATATATCTATAATAAGCAACATAATTTACACAGTAGAAAAATGCTCCCAGCTAAAAAAAAGTCCAGGCCCAAATGGACTCACTGCCTACAGGACCTTTAAAGAAGAATTAAGGCCAGGCATGCCTTTAATCCCAGCATTTGGGAGGCAGAGGTAAGAGAATCACCATGAGTTTGAAGCCACCCTGAGACTACATAGTGAATTCCAGGTCAGCCTGGGCTAAAGTGATGCCCTACCTCAAAAAAAAAAAAAAAAAAAAGAATTAAAACCAACCTTTTGAAATAGAAAACAAATGAATATGCTTGCAAACTCTTTTTATGATAGCAGTAGTACCCTGAGACTAAAACCAGATGAAGACAAAAACGTTTTAAAAAAAGGGGCGGGGCGAGGACAATGATAGGCCAATCTCCCTGATGAACATAGATATAAACATTCCTAATAAAGGGCTGGAGAGACTGTTTAGTAGTTAAGATGCTTGCCTGCAAAATCAAGGAACTGGGATTGACTCCCTAGGACCACCTAAACCAGGTGCATATGGTAGCACATATGTCTGGAGTTTGTTTCCAGTGGCTAGAGGTCCAGTTGTGTTTATGTTCTCTTTCTTTCACTCTTTTTTTTTTTTTTTGGTTTTTCGAGGTAAGGTCTCACTCTGGTCCAGGCTGACCTGGAATTAACTCTGTCATCTCAGGGTGGCCTTGAACTCATGGCAATCCTCCTACCTCTGCCTCCCGAGTGCTGGGATTAAAGGCGTGCGCCACCATGCCCAGCTCTTTCACTCTTACTCTCTGTCTTTCTCAAATAAATAAAAACAAAAATTATATATATATATATATATATATATATATATATATATATATATATATATACATACATTTAGTTTTTCAAGGTAGGGTTTCCCAGGCTAACCTAGAATTCCCTATGTAGTCTCAGGGTGGCCTTGAATTTACAGCCATCCTCCTACCTCTGCCTCCCAAGTGCTGGGATTAAAGGCGTGTGCTACCACATACAGCTCTTAAATATATTTTTAAAAATTTTCTCATAAAATATTTGGAAACAGGGATGGAGAGATGGGTCAGCGGTTAAAGTGCTTACCTGCAAAGCCTAACAACCTGGGTTCAATTCTCCAGTACCCATGTAAAGCCAGATGCACAAAGTGTTGCATGCATCTGGAGTTTTTGTGTTTGTTTGTTTTGTTTTGTTTTGCAGTGGCTGGGGGCCCTTGCATGCCCATTCTCTCTCTCTCTCTCTCTCAATCTCTCTGTCTCTTCTTTCCGTCTGCTAGGAAATAAATAAATAAATAAATATTTTTTAAATACCTGCAAACAAATTCAAGAACACATAAAAATAATCATTTATCACAATCAAGTGGACTTTTTTTCCCCCAGAGATCCAGGGGTAGTTCAACATATGTAAATCCATAAATGTAATACATCACATAAATGGACTCAAGGACAAAAATCATATGATCACCTCAATAGATGTAGAAAAAAAGGCTTTTGACAAAATGAAACATCTTCTCATGATAAAAGCCGTGGGGAGACTAGGGTTAGGGGGCACATATTTCAACATAATATAGGCTACATATGGGCTGGAGAGATTGCTCAGCTGCTGAAGGGACTTGCTTGCAAATCCTGGTGGCCTGGATTCCATTCTTTAATATCCACGTGAAGCCAGACCCCCAAAATGGCTCCTGTGAAATGGAGTTTGTTTGCAGCAGCAGAAGGCCCTGACACACCCATGCTCACTGTTTCTCTCTCTCCCTCTCTGTCTTTGTCTCAAATAAATAAATGATATACTTAAAAGATACATCTGACAAACCTATAGCCAACATGACATGGATAAAAATATCAAAATATTTCCAATAAACTCAGCAATAAGACAAGAGAAGAAAATAAAATGAATACAAATGAGAAAGAAAGAAGTCAAAATGTTCTTGGGGCTGGAGAGAAAACTCAGCAGTTAAAGGTACTTGTTTGCAAAGATTGCTGACCCAAGTTTAGTTCTCCAGCACCCACACAAAGCTGGACACAAAGCGGCTTGAGTTCATTTGCAATATAGCAAGAGACGCTCTCACACATGTTCAAATAAAAATATAAGTATTATTATTTGCAGATGATATGATTCCATACATAAGAGACTCTAAATACTCCATAAGAAAATTTCTAGATCTGATAAAGCAAAGTGGCGGCATAAATATACAGCTAATGTATATAATTGAGTGGTCTTCCTATAAATCAATGACAAAACATGCTAAGGAAGAAATATACCATTCACAATAACCCAAAACAAATACCTTGGAATAAACCTAACCAAAAAAGTGAAAGATCTCTACAATAAAAAATTTTAAATACTGAAGAAAAATATTAAGAAAGATATTAGACAATGGAAAGATCTCCAATGCCCTTGGATCAGAAGAATAAATACTGTGAAAATGGTATCTTAACTTAAAGGTTAATTTAAAAGCAATCTAAAATTTGCAGCAACCCCCTTTAAAATTCCAATTCAATTCTTCACAGAAATAGGGAAAACAATCTTAAAATTCATATGGAAACCTCGAGGACCATAGATAACAAGATCAATCTAAACATGAAAACTATTGCTAGCAGAGTCACTGTACTTGGTTTCAAGTTATATTACAGAGCCATGTTAACAAAAACAGCATGATACTGGCAAAATAAAATAAGAGATATCAGACTGAAGAGATGGCTTGGTGGTTAAGCGCTTGCCTGAAGCCTAAGGACCCCGGTTTGAAGCTTGATTCCCCAGGATCCACATTAGCCAGGTGCACAAGGCGGCACATATGTCTGAAGTAGAGATATATACATCAATGAAGTAGAATACAGAACCCAGATATAAACCCACATAGATGTAGCAACCTGATTTTTGACAAAAGATACACATTGGAGAAGACAACCTTTTCAACAAATGGTGCTGGGAAAACTGGATAGCCATATGTAGAAGTATGGAACTACATTCCTATATCTTGCCCTTCCCAAAAATCAACTCCATGGGCTGGGGAGATGTCTCAGAGGTTAAATGTGCTTGCTTGAAAAGCTTGCTGGCTTCTCAAGTCAACCATGTAAAGTTGGACAGGAATTCAAGAGACCCTGGCACACCTATGCAAAAATATACCCATATACTCACAACAAATAAATATTTTTTTAAGTTTTTTGTTTTGATTTTTATTTATTTATTTGAGAATGACAGAGAGAGAGAGAGAGAGAGAGAGAGAGAGAGAGAGAAAGAAAGAAAGAAAGAAAGAAAGAAAGAAAGAAAGAAAGAAAGAAAGAAAGGGCATGCCAGGGTCTCCAGCCACTGTAAAGAAACTCCAGAATAAATATTTTTTAAAAAGCAATAGCAAATGAATCAAAGATATTAATGCAAAACACACAGCTGTGAAACTGCTAGAGGTAGAACTAGATGAAGCACTTCAAGATATAGTCACAAAGCCAGGTGTGCTGGCGCATGCCTTTAATCCCAGCACTCAGGAGGCAGGGGTAGGAGGATCGCCATGAGTTTGAGGCCACCCTGAGGAGAATATAGAGTGAATCCCAGGTCAGCCTGGGCTAGAGTGAGACTCTACCTCGAAAAACCAAAAAAAAAAAAAAAAAAAAAAAAACAAAACCCAAAGATAAAGGAACAGATAAGCTCTCTCTGGAGAGAGCTCAGTGGTTAAAGGTGCTTTCTAGCAAAGCCTGATGGCTGTGTTCAGTTCCCCAGTACCCACATAAAGCCAAATGCACAAAGTGGTACATGTGTCTAGAGTTTGCAGTTGCAAAAGGCTCTGGTGCACCCATTTTTTTTTGCTCTCTCTCCTTACAAAGAAATAAATAAACCGAGCATAGTGGCACATGTCCTGCGTGGGAGAATTACCATGAGTTTGAGGCCACCCTGAAACTACATAGTGAATTCTAGGTCAGCCTGGGCCAGAGTGATACCCCACCTCAATAAATACATAAATAAATAAATAAATAATATAGGCATAGGAAAGGATTTTCTCAATAGGACTTTCTTTGCTTATAAAATAATGTCAATCATTGACAAGTGGTACTTTATGAAATTACAAAGCTTCTACACAACAAAGGAAACAAAAACATCCTTATTTGCAAGCAAAAAGAGGGAGGGAGGGAGAGAGAGAGAGAGAGAGAGAGAGAGATTGAGAGAGAGAGAGAGAGAGAGAGAGAATGGGCACACCAGGGCCTCTTGCCACTGCAAACAAACTCCAGACGTGTGCTACTTTGTGCATCTGGATTTATTTATTTTTATTTTTTATTTTTATTTATTTATTTATTTGAGAGCGACAGACACAGAGAGAAAGACAGATAGAGGGAGAGAGAGAGAATGGACGCACCAGGGCTTCCAGCCTCTGCAAACGAACTCCAGACGCGTGCGCGCCCTTGTGCATCTGGCTAACGTGGGACCTGGGGAACCAAGCCTCAAACTGGGGTCCTTAGGGTTCACAGGCAAGCGCTTAACCGCTAAGCCATCTCTCCAGCCCGTGCATCTGGATTTACATAGGTATTGGGGAACTGAATCCAGACTGTCAGACTTTGCAAGTAAGTGCCTTTAACCACTGAGCAATTGCTCCAGCCCCTAGCAAAGGAAACTTTTAATCAAATAAACAGCCTACAGAATGAGATTTTTTTTCTTTGTAAAAATATTTTATTTATTTATTTATTTATTTATTTATATATTTTTAGATTTTTGAGGTAGGGTCTCACTCTGGTCCAGGCTGACCTGGAATTCACTATGTAGTCTTAGAGTGGCCTTGAACTTACAGCGATTCTTCTGCCTCTGCCTCCCAAGTTCTGGGATTAAAGGCGTGTGCCATTATGCCTGGCTTTATTTATTTATTTTTTTAATTTTTAAAATTTTATTAGCATTTTCCATGATTATAAAAAAAATCCCATGGTAATTCCCTCCCTCCCCCCCACACTTTCCCCTTTGAAATTCCATTCTCCATCATATTACCTCCCCATCTCAATCATAAAAAAAAATTTATTTTATTTATTTGAGTGTGAGAGAAAAAGAAAGAGAGAGAAAATGAGCATGCCAGGGCCTCTAGCCACTGCAGATGAACTTGAGACGCATGTACCACCTTTTGCATCTGGCTTATGTGAGTATGTAGGTCCTAAGGAAGCAAACCTGGGTCCTTTAGCTTTGCAGGCAAGCACCTTAACAACTAAGCCATCTCTCTAGCCCGAGAATTTTTTTTTAAGCTATACATCTAATATAGCATTACTATCTAAAACATACAAAGGACACACACACACACACACACACACACACACACACACGCATAAAACCTAAGAAATCAAACAACCCAATCAATAAATGGGTTAATGAAATTAATGGACAGCTCTCAAAAGAGAAAATACAACTGATCAATAAAAATAAGTTAGGAGGGCTGGAAAGATGGCTTAGTGGTAAAGGTGCATGCCTATAAAGCCTATAAAGGACCCAGGTTCAATTCTCCAGGTCTCACATAAGCCAGAAGCACATGGTGGTGCATGCTTCTGGAGTTTGTTTGCAGTGACTATAGGCTCTGGAGTGCCTATTCTCTCTCTCTCCCCCACCTTCCTAATAAATAAATTTAAAATATCTGTTTAAGAAAAAAATATATGGGTGAAAAGAGCTGGAGAGATGGTTTAGTGAGTAAGACACTTGCCTACAAAGCCTAACAACCTGGGTTCAATTCCCTAGTATGCACTGAAAGCCAGGTGCACAAAATTGTACATGCATCTGGAGTTCATTTGCAGTGGCTAGAGGTCCTGGCACACCCATTCTCTCTCTCTTCTCTGTGTCTTTCTGTGCTTCCAAATAAATAAATGAATAATTTGTGTTGTTTTTTTTTTGTAATTTTTTTATGAGAGAGAGAGAGAATGGGTGCACAAGCCACTGCAACTGAACTCCAGACATGTACATCATCTTGTGTACTGTGCAGCTTTGTATGCTTGTGTCACCTTGTGTGTTTGGCTTACGTGGAATCTGGAGAGTCAAACCTGGGTCCTTAGGCTTCACAGGTAAAAACCTTAACCACTAAGCCATCTCTCCAGCCCAATAAATGAATAAGTTTTTTAAAGTATGGAAGAAGCCAGGTGTGGTAGCACATGCCTTTAATCCCAGCCCTCAGGAGGGAGAGGAAGGAGGATCACTGTGAGTTCAAGGCCACCCTGAGACTACATAGTGAATTCCAGGTCAGCCTGAGCTAGAGTGAGACTCTGTCTCAAAAAACCAAAAAAATAAAATAAAAATAAAAATAAATAAATAAAAGTATGGGGGAAAAAGCCAGGCATAGTGGTGCACATCTTTAATCCCAGCAGTTGGGAGGTGAAGATAGGATTACCATGAGTTTGAGGCCAGCCTGGGAAGCAGAGTGAGCTCCAAGACAGCCTGCGCTAAAGTTAGACCCTGCTTCAAACAAACAAACAAACAAAAAAAAAAAATATTTTTTTTAAAAAGGGAGAGGGCTGGAGAGAGGGATTAGCAGTTAAGTGCTTGCCTATGAAGCCTAAGGATCCCGATTCGAGGTTCAATTCCCCAGGACCCACATAAACCAGATGCATAAGGAGGCATAGGCATCTGGAGTTCATTTGCAGTGGCCAGAGGCCCTGATGTGTGCTCTCTCTCTTTCTGCCTCTTTCTTTCTCTGTCTGTCACTTTCAAGTAAAACAAATAAATTAACAAAAAAAGGGATCTGGGGAGATGGCCCAGGGGTTAAAGATCCTTATTTGTAAACCCTGCATCCTGGGTTCAATTCCACAGCCACCCATGTAAAGCCTATAGGCATTCATTTGCAGTGACAAAAGACCTTGGTGTGGCCAGGCGTGGTGGCGCACACCTTTAATCCCAGCACTCAGGAGGCAGAGGTAGGAGGATCACCATGAGTTCCAGGCCACCCTGAGACTACATAGTTAATTCCAGGTCCTGGACCAGAGTAAGACCCTACCTCAAAAAAACAAAAACAAAACAAAACAAAACAAAAAAAGACTTTGGTGTGTCCATATATAGTCACCCCATACATATACATACATATATATGCAAATAAATAATCTTTAAAATAAAATAAAGCCTGCTATGGTGGCATATGCCTTTAGTCCCAGCACCTGGGAGGCAGGGATAGGAGGATCGTTGTGAGTTTGAGGCCACCCTGAGACTACAAAGTGAAGTCCAGGTCAGCCTGGTCTACAGCAAGACCCTACCTTGAAAAACCAAAATAAATAAATAAAAATATGAAAAAATTTTACCTGCACTAGCCATTAGAAAAATGTAAATCAAAACTACAAGGAAGCTGGGCATGGTGGTACATGCCTCCAACACTCGGGAGGCAGAAGTAGGAGGATCACCAGGCTACCCTGAGACTACATAGTGAATTTCAGGTCAGCTTGGGCTACAGCAAGACCCTACCACAAAAAAACAGACAATAAAACAAAACAACAACAAAAAACTACATTGAGATGCTCTCTTCTTTCATCCAGAATGACAGTTATTAAGAAAACAAATAACAAATGCTAGAAAGGATGTGAGCAAAAAGCAACCTTTATACACTATTAATGGAAAGGTCCATTATTCCAGCCATTATGGAAGTCAATATGGAGGTTTCTCAAAAAACTAAAATTAGGGCTGGAGAGATGGCTTAGCAGTTAAGGTGCTTGCCTGCAAAGCCAAAGATTCAACTTCCTAGGACCCACGGAAGCCAGATGCACAAGGTAGCACATGCATCTGGGGTTCGTTTGCAGCAGCTAGAGGCCCTGACATGCCCATTCTCTATCTGCCTCTTCCCCCCACCAATAAAATAAATAAAATATTTTTTAAAACTTGAAAATAGATTTTCTGTATGATTCAACTGTATTATCCCTGGGCATTCACCCAAAGGATCCAAGTCAACATATCACAGAAATACTTATCAATATCAATGATATTGATATTAAATGATATTAAAATATCAATATTATTCATAATAGCTAAGTCATAGAACCAACCCAAGTATTGAGCAACAAAAGATAAATTAAACATGGTATATAGTCTCTCAGAAGTGCCTGACCACCTGGGAACCTCCAGCTGCTGGTGAGTTTCCCTTTGGCTGGCTGAAGCAAGGGGAGAACCCAGTAGCCCTTACTCTCCACATGGGCTCATTATCCCCTCCAGCACCCCACATGACAGGAGTTTCTTGAACTTTCTTTTCTTTTTCTTTTTTTTCTAAATTTTTTATTTACTTATTTACCATGCAGAGATTGAGAGAGATAGAGAAAAGAGAGACAGACAGAGAGAGAATGGGCACGCCAGGGCCTGTAGCCACTGCAAATGAACTCCAGATGCAAGTGCCCCTTGTGCATTTGGCTTATGTGGGTCCTGGGGAATTGAACCTGGGTCCTTTGGCTTTGCAGGCAAATGCCTTACCACTAAGCCATCTCTCCAGCCCATGAACTTTCTTTTCTTTCTTTTCACTCCATAGTTTTCCCAGGCCCTCTGCATAGGATCTCTAGCTACATGGTTGCCTTTCCTTGACTCTGTACTTCCCTCAAGAAATATAATTTAATAATTTAAAAATGTGGTAACATACAAAATGTAACTTTTTAAATGTATTTATTTATTTGAGAAAGAGAGAGAGAGAGAGAGAGAGAGAGGCAGATAGAGAATGGGCATTCCAGGGCCTCCAGCCACTGCAAACGAACTCCAGACACATATGCCACCTTGTGCATCTGGCTTACGTAGGTCCTGGTGAATTGAACTGGGGTCCTTTAGCTTTGCAGGCAAGTGCCTTAACCTCTAAGCCATTTCTCCAGCCCCAAAATGTAACTTTTTCAGACATAAGAACAAAGTTATTAGTTATGAAGGCTCCTGAGGTAACTTAAAACAATCAGACTATTATCTCTGCTGTTGGTTGCTCCCCAGAACTATAATATGAGATACTATTGCTAAGATACCACAAACTTTGGTTGCAGGACATAGAGAAAACAAGCTAAAACTGAACTGGATGCTCCCTCCATGCTGGCTGGCATTCACAGTGCCAGAAGGCCCTATGCAGGCTGCTGTGGACCCTGTATACTACATTTCTGATTAGCTTGGCCGGTTGTGCCCAATCGTGCAATAGTGTCATGATTATCGAGGAATCTGCTTTCTGATTGGATTTGAAGCCTGATCCACAAGAGGGAATCCACATCTGATACTGCAAACCTAGTAAAGTGTATGGCTAGGGAGGCCATCAGCCCTGGTGGAAAAGCTACTGCTGGTTCTTAGTTAAACAGACATGATGAGCCTGCTGAATTGCCTTCTTCTAAATACTTTTATGTTTATAAACTAGTGCTATTGACAACTTTGGTTAAAGAAGCATCTTTTTGCAAGGGGTAGCAGTTAGTGCAGAGATTTATAATAGGCCAAAGTGCTAAGAATAAATAACTGTTGTATGCTCAGTCCTAAATGGGGCACCTTTAGCACTCCTCCAAGGCTCAGGAAACATCACACAAGAAGAAATGGAAAGAATGCTAGAGCCAGAGGGTAGAGTGTTGTAGAATTCTGTTCTCAGGGCAAGATATAGCCATTGCACTCTAGAATTCTTAGCACCTGAGATTACCTGCATAAGATCTGCACAAAATTGGTCAGTCAACATCCCATCATGGGGTGAGGGGTGAAATGTCCATGATGCTCCACTGGGCCCCAAGGATTTAGAGTTTGCTAGGGGGAGACATTTTCTTTAGTGGTGTAGCCACTGATAAGTTGCCAATGATAACTTGTTACACATGCTCCAGATAGATAGATAGATAGATAGATAGATAGATAGATAGATAGATAGAGATAGATTTTTTTTTTTGTTTTTTTGAGGTAGGGGTTCACTCTAGCTCAGGCTGACCTGGAATTCACTCTGCATTCTCAGGGTGGCCTTGAACTCAGTGATCCTCCTACCTCTGCCTCCTGAGTGCTGGGATTAAAAGCGTGTGCCACCATGCCTGGCTCCATGCTCCATAATTGAACTCGTTGGCTCACCAAAATAATAATAATGCTGGGCTCCATGCTCCACAATTGAACTCGTTGGCTCACCAAAATAATAATAATGCTGGGCTCCATGCTCCACAATTGAACTCATTGGTTCACCAAAATAATAATAATGCTGGGCTCCATGCTCCACAATTGAACTCATTGGTTCATCAAAATAATAATAATGCTGGGCTCCATGCTCCACAATTGAACTCATTGGTTCACCAAAATAATAATAATGCTGGGCTCCATGCTCCACAATTGAACTCATTGGTTCACTAAAATAATAATAATGCTGGGCTCCATGCTCCACAATTGAACTCATTGGTTCACCAAAATAATAATGCTGGGCTCCATGCTCCATAATTGAACTCATTGGTTCACCAAAATAATAATAATGCTGGGCGTGGTGGCACACGCCTTTAATCCCAGCACTCAGGAGGCAGAGGTAGGAGGATCACTGAGTTCAAGGCCACCCTGAGAATGCAGAGTGAATTCCAGGTCAGCCTGAGCTAGAGTGAACCCCTACCTTGAAAAACAAATAATAATAATAATAATAATAGTATTAATAATAAATAAGTAAATAAAAACCAAAAATGTAGAAATGGAACTGTTTTGAAAGAGGAAGAGTTCAATGGGAGGAGGAAAGGAACAAGAAAGGGTAATGAGGGGAGACTATGATCAACATATAATATACACATGTATGAAAATAAAATTAAACAAACTAAACAAACAAACAAACAAAAAAGATTTCTGGGAAGATTGCCCTTGACCTCAGACACCTGATGTCAAGATTAAATGGCTAGACCAGCCACCCATCCAGAGGACTCACATAAAATATCCTGACCTGGGTCATGGGGTGGGTTTCTCAATCCCCCCTTTGCTTCCCTAGGCAAGAGTTCTGTATTCTTTACTTCTCTTCCTCCCCTTCTCTTAAAGCTCTCCCTCCTAAATCTCAAAGTTATAATAAAATCTTTCTGAACCTTATCCTCTGGTCTATGGATTTATTCATTGAATTCATAAGATAAGAATCCAGGGACTCACCCAAGTTACTGGTGCTTTGGCATATACTGGTGCATTGGCAAAGGAAACCTAACATTCTTACATTACTTCTGCTTCTTACTGGAGAGCTCTGAGCAAATCATTGAGCTTGTTTCCTCACTGATAAAGTGGAGATGATAGTGACACCTACTTTACACAACTATGACTTGTTAGCTCACATCTGATAATCTCAGAACCAAATTAGATAAAAATTAGATGGGGAGGTAATATGATGGAGAATGGAATTTCAAAGGGGAAAGTGGGGGGGAGGGAGGGAATTACCATGGGATATTTTTTTTATAATCATGGAAATGCTAAAAAAATTTAAAAAAAAAGAATTAGATAAGTTACTCTCTCTGAAAACCTTTATGTTTTGACAGTAATTGTGTATCCCTTTCTTTAGAAAAAGATATTTTTAGGGCTGGAGAGATTGCTTAGTGGTTAAGGCACTTGCCTGCGAAGGCTAAAGACCCAGTTTTGATTTTCCAAATCCCATGCAAGCCAGATGCACATGGTGGCACAGTGCATGTATCTGAAGTTCGTTTGCAGTGGCTAGAGGCCCTGGTGTGCCCATTCTCTCTCTCTCTCTTTCTCTGTGTCTAATAAATAAATAATAAAAATTAAAAAGACTTTTAAAGTCAGGTGTGGTGGTGCACGCCTTTAATCCTAGCACTTGGGAGGCAGAGGTAGGAGGACTACCATGAGTTCAAGGCCACTCTGAGACTACATAGTGAATTCCAGGTCAGCCTGAGCTACAGTGAGACCCTACGTCAAACCCCCCTGCAAAAAAAATTTTTTTTTTTTTATTTAAATTTTTTATTTATTTATTTGAGAGTGACAGACAGAGAGAAAGACAGATAGAGGGAGAGAGAGGGAATGGGCGCGCCAGGGCTTCCAGCCTCTGCAAACGAACTCCAGACGCGTGCGCCCCCTTGTGCTAACGTGGGACCTGGGGAACCGAGCCTTGAACCGGGGTCCTTAGGCTTCACAGGCAAGCGCTAAACCGCTAAGCCATCTCTCCAGCCCCAAAAAAATATTTATTTGTAAGCAGAGAGAGAGATAGAAGAGAGACAGGCAGAGAGAATAGGCATACCAAGGCCTCCAGTCACTGCAAATGACCTCCCAGCTGCATGCACCACTTTATGTGGGAACTGGAAAGTCAACTCTGGTCATTAGGTGATCAAGCAAGTGCCTTAGCCATTAAGTCATCTCTCTATACCATGTTTTTCCTTAAAAAAAAAAATAAAGTTTTTTTTGTTATTGTTTATTTTCTTATTTGAGAGCGACAGAAAGAAGCAGAGAGAGAGACAGAGAATGGGCCTCCAGCCACTGCAAATGAACTCCAGATGCATGTGCCACCCTGTGCATCTGGCTTACGTGGGGACTGGGGAAACGAGCCTCGAGCCGGGGTCCTTAGGCTTCACAGGCAAGCACTTAACCGCTAAGACATCTCTCCAGTCCCCCATGTTTTTCCTTTTAACATGTAATATTCTGATGACATGCTGATGTACTCTCGACAGTACAGTACCATGGTAGTCATGATTACTTCATTGCTGGTACATTAGGCTGACCTATGTTACTATAAATTTGGTGATGAGGCTAAATCCAACATTTGGTACAAACACAGAGAATGGAAGAATGTGACCTACTTTCTAGGTTCCCAAACAGTGAGAGGTTGGATTCCCTGCCTTTTAGCTCCATCTAGTGGAGGTACATGAGCTACGTGATTCAGTTTTCAGTTGTACGGAAATTATGGAGAGCTTGTCCTCCCCCTTCCCCCCCCTCCCCGAGGTAGAGTCTCACTCTAGCCAAGGCTGACCTGGAATTCACTATTCTCCTGCCTCTGTCTCCCGAGTGCTGGGATTAAAGGCATGTGCCACTACGCCTGGCTAGCTTGGTTTTAAAAACATATTTTATTTGTGGGCTGCAGAGATGGCTTAGCAGTTAAGGCGCATGCTTATGAAGACTAAGGACCCAGGTTCTATTTTCCAGGTCCCACGTAAGCCAGCTGCATAAAGGTCCTGGCATGCTTATTCTCTCTCTCTCTCCCTCTCTTTGTCTCAAGTAAATAAATAAATACATATTTTATTCATTTCAGGAGAGAGAGAGAATATGGGTGCACCATGGCCTCTAGCCACTGCAAATGAACTCCAGATGCATGCACCACCTTGTATACTTGGCTATATATGGGTACTAGGGAATTGAACCTAGGGCCTTAGATTTGTAGGCAAGTGCCTTAACAGATAAGACATCCCTCCAGTCAATAGCTTGTTTTTTTTTTTTTTTAAATTATATTTTATTTGAGAGAGAGAAAGAAAGAGGCAGAGAGATGGCGAGAGAGAGAGAGAGAGAGAGAGAAAGAAAGAAAAGAAGAGAATGGGGGTACCAGGGTCTCCAGCCACTGCAAACAAACTCCAGATGCACGTACTCCCTGGTGTATCTGGCTTACGTGGGTCCTGGAGAATTGAACCAGGATCCTTTGGCTTTGCAGGCAAATGTCTTACCTGCTAAACCATCTCTCCAGCCCTTAGCTTATTATTATTATTATTATTATTATTATTATTGGAGGGGATTTTCAAGATAGGGTCTCACAGGCTGACCTGGAATTCACTAGGTACTCTCAGGTGGCCTTGAACTCATAACGATCCTCCTACCTCTGCCTCCAGAGTGCTGGGATTAAAGGCATGCGCCACCATGCTTGGCCCTGAGCTTGTTTTTTTGAAATGCAAACATATTCAACTTCTTACAGTTCAATATATACATTTTTGGTCCTGACTGTGGTACTTAAAGCAACGATGTGGCTGAAGTTGCAGCTAAACTGTGGTAGAGCGCTTGTCTAGCAGGCACAAAGCCCCCAGTTGACCCTCGGCATAGCACAGCTGCGTGTGGTGGTGGTGGTGCACGCCTATAATCCCAGCACTTGGAAGATGGAGGCAGCAATATCAGAAGTACACGGTAATCCTTGGTGACATAGCCTGAGCTATATTAGACCCTGTGATAAAATGAAAGTAAAATCTTTGAATTCTTGGAGCTGATTTGAAAGTTGCAGCTCTTGTATTTAGAACAGGAAGGTTGGAGTCATCATTAATGTTGCCACATTTGTTGTGTCCACTCTGTCATAGGCCCCCAAGGAATAGAGTTTTAGAAATAATCAGGCCATATGTACTAACTTAATGTTGCCTTTGAGTTAATCTATTTAGCTTAGGAAGGGATAGGACACATTTCTAGACTATAGATTTAAAACTTTCAGGCTCTGCTCCTTTGATGTGCTTTGAACCGTGATGGCTACAGGGACAACCAGCCAAAGAAGGCCTGAATAACATGGTTTCCAGCCTTCTGTCCATAGCATGCTAAAAGGCAGCAGAAAGCTGTTGAGCCTGAGGGAACCATGTCAAAGATAATGCATATTATATGATCAGATGATTAGTGACAAGGGGTCAACTTTTCCCTTGTACTTTTCTTAGAAATGTCTGAATCCTCAGAGATAGAAGTAGGGCATAGAGCCCCGAGAGTGTCATAACAAGATTTCCAACCTATTTATCAGAAAGTGAAAACAGAGTAAGATTAACTTGATTTACAGGAAATAGAGACAGAAGCTAGGCCTAGAGGCACAGACCTGTGACTATGGCTATTTGGGAGGCTGAGGTAAAAGGATCACAAGTTCAAGGTCTGTCTGGGCAACTTAGCAAAACATGTATTTTTTGTATTATTTATTTATTTGAGAGAGGGTTGGGGAGAGAGAGAATGTGTGCATCAGGGCTTCTAAGTCACTGCAAACAAACTCTAGATGCATGCTCCATCTTGTGCATCTGGCTTATGTAGGTACTGGGGAGTTGAACCTAGGTCTATAGGCTTTGTTGGCAAATGCCTTAGCTGCTAAGCCATCTCTCCAGGCCTAAAATCCCATATTAAAGAAACCATCTTAAAAAAAAACTAGAGAGGCTGCACTCTTCTCCCAAGAGATAGCCTGGGCTGGTCATTCTCAAACCTTACATCTGGTGCCATGGCTTGGATAGGAGGCTCCTGATTGCACTCTTGGGTGGCCAGACCTCCTTTCCTCTGACCAGACCACTGAGCTGCCACTGACCCTCTGAAGACTTTGGACCATCTCCGCCTGGTGCCAGCTCTCACACCCACCACAATTTGGCCTCACTCTTCTTCCCTTCTCCATCTCCTCCCTCCTTCTTGGTAAGTATTCCTCACAGGTCAGCCTCTTCTCAGGTTTATCCTTTTCTCATCTAAGCCATGTCAACATGCCAGGCTACACCCTCGCCTGCTTCTGGGCACCCCAGGTCTCAAGAAAGACACACTCAAGATACCTCGGTTCTCTCTTACTACCCAGCCTTTTGGCTTGGTTTCCCGGCTTCGAGACACTTTCCTCCTTCCTTCTCTGCTTCTGTCCTTCCATTGCCGCTTTCCTCCTTTCCTGTCTCCTCCCAGAGTCTGCACCTTCTCCCTCTCACCTGAGATAGGAATCAAGGCCTCTAAATTGGTCCCCATCACTACCCTGGCTTGTCTCATTAAGAATTTAAAACCGGGCTGGAAAGATGGCTTAGTGGTTAAGGTGCATACCTGAGAAGCCTAAGGACCCAGGTTCAATTCTCCAGGTCCCACGAAAGCTAGATGAGCTTGGTGGTGCATGCATCTGGAGTTCATTTGCAGTGGCTAGGGACCCTGGTGCACCCATTCTCATCTTCTCTCTCTCCCTCTCGCTCTGTCTCTAATCAATAATAAAAAAAAAAATTAAAACCACTGAGACTACAGGACTATATTAAGCCTTGCCCCTTAATTTTTACTGTAATATGGCTTGGCCACAATTTAAAGAAAAAAAAAAAAACTACAGAGAAAATAGAGATGCCTTTCTTTTTTAAATTTGGTACAGAATATTGAAACTAGAAGGGTCCTGTGCTTGCTAGGCAAACACTCTACCAATGAGCTACTGTCTGTCATATTCATTTTAGTATGAATATGTGCATGTATGTGTGTTCATGTATGTGAAGGTGGATGCATGCATGCTGTAGTGTATGTGTGGAGGTAGGCTGTCAGTCTTTGCCTTCCACTTGGGTTCTTTCTTCTGGGTGGGGGCAGTTCAAGGTGGGGCCTCACTCCAACTCAGACTGACCTAGAACTCATTCTGTAGCTGCTTTTGGTCAGGTACTTTCTGCAATATGAAGCTAACTGCAATAGCAAGCATTGCAACCCTGGAATGAGAATACTTTCATATTGAGACCTTGTTTCAACTTTATGTGTAAATATGAATGTAGGCCTTTAGAATTTATTGATACCTGGAGACTCTGAAGACTAGGGACTGTGGAATATTCAAATCCATCCAACATATTCAGAGTGGGCAAGAGGAGGGGGATGGAGTGATGTTGAGTTTGTTCACATTTTATTCTCCAGTCCATAGCAGTGTACAAGGAAAGGAAGTAATGTGGCAGATGATATTTTTTTGGTGGATGTTGTTTAGGTACAGGGTCTCACTATGTAGCAGATGTCGGTCTCAAACCCGTGATCTTCTTGTCGCAGCTTCCAGAGTACTGGCATGTTATATGTGTTCCATCACATTGAGCTTTGGAAGGTAATATTTTTCTTTTCATTTCTTTTCTTTCCTTTTTCTTTTTCTTTTTTAAAGATTTTATTTTTATTTATTTATTAGAGACAGGGAGAGGGAGAGAGAGAATGGGCATGTGAGGGCCTCTAGCCACTACAAACAAACTCCAGATGCATGTGCCACCATTGTGCATCTGGCTTACATGGGACCTGGAGAATCGAACCTGTACCTTAGGCTTCACAGGCAAGCACCTTAACTGCTAAGCCATCTCTCTAGCCCTTCTTTTCTTTTCTTTTTCACCTTCCTTTTTTTTCTTACTTTTATTCTTTATTTTTCTTTTCTTTTCTTTTTTCTTTCTTCATTTTTAAAAATCATTCATCTGGGCTGGTAAGATAGCTTAGCAGTTAAGGTACTTACCTGCAAAACCTAAGGAACCAGGTTTTTACCAGATGCACAAAGTATCTCTCTCTCTTTGTGTCTCTATCAGCCCCTTTCTCTCAAGTAAATAGATAAATATTTTTTAAAAACTTTAGGGACCAGGCATGGTGGTGCATGCCTTTAATCCCAGCACTTGGGAGGCAGAGGTAGGGGAGTTCAATGCCACTCTGAGACTACATAGTGAATTCCAGGTCAGCCTCGAAGAGAGTAAGACTCTACCTTGAAAAACCAAAAAAAAAAAAAAAAAAAAAAAAGAAAAGAAAACAAACCTTTAGGGGATAGAAAGATTGCTTAGTGGTTAAGGCACTTGCCTATGAAGCCTAAGGACCCAGGTTCGATTCTCCAGTACCCATGTAAGCCAGATGCATGAGGTGGCACATGCATCTGGAGTTCACTTGCAGTGGCTAAAGGCCCTGGTGTTACCATTTTTTTTCTCTCTTTTTTTTTCTTGGCTTTTTTTTTGTTGCCATTCTTTTTCTCTATCTGTCTCTTCCTCTTTCTCTCCCTCAAATAAATAAACTCTTAAAAAATACTTTAAAAAGAAAATTTATTCATGTTGACATGGACTTGGGAGAATAGCTTTCAAAGCCCAAATGCTGAGCTCTGATAGCTCAGAGATTTTATAGACAGTATAGCAGGCAGTCTGATATCAACTTAAATTCATTTATTGGGTTTTCAAGGTAGGATCTTGCTGTAGCCCAGGCTGACCTGGAATTCCCTATGTAGTCTCAGGGTGGCTTTGAACTCTCAGTTATCATCCTACCTCTGTCTCCCGAGTACTGGGATTAAAGGCATGAGCCACCATGCCTAGTCCACTTGAATTCTTTACACTATTGGTGGGTTAAACTTCTAGGCTATGTGGCTAGGGGCACAGGCAGGAAGCAGTAAGTGACTGGCAGAAGCAAAACAATAAACTGTTAGCTCAGGTGAGGGGGATTACCCATAGTTTGGTCTTCTAAGATATCAGAATGACCCAGGATGACACTCAGTGACACAGTTATGTTGGGTTATGATAAGAATAAGACAAGGTGAGCTGGGTGTGGTGGCACACACCTTTAATCCTAGTACTCGGGAGGCAGAGATAGGAGGATTGCCATGAGTTTGAGACCACCCTGAGACTACATAGTGAATTCCAGGTCAGCCTGAGCTAGAGTGAGACCCTACCTCAAAAAAACAAAAACAAACAAACAAACAAACAAAAAAAGACAAGGTAATTTACATTCCTTTTTCTGGTTTTGTTTTTTAATTTTTAAATTTTTATTAATATTTTCCATGATTTAAAAAAAATTCCCATGGTAATTCCCTCCCTCCCCCCGACACTTTCCCCTTTGAAATTCCATTCTCTATCATATTACCTCCCCATCAGGATCACAGAAGATTACTCAAGACAAATTTTAAAAGCCAGAAGGGCTTGGATTGATATATTCCAAATTCTGAAAGATAACAACTGCCAGCCAAGGTTACTTTGTCCTGCAAAGCTATCCATTCAAATAGATGGAGAAATAAGGACATTGCACAACAAAAGCAGGCTAAAAATATTTGAATACAAAACCAGTTCTATAGAAAATACATGAAAGGATCCTCCATACTGAAGAGAAAGAAAAGCATACATATAAGGAACCTGGAAAAACCAAACAATACTCAAATAATAGTTAATACCAGAGAGCAAAGGTAAAACTGGAAAGAACTACAAAAAAATGGCAAAAATAAATACATACCTTTCAATAATATCTCTTAATATCAACAGCCTCAATGTCCCAACCAAAAGACAGGTTTGCAGACTGGGCTAAACAGCAAGCTCCTTCAATTTGTTGCCTCCAAGAAACTCACCTTTCTACAAAGGATGGGCATTTTCTTAGGGTGAAAGGTTGGAAAATGGTATTTCAAGCAAATGGGCCTAGAAAACAAGCAGAAGTTGCTATCCTAGACTTCAGTCCAATATTAGTTAGGAAAGATAAGGAAGGTCACTTTATATTGATTAAAGGCACACTCCAACAGGAGGACATTACAACCCTAATCATATATGCACCGAACATGGGGGCTCCCAACTTCATCTAACAAATGCTATTAGAACTAAGGTAACAGATAACACCAAACACAGATAACACAGATACAAACCAAACAGTTGTAGTGGGTGACTTCAACACCCCACTCTCATCAATTGACAGGTCATCACAGCAAAAAATAAACAGAGAAGCATCTGGGTTTAATGAGGTCATAGAACAAATGGATCTAACAGATATATACAGGACATTTCACCCAAACTCTGCAGAATAAACATTCTTTTCAGCAGCACATGGAACATTCCTTAAAATAGACCATATATTAGGACACAAAGCAAATCTTAATAAATACAGGAAAATTGAAATAATTCCCTGCATTCTATCTGACCACAGTGTAATCAAAGTACAAATCATTAGTAAGAAAAGCTCTAGAGCATACACAAAATCATGGGAACTAAACAATACACTGCTAAATGAAGAATAGCTCAATGAAGAATCAAAAAGGAAATAAAAAAATTCAGAGTCAAATGATGAGAACACAACATACCAAAACCTTTGGGACACAATGAAGGTAGTACCTATGTTAAGAAATTAGAAAGGTCTCAAGTAAATGACCTAATGCTTCACTTTAAAGCCTTGGAAAAAGAAGAACAAGGCAAACCGAAAGGAGAAGGGAATGCACATAGAACCGTTAATATAGTTTCAATGGTCAGTAGAGTGACACATAAAGGCATCCTTTTTGATATATATTCCAGTTTATAAAGAGTGTGTGGGTGGAGTAATAGTCATTATCTCCATCAGGAGAGTTGAATATCCAGTGACCTTCACTGATAGCCATGTCATCTAAGGAAAGTGATTATTTAGGATTCTCCCATGTAACAAAGCCTAAGGACTCCAGTTTGAAGCTTGATTCCCTAGGACCCATGTAAGCCAGATGCACAAGGGGGCGCATGTGTCTGGAGTTCATTTTCAGTGGGTGGAGGCTCTGGTACATTCATTCTCTCTCTCTCTCTCTTTATCTCTCTGTCTGTCTGTCACTCTGAAATAAATAATTTTTTTTTTAAAAACCAGAGGGATCCATAATATGTGCTCAGTACACACTACAAAAAGGTATGGGGATTGTAGTAGTCAGCTTCAAGTTGATGGAATGAACTTCCAAACCAGACAAAGTTATGGAGGAAGGGATATTTATTGAAGCAGATCCAGGGGAAGTTCCATAACAGCAGAAGAAGCTGGCCTGCTTTCACAAATCCAAGCTGAGACAGAAAAAGCCACAAACCACCACAAGCAAGCATACTACAGGAAATTCCAGGCAAAGTTCAAGCACTTATCATATCTAGGTGTGGAAGCAGTAGAATATTGAAAATTTTGATTTTTTTGTGTTTGTTTTTTCAAGGTAGGGCCTCACTCTAGGTCAGGATGACCTGGAACTCACTCTGTAGGCCCAAGCTGGCCTTGAACTCACAACAATCCTCCTACCTCTGCCTCTTGAGTGCTGGGATTAAAGGTGTGTACCACCATACCTGATTTTTATTGTAGGAGAGTTGATTCATTGTAAATAGGGCAATAATCAGGCATTTTCTAGTGGAGTAACTCTCCCCCACTTTTTTTCCCCAAATTTATTTATTTACTAGAGAGAGGTGGGGCAGATAGAGAGATTAGGCACACCATGGCCTTTAGCAGTTGCTGCAAATAAATTCCAGACACATGTGCTACCTGCGCATCTGGCTTATGTGGGTCCCAGGGAATCGAACCTGAGTCATTGGCTTTGCAGGCAAGCACCTTAATAACTAAGCCATCTCTCCAGCCCCAATTTTTGTTTTTTAAGGGACAATTTTTTTGAGGTAGGTCTCATTCTAGCCAAGGTTGACCTGGAACTCACTCTGTAGTCCAAGGCTGTAATTGAACTCAGAGTGATTATCCTATTTTTGCCTCCCAAGTGCTGGGATTAAAGGTGTGTGCCACCACACCCAGCCAAAGGAACAAATTTAAGAGGCCATTGGCATGCTTGACCTTAGGAGTTATAAGTTATTCTAGATTTATGTTGTATTTTTCATTCTTATAAGAATTTAGACAGGGGCCCTAAAGCAATATGTAGGGCTTATATCAGCTTTGATGGTGTGAGGAACTCCCATGATAGCAAATCATTATAAGAGAGGGAGCTGTAGAAGTTTAACATTTTCACCAGTTTGTAGAAAGGCCTAAATATAGCTAGGGAAAGTATCTCTAATAACATGAATGCATTTTAATTTTCCAAAGACTTGATAATGAGTAACATCCATTTGCCAGATCTGGTTAGATGTAAGACTTCTGCGGTTAATGCCATGAGGGAAAGTAATAGGAAAGAATGTGTTTGACAAATAGGACAAGAATAGACAATTTGTTTAGTCTTGTAAGGGAATATGAAAATATTTATGATAATTTATGATAATAAATAATATTTATGATAATAAATAAATAATATTTAATCCAGCAGATTGATGAAAAAGCTGGTATGAGGGCAATGCATCAGAGAAAACTCAATTAACTAAATAACATTGTCTTTACCAAAAATAAGAAGACCAGGAAGAGAAGAGTGACTATGAAGTGCCCAATAAAGAAGGAATGGTGTCTGAGTGAGAGTTTGAATGGAAATGAAAGTTTGTAGTGAAGTCTTGTCTGTCTGTGTGTTAAAGCAGCAGGGTAAAGGTGAGGAGTAATATTAGCAATACAAAGTGAGTCTGTGATCATGTCTGGAGAAAATTTCAAGACAAGGAGAGCTGCAGCAAGTTCAGTCCACTGAGTTGTGGGCTGAGGAAGGGTGCTTGTTTATCTTGCCAGTTAATAACTCCTTTTTGGGTCTTCCTGAACCTATTAATAAAAAGTTAAGGCACCCTTTACAGGATGGGGAGAAATAAAGCATGTGAAGAAAACATTAAGCTGGTTGAGCACAGAAATGCATTTATCTTGGGGTAAGGAGTACACAAAAGAGCCCATGTAGTTGTGGACAGCAATTGGCAAAGGTTCTGAAAGTAGAAGCACGGTTTCTGTTCCTTTCTTCTCTTGTATCAGTGCCCTGCACCAGCATCAGCAAAGGAGGTGTAGCTGCTGCTGGAGGCCTGTGGTGGCAGTACTCACAGTGGTGGTGGTGATTCTGGAATGCTCCGCCTACAGAAGAGGCTGTGTCTCCAGTTCTGGTGGCAGTGGCTCTGTGGGCACCGTCTATTCTTTGGGGTGCCTGCCACTAATGATGGTGATTTAAGAGATTGGGTGGTGTTTCAGGTGCTGAGGACCTTTCATTTGCCAGTCTGATGGCCTATAAAGAATGTGAAGCCAACAATCTTGCTTAGTACACTCTTTAGGTGGGTCCTGTTTTGTTGGTGGGATTGAATTTGAATATCTCCTAGTGTTAGGTTTCTCATGAAATGATTTGATAGCATGAGGACATAGATTCTAAATGTGGGGATGAGAAATGTTAACTAGATCTATAGCCTGTTTGAGCCATGGTACTATGCATTCCCAGTCTTCCATATCAAAACACTCATTGTGATACTCAAACGGCTTTGCTAGCATATGTTAAAAATTTTGATTTTTATTGCTGAAGACTCCACATACTTGGGCTGCAAGGCCACTGAGAAATCCTGCTGGAACTGAGCTGATAACCTCCTCCATGTAGACCAGCTGACAGAAAGCTGGAAGAAACCATTCTACATGTAGTTAAATGGGAGAAAGGGACACCACCAGTGAAGATACTCAACAGTGGACACTGCAAGCCTTATAATTGGCCAGCCAGCCCAAACGAGCCAACGGGTGCAATAGTGGCATGTCTGTCATGGTAGAAATCAACTGCCCTCCAATTGGACTGGAGGCCTGATCCTTGGGGGGAAACACATCCCTGATAATGAAAACTTAAAACAGGGGTAGTCATGAGCCCTAGGGGTGTAACATCTGCTGATGTCTGGAAAAATGTATATACTATGCTTGTCAAACTGCCCAGTAAGCACTTCTCTTAATATATCTACCCTTATATTAACACTACTCTCACTTTGGGTAGAGAATCTTCTCTTTTCAGATGGTAGTGCCTTTGGGATGACTCAGAAGGTATCATAGTGCTGGAAAGAAGTGACTGGAGTACTGAGTAACATCTCAATCACACCTTCCAAGGATCAGGGTCTAATGTGGAAAAGATGGCAAAAAGAATGTAAGAGCCAAAGGAAGGGTAGGACTCCTTACAACATGCTCCCTCCAGACATAAAATGGCCTGGATATCCATGACCTTATAGTGCCTGACACTACCTACACAAGACCATCATAAGAGGAGGAAAAGATCATGACATCAAAATAAAAGAGAGACTGATTGAGATGGGGAGAGGATATGATGGAGAATGGAATTTCAAAGGAGAAAGTGGGGGGAGGGGAGGGAAGGTATTACCATGGGATACTTTTTATAATCATGGAAAATGTTAATAAAAATTGAGAAAAAAATTTTGATTTTGATCAGAAACTTTACAACCATTAATTTGTAGAAGCATAGATAGCTGTTTTTGGTGAACTTATTGATGTAGTGAGGCTCCCATTATAATGGTTATATCACAAGTGAAAGCCCAAGTTAGAAAAGATCATAAAGGAATGAACCAGAGAGAAGACTGCCTAATTAGAGAGGGACCATTCCATCCTGGATATCAGAGTGTCTGTAGTTCCTACCTAAATGAGTGGAAGCATCCTGATCCTTTAGCTGGGTTTGAGGAATAGTGAGTTACTCTGTGATCTCATTCTTTAGGTCCCTGTTTCCTGTGAGAGTTGGCAAAGTCACAGAAAAGAGATCTCTCAGACAACCAAAATTGTCTTTGAACTACTTCACAGGGTAGAAACTCCAGGAGGAAGAATCACACAGCCCAGAGGGGTGCTTGTTTTCTCATTAGAAAAAATACATATTTATTTTCAAGATTATAGATAAAATGCTTAAGTAGAGGTGGCTAATTAAGGCATTAAAGTGAGTACATCTCAGGGAAGGCATATCTGTCTCATGTTAAGGTTATAGATAGAAATGTTTGGGTAGGGCTGGAGAGATGGTTACTTGATCAGTGGTTAAGGCACTTGCTTGCAATGCCTAATGACCCAGGTCCAATTCCCTGAGTGTCCACATAAAGCTAGATACCTAAAGTGGTGCATTCATCTGGAGTTCATAGAGACCCTGGTGCACCCATTCTAATGTTCTCGCTCCCCATCTCCTTGCAAATAAATATATTTTAAAAGTTTGGGCAGTAGGCAACTAACTAGGGAAGTTAAAGTGTACATCTGGTGATTATTTCTTTGTTTTTTTTTTTTTTGGTTTTTCGAGGTAGGGTCTCACTCTGGCCCAGACTGACCTGGAATTCACTATGGAGTCTCAGGGTG
Organism: Jaculus jaculus; assembly: GCF_020740685.1. NCBI lineage: Eukaryota > Metazoa > Chordata > Mammalia > Rodentia > Dipodidae > Jaculus > Jaculus jaculus. The sequence goes on along the minus strand of NC_059120.1, from coordinate 62,381,965 downwards.
GCCTTGAACTCATGGCGATCCTCCTACCGCTGCCTCCCGAGTGCTGGGATTAAAGGCGTGCGCCACCACGCCCGGCTATTGGTGATTATTTCTAAAAGCTAATCATCAAGTTTATACTTGAAACAGAGTATGAACAGCCTATCTAGGAAAATATCAGAGAGGAGTTAGACTTGCCAGTTTTTCATGTGGAGGTAGCAGAGATTGTGGTTGATGTGTCAGCTTTTTAAACAGAACAGAACAGAACAGCAGAGAGTATATGAAGACAGCATATATAAGGTTATAAGATATACAGCTGTAGATTAGGCCTGTGCCAGCAAAGCAAGTGCAGAGTGGGTTAAAGCTCAACTTTGAATCCCAACATATCTGGTAGCACAAAAACCTCAGAGTGCCCAAGCAATCCTGAGCTGGAGGTTTCACCATAATTGATTTTAAGATATATTGCAGAGCCAGGAGTGGTGGCACACGCCTTTAATTGCAGCACTCTGGAGGCTGAGGTAGGAGGACTGCTGTGAGTTCGAGGCCTCCCTGAGACTACATAGTGAATTCCAGGTCAGCCTGGACTAGGGTAAAACCCCACCTGGGGGTGGGTGGGGAGGAAGAGGTATTGCAAAGCCATAGTAACAATCACAGCACAGTAATGGCACAAAAACATACAAGTAGACCAATGGAATAGAAGAGAATCCAGATCTAAACCCAGATAGCTACAGCCACCTGTTTCTTTTCTTTCTTTTTCTTTTTCTTTTTTTTTTTCTTTTTGAAGTAGGGTCTCACTGTAGCTCAAGCTGACCTGGAATTAGTATCAGGTTGGCCTTGAACTTGAGGCAATCCTCCTGTCTCCCAAGTGCTGAGATTAAAGGTGTGTGCCACTACACTCGACTCTACTTACTATTTATTTATTTGTTTGGGGAGATAGAAAATGGGAATGGATGCGCCAGGGCCTCTAGCCATGGCAAATCAACTCCAGTGACATGTACCACTTTGTGCATCTGGCTTTACATGGGTCAATGGGGAATCTAACCTGAGTCAAGCCCTATCTTCTGAGCCATCTCTCCAGTCCAGTCATCTGAATTTTTACTAAAATGCCAAAAATACTTACTGGAAAACAGACATCTTTTTAAAACAAATGTTAGAAAAATTGGATAGCTCCTATAGAAGAATGAAACTTGATCCTTATCTCTCTTCATGCACAAGCATTGATTCCAAATGGATCAAATACTTTGAGGTCAGACCTAAGACAGCCAGAGGAAAAAGTGGGGGAAACAATTTATCATAAGACATAGTAGGTAAGGACTTTCTCAATAGGACTCCAGTCTCTTAGGAAATAAGGCCAATTATGAACCAACTGGACCTCATGAAAAAGACAATTAAGTGCTAGAGAAATGGCTTAACGGTTAAGGCATTGCCTGTGAAGCCAAAAGACTGAGGTTTGATTCCACAGTACCCACATAAGCTAGATGGACAAGGTAGCACATGCATCTGGAGTTTGTTTATAGTGGCTGAAGGCCTTGGCGTGCCAATTCTCTCTCTCTCTTGTTCCCTCCTTCTACCTCCCTCTCAAGGAAATAATATAAAATAAAATAAGACATTCAAGCAAAGAGGCAACCTACAGAATGGGAGAAAATCTTTGGCAGCTATACATCTGACAAAGGATTAATAAACAGGGCGTGGTGGCGCACGCCTTTAATCCCAGCACTCGGGAGGCCGAGGTAGGAGGATCACCATGAGTTTGAGGCCACCCTGAGAGTACTTAGTGAATTCCAGGTCATCCTGAGCCACAGTAAGACCCTACCTCAAAAAACCAAAAAAAAAAAAAACCAAAAAAAAAAAAAAAAAAGGATTAATATCTAGGATATAGAAACAACTAAAAATACTAAATAATAAGAAATCAATCAACCAAATCAAAAATTGGGCTTTAAAGCTAAACATGGTGGTGCACACCTTTAATCCTAGCACTTGGAAGGTCAACATAGGAGGATTACTATGAGTTTGAGGCCACCCCGAAACTAGGTCAGGCTGGGCTAGAGCAAGACCCTGCCTCCAAAAATAAATAAATAAAACAAGAAAAGGCTATAGAACTGAATAGAGAGTTCTCAATAGAAGAAATACAAATGGCCAATAAATATAATTTTTATTTGATTTTTATTTATTTATTTAAAGAGAGAGAGAGAGAGAGAAGCAGAATGGGCATGCCAGGGCCTCCAGCCACTGCAAATGAACTCCAGACGCGTGCACCATCTTGTGCATCTGGTTTACATGGTACTGGGAAATCAAACCTAGATCCTTTAGCTTTGCAGGCAAGTGCCTTAACCACTAAGCCATCTCTACTGCCCAACTATATTTTTTAAATGTTCAACATCTTTAGCCATCAGGGAAATGCAAGTTAAAATTACTTTGAGATTCTGGATAGTCACTGTCATCAAAAAAATCAAATGCTGGCCAGGGTGTAGGTAAAGAGGAATCCTTCTCCATTGTTGATGGTAATGTAAACTGGCTAAGCCATTATGGAAATCAGTGTGGAGGTCTATACTACTCCTGGGGATATACCCTATGGACTCTGTACTTTACTAGAGAAATATTTTCTCATTCATGTTGATTACTGCTCTATTCATGATAGCTCGCAAATAGCATGGGTCTAGTTGCTCAAATGGCGTTTTATTTTTTTATTTTATTTTTTTATCAGAGAGAGAACTGGTGTGCCAGGACTTCCAGCCTCTACACTCAAATTCTAGATGTGTGTACCACCTTGTATGCATGTGAAACCTTATGTGCTTGTTACCTTGTGTGTTTGACTTATGTGGGATCTGGAGAGTCGAACATGAGTCCTTAGGCTTTTCAGGCAAGTGCCTTAACTGATAAGCCATCTCTCTAGCCTTCAAATAGAGTTTTATTCAGATATAAAGAAAAATACATTTTTTTAGAAAAATGGATGGATCTTGAAAAGATTATATTAAGTGAAATAATCCAGGCTCAGAAAGACAAAATATCACATGTTCTCTCATATGCAGATCCTATTCTCTCCCTTTCATATGGAATATGAATAAGATTCATGTAAACCAGATGCACAAGGGGGCTTTTGCATCTGGAGTTCTGTTTGCAGTGGCTGGAGCCTTGGCACGCACATTCTCTTTCTCTCTTCCTATCTCCCTCTTTCTCTCTGTCAAATAAATAAATATTTTTTGTTCATTTTTATTTATTTATTTGAAAGTGACAAACAGAGAGAAAGAGGCAGATAGAGAGCGAGAAAAAATGGTCACACCAGGGCCTCCAGCCACTACAAATGAATTCCAGATGTGTGTGCCCACTTGTGCATCTGGCTAACATGGGTCCTGGGGAATCAAGCCTTGAACAGGGGTCTTTAGGCTTCACAGGTAAGCACTTAACTGCTAAGCTATCTCTCCAGCCCAAATAAGTAATTTTAAAAAATAGAAAAGGACCAGGTGGGGTGGCTCACACCTATACTCTCAGCACTGGGAAGGCTAAGGTAAGAGGATCACCATGAGTTCAAGGCTAGTCTGGGCTACAGAATGAGTTCCAGGTGGGCCTAATCTAGATGAGACCTTGCCTGAAAAATAAATATGTAAATAAATAAAAAAAGTTAGCTCGGCATGGTGGTCCATGCCTTTAATCAGAGCACTTGGGAGGAAAAGGTAGGAAAGCTGTGAGTTAGAGGCTATCCTGAGAGGTTAGTTTGGGCTAGAGTGAGACTCTACCTTGAAAAACCCAAATATATATATATATTAATATATATATATATATATATATATATATATATATATATATATATATAAATATATATATATTTAAGGTGCTTGCCTAGGTTTGAATTCCCAGTACCCATGTAAAACTAGATGCACCAAGCACATGTGTCTGGAGTTTGCAGTGGCTACAGGCCCTGGCATGCCCATTCTCCTCTCTCTCTCTCTCTCTCTGTCTGTCTCTCTCTTTTTCTCAAATAAATAAATAAAATATTTTAAATAAAAATATTGAAGAGGGCTGGGCATGGTGGCACACACCTTTAGTCTCAGCAGGTGTAGGAGGGTTGCCATGAATTCCAGCCCATGCTGGGACTACAGGGTGAATTCCAGGTCAGCCTGGGCTAGAGTGAGACCTACCTTGAAACCTTACCCTACCCCCCCAAAATTGAAGAGGGACTAATTGGAAAGATGGAGTTCAGTGGAAGGGGAGAATGGAGTTCATTTGCAGTGGCTGGAGGCCCTGGCATGACCATTCTCTCTCTTTCTCACAAATAAGATACTTAAAAAAAAGAAATCAGGGCTGGAGAAAATGGTTTAGTAGTTAAGGCATTTGCCTAAGAAGCCTAAGGACCTAGGTTCAACTCACCAAAACCTATGTAAGCCAGATGCATGGTGGCACATGCATCTGGAGTCCATTTGCAGTGGCTAGAGGCCCTGGTGTACCCAATCTCCCTCATAAATAAAAAATATTTTAAAAAAGCCTTTAAGCCAGGCATGGTGGTACACGCCTTTAATCCCAGCACTTTGGGAGGCAAAGGTAGGTGAACCGTGAGTTCAAGGCCAGCCTGAGACTATATAGTGAATTCCAGGTCAGCCTGGGCTATAGCAAGACCCTGCCTTGAAATCCCCCCCCCCAAAAAAAAAAAAAAAAACTTAAAAGAGCTCATGGAGTTTTTTTTTTTTTAAAAGTGGTTTGGATTGGAAGCCCAAAAAATCTCAAATAGCCAAAATAATTTCGAGCAACAAAAATAAGTCTGGTGGTGGCTGAAGGGATGGCTTAGCAGTTAAGGCATTTGTCTGCAAAGCCAAAGGACCCAGGTTCGATTCCCCAGGGCCCACATTAGCCAGATGTACAAGGGCACATGCGTCTGGAGTTCGTTTTCAATGGCTGGAGACACTGGCGCGTCCATGCATTCTCTCTCTCTCTCCTTCTTCCTCTGTCAAATAAATAAATGTATTTAAAAAAAGGCTGGTGGTATCACCATACCTGATTTCAAGCTATATTACAAAGCCATAGTAACAAAAACAGCATGGTGTTGGCACAAAGACAGACATGTAGATCAATGGAACAGAATAGAGGATCCAGATGTTAATCCAGGCAGCTACAGCCACCTTATTTTTGACAAAAATGCCCCCCCCAAAAAATTCATTGGAGAAAAGAGAGCTTCTTCAACAAGTGGTAATGGAAAAATTGTATATCTATATGTACAAGGATAAAAATAGATCCTTGTCTTTCTCCATGCACAAGAATCAAGTCCAGATTATCAGGGACTTTAATATCAGACCTGAAACTCTGAAACTGCTAGAGGAAAAAGTAGGAGAACCCCTTTAACATATTGGCACAGGCAATGACTTAATATAACCCCAGTTGCTCAGGATATAAAACCACTAATCAACCACTGGGATCTCATGAAATTACAAAGCTTTTGTACAGTAAAAGACACTGTGAATAGAGCAAAGAGACAACCTACCGAATGTGAGAAAATCTTTGCCAGCTATACATCTGACAGAGGATTAATATCCAGAATATACAAAGAACTCAAAAAACAAAACAATAAGAAATCAAACAACCCAATTAAAAAATGAGCTATGGAACTAGAGTTCTCAAAAGAAGAAATACAGATGGCATATAAACATCTAAAAAAGTGTTCTAGCCGGGCGTGGTGGCGCATGCCTTTAATCCCAGCACTTGGGAGGTAGAGGTAGGAGGATCGCTGTGAGTTCAAGGCCACCCTGAGACTCCATAGTGAATTCCAGGTCAGCCTGGGCTAGAGTGAGACCCTACCCCCCCCCAAAAAAAAGTGTTCTACATCCTTAACCACCGGGAAATGCAAATTAAAACTACTTTGAGATTCCATCTCACTCCTGCCACAATGGCTATCATCAAGAAAACAAATGATGAGGGAGGGAATTACCATGGAATATGGTTTATAATTACAGAAGTTGTCAATAAAAAATTAAAATTAAGCCCCCCCCAAATAAAAAGAAAACAAATGACAATAAATGTTGGTGAGCATGTGGAAAAAGGGGAACTCTTCTATAGTGTTTGTGGGAATTTTGTCTACTACAGCCATTGTGGAAGTCAGTGTGGAGGTTCTTGAGACAGCTAAAAACTGATTTACCGTATGAACCAGCTATAGCACTCCTAGGCATATATCCTAAGGACTCTTCTCACTACCTTAGAGATACTTGCACAACCATGTTTACTGCTGCTCTATTCACAATAGCTAGGAAATGGATCCAGCCTAGATGTCCCTCAACAGATAAATGGATAATAAAGATGTGGTACATTTACACAATGGAGTTCTATTCAGCAATAAAGAAAAATGAAATTATGAAATTTGCAGGGAAATGGATGGATCTGGAAAGGATTATACTAAGAGAGGTAACCTAGGCCCAGAAAGCTCAACATTCATGTACTTTCTCATATGTGCATCCTAGCTACAAATGTTTAGACTTGTATGTGAGCTGAAACTAAAAAGCAGTAGCAGAGGCCAGTACGCTAGAAAAAGGCTATAAGGGAGGGAGAAGATGGAAGGACTTAAGGGGATGGTATTGTATATATGTAAGTAGAAGAACAGATTAAAGGGAATAGAGTGGCCTAAGAGAGGCTAGGGGAAGAGATTAAGTAAAAGCAAGGTGGGGGGAAGGGTCAATCAAAATTTAAGCTATTCTGGAGCTGGATGTGGCAGCACACACCTGTAATCCCAGCATTCAGGAGGCAGAGGCAGGAGGATCACCATGAGTTCAAGGCCACCCTGAGACTTCATAGTGAATTCTGGGACAGCCTTGGCTATAGTGAGACCCAATCTTGGAAAAACAAAAACAACAACAGCAAAAAATTCAGTAACAGGGATGGGATACTTTCCAGTGAGTTGTTGGCCAGGGAGATCCCTGTCGCCTCCAAAACATTACAGACTATTCAAGGCCCTTGGTTTCCTACCAGAAACAGATGGGTAAGACCCTATTGCTAAAGATTCTACATGCCGGGCAACAAGTTCACTGAGAAATCAAGCTGGTGCTAAGCTGAAAACCTTGGAATGAAAGCTGGAGAAAGCACTGCATGTATCCCTATGGGAGACAGAAGTCATCAGCAGCGAAAACAATGGACACTGGAAGCCTTAAGTTTGGCCAGATAGGCCAAATGACTGAACAGGTGCAATAGTGGCATGTCTGTTCTGGGGGAAACCAACTGCTCTGTAATTGGACTCTATGGGAGGAAATACATGCCTGGTACTGAAAACCTAATGAAAAGCCTATGGCAGGAGAGATCATGAGCCTTAGGGGCATAAAGCCTGCTCTTGTCTGGCTAAATGCAAATATTATGCTCACCAAACTGCTCTGTAAGCATTACACTTAATGTTCATATTCACATTATTAGCACTACTCTCACTTTTGGTTAGAGAAGCTTCTCTTTTCAGATGGTGGTGACCACAGGGATGACCCAAAAGGCAACATAGAGCTGAGAAGAAGTGATGGTGTTGTGTCTAGCACTGAAACATCTCTATCACACCCTCCAAGGCTCAGGGTCCATTGCAGAAGAGGTGGTGGAAAGAATGCAAGACTTCTACCTGCTATGTTATAGTTATTTTGTCACTATCCAGTTTTATATTTAATACTCCCCCCCACCCTCTCCAAGGTAAGGTCTCACTCTAGCTCAGGCTGACCTGGTGGAACTGACTTTGTAGTCCTCGGCTGGCCTCGAACTAACGGTGATCCTATCTGTACCTCCTGAGTGATGGGATTAAAGGCATGTGCCACCAACCTAGCTATATTTAATACTTAATATAGGCAGATAGCTAAAAAAGGACTCCTTATAGGCTGGCAATCATAAAACGCTTTAGAGTACCTCTACGGGTAAATAAAAAAAGAAACCTTATGCTTTTTTAAAAATTATTTATTTAGGGGCTGGAGAGATGGCTTAGTGATTAAGGCGCTTGCCTGCAAAGCCAAAGTACCTCGGTTCGATTTCCCAAAACCCACGTAAGCCAGATGCACAAGGGGGCACATGCATCTGGAGTTCGTTAACAGGGCTGGAAGTCGTGGCGCGCCCATTTTCTCTCTCTACCTGCCTATTTCTATCTCCCTCTCTCTCTCAAATAAATAAACAATAAAATATTTAAAAAATTATTTATTTAAACGGAGGGAGGATATGAATGGGTGCGCCAAGGCCTCTAGCCATTGCAAACGAACTCCAGAGGCAGGTGCCACCTTCTCTGCAGCCCAATACCAGCCCAGAACTCAGGGCGATCCCCTTGCTTCATCCCACCCAGTGCTTACATTGTAGGCGTGAGCCACCCCGCCAGGCTTCCCGTGCCGAGTTCAGTTTGGACGGAAAACAACGGGGTCGCGCAGCGCAGCGCGCCGCCGCTCTGGGCAGAAGCTCCGCGGCCCGCGAGCCGCTCAGCCCCAGCTCAGCGCCAGCTCGCCCCGGCCGCCTCCCCGCCGCCCACTCGCCGGAAGAGGGCGGGCCCCGGGGCGGAAGTTGCGGTGCATTGTGGGCCCGTCGGGAGCCGCGGAGCATCCTGAATGAAAGTGGCGCGCCGTCCCTGACGGCCCTCGGTTCGAAGGGAGGCGTCGGTGTGGGACGGGCTTCGGAGCCGGGGTCTTGGGTGCGGGCCGACGCGAGCTGCGCCAGGACATGGCCCACAACAAGATCCCGCCGCGGTGGCTCAACTGTCCGCGGCGCGGCCAGCCAGTGGCAGGTAGTCTGTCCCCCGGGGTCCGGGCCGGGCTGGGGCAGGTAGTCTGTCCCCCGGGGTCCGGGCCGGGCCGGGGCAGGTAGTCTGACCCCCGGGGGCCGGGCCGGGTCGGGGCAGGTAGTCTGTCCCCCGGGGGCCGGGCAGGGCCGGGCCGGGGCAGGTAGTCTGTCCCCCGCTGGGCGGGCCGGGAGGGGGGGAGGTGGGCGTCAGGGCCGCAGCTTGCCGAGCGCGGGCGGCTGTGGGTTAGTGGGTGGAACGCTGACGATGCTTGTCACTGACCTTCAGGTGGAGATGAGTCTTGTGTGGCCAACCTGAAGGATCCAGAAATAGTGGACAGTTTTTTGTTTTTGTTTTTCGAGGTAAGGTCACACTCTACCTGGAATTCACTATGTAGTCTCAGGGTGGCCTCGAACTCACGGCGATCCTCCTGCCTCTGCCTCCCGAGTGCTGGGTAGTGGACAGTTTTTCAAAGCTTATACATTTGTGCACCTTCTGGAGTTCACCCCCTCAGAAAGAGAAGTTTGTCTGAAATGGAGGAAAGAACATGGGACCGGGAGGTTTTTGGTTTTGCTTTTTAAATGACTTGTGTGGATTTTTCTGTTACTGAGTTCGACATATACTAAGCTTTATTTTTTTTATCTGATTACTTTAGTTTTGCATTGCGTCGCACATGCTAGGCAAGGATTCAACACTGAACCACGTTCTCAGCCTTTTATTTTGCTTGAGACAGGGTCTCCTAAGTTGCCCAGGCTATCCTGGAACCTGCCATCACCCTGCCTAAGCCACTGCACTACTGCCTGGCTGGCAGTAAACTTTAAAGTGTACAGTTTGATCAGTTTTTGATCCCCCCCCCACACACTAGAAAACACATAAAACTCCCTAGACAGTTCTCTGAAATAGAGTTTATGGAGACATTATAGGTGGTAGCCTCATAAGGAATGGGTTCTGCAACTATGAGTATGAAGGTTAGATAGCACTTGGAACTTTGGGGGCTGGATCCAGGAGCAAACAGCCTTTTTATAATAAAAAATCAACACATGAATTGTTTACGTCGAGTTGATCTCGGTTATAGTTAAGCAGCGCTGGGTAACACAAAGCCAGGGAAATTTTAAGGGGAAGTATTGGTTTCTTCTGGATTGGTTGAGGTTAATCTGACTTTTGTTTTGTTTTGATTTTTTTTCGAGGTGCACTTTCATTCCAGCCTAGGAATTCTGTATATAGACTCAGGTTGGCCTGGAACTCAGAACTATCCTCCTATGTCCTGAGTGCTGGAATTAGGGTCTGAAAAATTCTTTTGTAAACTATTTCAGCAACCTGGTACTTCAGTGAAGCATACATTTAGAAATATAGGACACCAAAAAAAAAAAAAAAAAAAAAAAAGAGCCAGGTGTGGTGGCTCACACCTTTAATCCCAGCACTCAGGAAGCAGAGGTAGGAGGATCATCATGAGTTCCAGGCCAGTCTGAGATTACATAGTGAATTCCAGGTCAGCCTGGACTAGAGTGAGACCCTACCACGAAAAACCAGAAGAAAAGTATATTCGTACGTACATACATACATATATATATAGAGAGAATGAGAGTGAACAGTTTTTGTTGTGGTTCAGAATGCAATGATAAACTGAGCTTTATCTTTTCCTCCATTTTTCTGACACTTATTAAATTTAAGCTACCTTAAAATTTTTCTCTTATTCTCAGAGTTTTCCCTCAACTCTGATTTTCTTTATATTATTATACTTGGGCTGGAGAGATGGCTCAGTGGTTAAGTGCTTGCCTGCGAAGCCTAAAGACCTCAGCTCGAGGCTTGATTTCACGTTAGCCAGATGCACAAGGGGTCGCAAGCGTATGGAGTTCTTTTGCAGTGGCTGGAGGCCATGGCATACCCATTCTCTCTCTCATTGCTTTCCTCTTTGTCTGTCACTCTCAAATAAATAAATAAATAAATGAACAAAAAAGCACTTAAAATATATTATTATGCTTATGGATAAAGGCCACCTGGCTTTACGTGGATACTGGGGAGTTAGTCTAGTCTCAATGGGAAATTCAAGGTTGTTAGGCTTTGCAAGCAAGTGCCTTACCCACTAAGCTATCTCTCCAGCCCTATATTTTATGTATTTGCATGCACACTTGTGTGTGTATGTATGTATACATGCAAGAGTTTCTCAGTATGCCACTGTGCATCCAGATTTCTGTGGATGTTGGTGAATTGAACCTGGGCCAGCAAGATTTGCACACGCACCTTTAACACTGGGGAATTTCCAAGCCCAGTAAACAGTTTTAAGAAAAATAACTTTTTATATATTCTTAACTGTATTTATATTCATTTTCAGTTGCAATGAAAACTGTTTTTTTTTTTTTTTTCCAAGGTAGGGTCTCACTCTAGTCCAGGCTGGCCTCCTGGAACTCACAGCAGTCTTCCTACCTTTGCCTCCTGAGTGCTGGGGCTAAAGATGTGTCACCACACCTGACTCCAAAATGCCTCTGATTCTTCAGGATCCATTTCTTTCCGTAGCTTTGGAAAATACTCTGCCATAATTGTACTGAAAAGGTTTTCTGTACTTTTAGTTTGATTATTAGTTCTTTTTACACCACAGATGCCTAGTTTTAATTGTGTCCTAGCTGTCTTGAATGTGTGGCTCTGATTACTCTTTTAAATTTTTAAAATTTTATTTATTTATTTAAGAGTGGCGGGGAGAGAGAGAGAATGAGAACTGGAGTGCCAGGGCCTCCAGCCACTGCAAACAAACTCCAGACACATGTGCCACTGGTGCATCTGACTTACGTGGGTCCTGGGGAATTGAACTTGAGACCTTAGGCTTCACAGGCAAGTGGCTGTGAAGTGCCTGATTATTTATGCTTTTTTAAAACTTATATTTTTTTGAGGTATGGTCTTGCTCTAGCCCAGGCTGACCTGGAATTCACTGTGTAGTCTCAGGGAGGCCTTGAACTCATGGCAGTCCTACTACCTCCCAAGTGTTGGGATTAAAGGCTTGTCTACCATGTCTGGCTGATTTTTTTTTTTTTATTGACAACTTCCGTAATTACAGACCATAAACCATGATAATTCCTTCCATTCCCCCACTTTCCCCTTCACAAATCCACTCTCAATCATATCCCCTTTCCCTCTCAATTAGTCTCTCTTTTTTAAATTAATTAATTTATTACTTTTGGTTTTTCAAAGTAGGTTTTCACTTTAGCCCAGGCTGACCTGGATCACTATGTAGTCTCAGGGTGGCCTTGAATTCACTGTCTCCTGAGTGCTGGGATTAAAGGTGTGAGCCACTGAATTTCTTTTCTTTTCTTTTTCTTTTTTTTTTTTTTAACTTTTAAAGCCACAGATATGGCAAAACACACCTTTAATTCTAACTTTAACCCCAGCCCTCTGGAGGCAGAGGTAGGAGGATCACTATGAGCTGGAGGCCACCCTGTGACAACAGTGAATAATTCAGTAGTGAATTTCAGGTCAGCCTGGGTAGAAGGAGACCCTACCTCAAAAAAACCAAAAACCAAAAAACAAAAAGATACTGACCACAGCAAAACTTGACTGAGAATTTTTATATATTACTGAACCCAGTTAGTCTTTCCTACTAGTCCCTCTTCTACTTTGATGTTGGTCTTCATCTACCATCTATGATGAAGTGTTGGTGGGCTCAGTATTGTGCAGGTCTTGTCAAGTAACAGGAGTTGCTGTGATGTCATCCATGCAAGGCCATTTCAGGTTCAGGAGACGGTGTCAAAGCACTTCTCCCTGTCCTCTGGGTTTTACATTCTTTCCACCCTCTCTTCTGCAGTGCTCCCTGAGCCTTGGAGGAGGTGACACAGATGTCCCGTTTAGGGATGAGCTTTCAGTAGTCTCTTATTCTCAGCATTTGAGTAGTTATGAGTTTCTTCCTTAATTATTGCCCATTGCAAAAAGATGCTTCTGGCCAAAGCTGAAAGCAGCCTTAATCTGTGGGCATAAAACGTAAAGGGCTTGGGCTTTAGAGATGGTTTAACAGTTAAGGAGCTTGCCTGCAAAGCCAAAGACCCAGGTTCAACTCCCCAGAGTCCATGTAAGCCAAGGTGGTGCATGCATCTGGAGTTCATTGCAGTGGCTGGAGGCCCTGCCGCACCCATTTTCTCATTCTCTCTCTTTGCCTGTTTCTCTCTCTCAAATAAGCAGCAATGGAACATTTAAAAAAATAGAGGGCTGGAGAGATGGCTTAGTGGTTAAGACATTTGCCTGAAAAGGCTAATAACCTGGGTTTGGTTTCCTAGTACTCATGTAAAGCCAGATGCACAAAGTGTCATATGTATCTGGAGTTCTTTTACAATGAATGGCTGGAGGCCCTGGTGTGCCCATTCTCTGTCTCAGGGTGGCCTCTAAGTCAGAGTAATTCTATCTCCCCTTCCAGAGTCCTGGGATTAGAGGTATGAGCCACCATAAACTTTTTTTTTGTTTGTTTGATTTTTCACTGTAGGGTCTCTCTTCAGAACTGCCTGACCTGGAATTCACTGTAATCTCAGGCTGTCCTCAAACTCACTGCTATCCACCTACCTCTGCCTCCCAAGTGGTGGGATTAAAGGCGTGTGCCACCACACCCGGCCCTAAATAAACTTTTAAAAATAATACCTATAAATACTACACAGTGAATTCCAGGTCATCCTGGTCCAGAGCTAGACCCTATCTTAAAAAACCCAACCCAATCAAACCAACCAAACAACACAGGAACATAAATATTAAGAAGGCAGTAGCTAGGCATAACATTTAGTAAAACAACAGTAGTAGCTTCCCTCCTAGAGCTATACTGCCACAAGCTTTTGACTAGATTTACGTTATCAGGCAAGAATTCCCTAGTGTGTATGACTAGTTTTTTTTTGAGAGCCTGGTGCCTGGTACTGCTCAGATAGAAGAAATGCCATAGTACCAGTAACAGCAAATAAAACTGGTTGGATGTTTGTCCCAGCATCGTGGAACTGACAACAATAATATCTGATTCTAAATTAAGGGAAAGAATTTATAAATTATTAATTTTTGTTTGTTTTATATTGAGACAGGGTCTCATGTATAGCCCATACTAGACTTGAATTGGTTTATGTAGCCTGATCCTCAGAAGGCTGAGGAAGGAGGATTGCTTCAAACCAAAGATCAGTCTGGGCTAATCCTAGTAAGTTCCAGTCCAGATAGTCTAACCGAGGTCCTTTGGCTTCGTAGACAAGCACCTCTTTTGGTTTTTCGAGATAGGGTCTTACTCTAGTCCAGGCTGACCTGGACTTCACTATGTAGTCTCAGGGTGACTTCGAACTCATGGTGATCCTCCTACCTCTGCCTCCCGAGTGCTGGGATTAAAGGCGTGTGCCACCATGGCCTGTGGCAAACACCTTTTAACTGCTAATCCATCTCTCCAGCCTCCCTACCGATATCTTTTAAAGCCAGGTACCTAGAGGAGATATCAAGGAGTCAGTGCAGATACAAGAGAAGTAGAAACATTGTGTCCCACAAGTGGGGTAGAGAGATAAGGAAGCATCAGTAAAAGAGACTGAGAAGAAAATGCCAGGCAGATTTAAGAGAAAACAAGAGGATGTAGATTGTGGAAGCCAACTGAAGCAAAGGGTCGGACAGGAGAGAGCCTGCAAAAGTCAGGAGCCAGCCTGAGAATAGGGGATCCAGGACAAGGAATTCAGGAAACAGGCTTTGTCTGCATAGAAGAGAAAATGTGAAGCTAGTTGTGATGCTTAATTCTGATTGTCACATTATCCGATTTCTGGTACTTACCATATGTTCAAGATTTCTATAAGAGTTTTTTTTTTTTAATTTTTATTAACATTTTCCGTGATTATAAAATATATCCCATGGTAATTCCCTCCCTCCCCACCCCCACACTTTCCCATTTGAAATTCCATTCTCCATCATATTACCTCCCCATTATATAAGAGTTTTAAGTGAACAGTTTGTTAATCCAGTAGTCTAGTACTTAGATTTTTTTTTATATTATCAATTTCTGGAATTAATTTTGTCTTTAAAGTTTCAAGCTAGTACATTTATGTGCATATGTATGTATTTATTTGAAACAGGATTTTCACTGTAGTCTAGGCTAAGTTGGAAGTCTCTCTGTAGCTCATGCTGACTTTGAGCTCAGTGGTGATCCTCTTACCTCAGCCTTCCAAGTCCTGGGATTATAGGTATAAGCCACTATACCTGGCTGCTTTATGGGTGTGTTTTTTTATAAAAACATTTTTATTGACAACTTTCATAATGATAGAAAAAAAAATCATGACAATTCCTTCCCCTCCCCTGCTTTCTCCTCTACTAATCCACTCTTCCATCATATTCCCCTCTCCCAATTAGTCTTTTTTTATTTTTATTTAAAAAAAATTTTGTTTATTTATTTGAGAGTGATGGACAGACAGAGAAAGAAAGAGGCAGATAGAGAATGGGTGCGCCAGGGCCTCTAGCCGCTGCAAACAAACTCCAGATGCACGTGTCACCTTGTGCATCTGGCTTATGTGGGTCCTGGGAAATCAAGTCTTGAACCGAGGTCCTTAGGCTTCACAGGCAAATGCTTAACCGCTAAGCCATCTCTCCAGCTTGCCCGTCTCTTTTATTTTGATGTCAGCATTTTTCCTCCTGTTATAAGGGTCTTGTGAAGGTAGTGCTAGGCACTGTGAGGTCATGGATATTGAGGCCATTTTCTGTCTGAACAATTGCATTCTAAACAGTCCTACCCTCCTGTAGCTCTTGCTACCTGTTCCACAACAGACCCTGAGCCTTGGAAAGTATGATAGAGATACGTCATTGCTGAACACTCCTCTGACATCTCTTCTCAGCACTATGGTGCATTTTGGGTCATTCCAGTGGTCACTGCCATCTGAAAAGAGAAGCTTCTCTAACAAAAGTGAGAGTAGTATTTATACATGGATATGAACGTTAAGTAAAGTTCTTACAGGGCAGTTTGATGAGCATAATTTATGCATTTAGCCAGATAAGAACAGGTGCTATACTCCTAAGGGCTCACGACCTTCCCCACCATAAGCTTTTGATTAGCTTTTGGGTACCAGGCATATATTCTGTCCTTCCAGGGAATGGGCCTCCAGGCTAATTAGAGAGTGGTTGGTTTTCCCCATAATAGACATGACAACTATTGCACCTGTTCAGTCATTTGGCCTGGCTGGTCAAATTGAAGGTTTACATTGTCCACTGTTTTTACCACTCCTGACTTCTCTCTCCCATACAGTGCTTTAAGGGTTTTTTTTTTTTTTTAATGAGGTAACTATGATATATCTAATTATAGGAATCTAACCTTTTCTTTAAATAATAAAAGTTATTATCCATCTTGATGTCGTTTAGGAAGATTTTTACCTCTGAAGACAATGTTGGGACCAAGATATGATAGTCAAGTTGCTGAAGAAAATCGATTCCATCCCAGTATGCTCTCAAATTATCTAAAGAGTCTAAAGGTAAGAAGTAACATTTTTTGCTGCTAATTTGACAAAATTTGTTCCTTTTTTGTTCTTCTGGTGGCTTTTTTTCCTCCCAAGGTAGGGTCACCTTAGCCCAGGTTGACCTGGAATTTACTCTGTAGCCCAGGCTGGCCTTAAACTCATAGTGATCCCCTAGCTTCCTAAGTGCTGGTACTAAAGGCATGCACTACCATGCCCAGCAGTTTTGTTTTTAAATTTATGTGTGTGTATGTGCACATGCACACACATGCATCTGTGAGTGTGGAGGCTGAAGCCAACCTCCAGTGTTATCCTCAGGAATGCCACTCACTTCAAAGTAGTACTGTGACTTTTTAATTTCTCTCTTTTTCCTCCCTCCCTTCCTTCCTTCCTTCCTTCCTTCCTTCCTTCCTTCCTTCCTTCCTTCCTTCCTTCCTTCCTTCCTTCCTTTCTTTTTTCTTTCTTTGATTTTTCAAGGTAGGATTTTGCTCTAGTTCAGGCTGACCTGGAATTCACAATGCAGTCTCAGGGTGGCCTCAAACTCATGGTGATCCTCCTACCTCTGCTTTCTGAGACCTGGGAATAAAGGTATGTGCCACCACACTTGGCTCTTGACTTTTTAATTTTTTAAATATTTATATGACAGAGGCAGATGGCGAGTGAGAGAATGGGCACTTCAGGGCCTCCAGCCACTGCAAATGAACTCAAAAATGATTTGCTACCTTGTTCATCTGGCTTATGTGGGTACAGGAAAATTGAACTTGGGTCCTTAGTCTTAGCAGGAAAGCTCCTTAACCACTAAGCCATCTCTCTAGCCCTACTTTTTAATTTTTGTTTTGAGACCCTCTCTCTTGTATCACATACTGGCTTTGAACTTAATATGTAGCCAAGGGTGACATGAGTTTATTATCTTTTTTCCCCTACCAGTATGGGATTATAGGAATGTATCACCATACCCAGCTTTTTTTGAATTTTTTTTCTTGTGTTTTATTTATTTGAGAGAGGGGTGGGGGTAGGGGAGGGGGGAGGGAGGGAGGGGAAGGGAGGGAGAGAATATGAATGGGTATGCCAGCACCTTCAGCTACTGCAAACGCACTCCAGACATATGTGCCACCTTGTGCATCTGGCTTGTGTGGGACCTTGGGAATTGAACCTGAGTCTTTTGGCTTTGCAGACAAATGCCTTAACTGCTAAGCCATCTCTCCAGCTCCTTTTTGTTTTTGTTTTTTTGCATGTGTGTGTTTGTGTGAGTGGTGTGTAATGTGTGGTATATATATGAGTGCAAATATGCAACCTATATGTGTATTTGGAAGCCAGTAGAGAATGTTGGGTGTTCTCTTGTTTCTCATTTGTCCATTTCCTTGAGACTTGGTCTCTCTCTGAATTGGCTGTCTGTTAGCGAACCCAGTGATTATCTGTTCATCCCCGGAGTGGGGTTGTAGACATAGTGGCCACATCCAGCTTTTTACATGGGTTCTGAGGATTTGAACTTGATGGTCTCTGGCCTGAAGGGACCTATGCCTAAGTGGCAAGTGCTTTCTTTTTTAACCTTTAAAATTTTTATTTGTTTATTTGAGAGAGAGAGAGAGAGAGAGATAGAGAGAGAGAAAGAAACAGACAAAATAACAAAGACAGATATGGGCTGGGGAAATTGCTCAGTGGTTAAAGGTGCTTGCATCCAAAGCCTGCTGGTGTGGGTTCAGTTCCCTAGTACTCAAGTAAAGCCATGTAGTCTCAGGGTGGTTTCAAACTCATAGCATTCCTGCTACCTTTGCCTCCTGAGCGTTGGGATTAAAGGTGTGTGCCACCATGCCCGGTCTAATAGTATGTATTTTTATTTTTAATTTTTTTAAACTTTATTTTTATTTACTTAAGAGAGAGAGAAAGAGGGAGAGAAAGAATGGCCTCCAGCCATTACAAATGAACTCCAGATGCATGTGCCCCCTAGTCCATCTGGCTTATATGGGTCTTGGAGAATTGAACTGAGGTCCTTTGGCTTTGCAGGCAAATGCCTTAACCACTAAGCCATCTCTCCAGCCCCAAAGTACGTATTTTTTTTTTTAAATATTTTTATTTATTTACTTGCAGGGAGAGAGGGGCGGGGAGAGAGCACACACCAGGGCTTCCAGCCACTGCAAAGTAACTCCAGAGGCATGCGTCACCTTGCACATCTGGCTTATGTGGGTCCTGGGGAATAGAACCTGGGTTCTTTGGCTTTGCCGGCAAGCACCTTAGCTGCTAAGCCATCTCTCCAGCCCCAAAGTACGTATTTTTAAAAAAGTATTTAATTAGCTGTCCCTGGTGGCACATGGTTATGATCCTAGCACACCAGAAGTGGAAACCTAGGAGGATCAGGAGTTCAAGGTCATTCTTACCTACCTAGTGAGTTCCAGGCCAGCTGAGCTCAAAAACCAAATAAGCTATATATAAATAAGATATAATAGCACACGCTGTTGGTCCCAGCACTTAGGAGATTGATGTAGAAGGGTTGCCATGAGTTCATGGCCAGCCTGATTCTATAGAGTGAGTTTCTGATCACCATTGGTTAGAGTCAGACTCTGCCTTGAAGAAAGTCGAAACCAACCAACCAACCAAACAACCCTAATAAAGGATATTGTGGCACATACTAGTAGTCTCAGCACTTGAAAGACAGAGGCCAGACTTTCATTTTTCGTCTGTGTCACAAGTTTGAGGTCAGCCCAGGCTACATGATACCTCACCAGAAAAATATAGGAAAAAACAAGACAAAACAAAAAGAAATCAATATTGACTGTT
Source organism: Jaculus jaculus (assembly GCF_020740685.1). Lineage (NCBI taxonomy): Eukaryota > Metazoa > Chordata > Mammalia > Rodentia > Dipodidae > Jaculus > Jaculus jaculus. The sequence continues at coordinate 62,363,095 of NC_059120.1, read as the reverse complement.
ACCTACATTGAAGACTTTTTAGTGATTGTGTGTGTGTATGTGGGATTTGTGTGTATGAGTGTTTGAACTCATTTATGTGTAGGCCATAGATATTGGGGGTTTTTCTCAGTCACTCTGTACTTTACTTAACTCACTGAGGCAAGGTCTGTTATTTGCTTGGAGCACATCAGTTAGACTAGCTAGTGAGGGAGCCCTCAGGCTTCCCTATCCATGCCTTGCTAGTGTTGTGATTACAGGTGTACACCACCACACCCTGCATTTTACGTGGGTTCTAGAAATCTGACTATAGGTCATTGTGCTTGTGCAACAAGCACTTTACCCACTGAGCCATCTTTTTTTAAAATGTGTGTATGTTTATGGAAATGTCTATCTCCAGATATGAATTTTCTCATGTTCTGAATATATAAAAGTTCCCATTTGTGGTTGACCTTCTGCCCTTATTCTGATACACTGGTAGCTGCTAATTTGTTTTTCATCTTTGTAGTTTCATTACTTTGAGAATGTTATGTCCATGAATATAGTAATAGTAGCTTTTTGGGACTGGTCCCCCCACTCCAACCCACCCAACCTTTCTTCCTCTTCTTCCTTCCCTCCCTCCTTTTGTTCTTCCCTCTCTCTCTTTGGTTTTTCAAGGTAGGATCTCGCTCTAGCCCAGGTTGACCTAGAATATACTGTGCAGTCTCAGGCTGACCCTTAAATTCATGGCAGTCTTCCTTCCTCTGTTTCGTAAGTGCTGGGACTAAAGGTATGCACCACTTACCTGATCTCTCTTCTTCTTTTTCTTTCTTTTTAGTTTTGTTTTTTCAAGGTAAAGTCTCACTCTGGTCCAGGCTGACTATGTAGTCTCAGGGTGGCCTCGAATTCTCAATGATCCTCCAGTATTTGCCTCCTGAGTGCTGTAGTGTGCCACTACACCCTGCTAAAATACTTAAAAAACAAAAACAAAAACCAGGTCTGGAGAGATGGCTTTAGCGGTTATGGCACTTGTCTGTGAAGCCTAAGGACTCATGTTCGACTCTCCTGTCCTATGTAAACCAGATGCACAAAGACACAAGCATGCAAGGCTGTACATGCATACAAGATGACACATGTGTCTGGGGTTGGATTGCAATGGCTGGAGGCATGGTGTGCCAATTCTCCCTCTGTCTCTCTCATTAAAAATATATAAACAATAAATCAAAAATCATCCAAAAAAAAACCCCAACCTGCTTTGAGCATTGTATTGGTGGTAACTTCTCTGTGTCCTCCAACAGTGTTGATAAAGTATTTACCACTATGTTACATCTCCAGCTCTTTGTTATAGGTGTGTTTGAAACAGTGTAATGTTATGTAGCTCAGACTGACCTTCATTTCACCACCTACCCTAGGTTGCCTCTAACTGATCCTTCTGCTTCCACCTTTGCAGTGCTAGGATTACAGCCTTCCCAGTATAGGACATAATTCAACCCCACAGCACACGTCTTGGTTACTGATTTTTTTTAGAATGTATATTTTTTATTTATGTGTTTGTGTGTATGTGTGTATGGGGGGGGGAAGAGAGGGAGAGAGAATCGGTGCTCTAGGGTCTTCTGCTATTGTAACCAAGCTTCAGATGCATATACCACCTTGTGCATCTGGCTTTTTATTTGGGTAATTGGAAGTGCAAGCAAGTATCTAACTGCTGAGCCATCTCCCCAGCCCCCATGGTCCTGTTTTATTTCATACACAGGGTAGTCTCATTACTGTGTATTATATTAGTGCATCTGAATGAATATTAGTGTCATTCTGTGCAAGGCTCCTATGGGATAGAAAAATAGCTACCTGTAGCCTGGTGTGGTAGTGCACACCTTTAATCCCAGCACTCAGGAGGCAGAGGCAAGAGGATTACAGTGAGTTCAAGGCCAGCCTGAGACTAAATAGTGAATTCCTGGCCAGCCTGGGCTAAAGTGATAGCTTACCTCAAGAAAACTAAAAAAGAAAAAAAATTAATTTAAAGTGATTGGTGCGGTAGGTCTTTAAGCAGTATAGTCTTAGAACTCCACGAGGTAAATAATTTTACCTTTCCTCATGAGCTAGGATTATCTATTATCAAAAATGTATATATGTAATATATGTGTATACAAAAACATTTTATTTTTCTTTATTTGAGACAGGAGAGAGAGAGAGAGAAAGAGAAAACGAAAGAGAAATGGGGGGGAGGGGAGAATGGGCACATCAGAGCCTTCCAGCCAGTGCAAACGAACTCCATATGTGTGTGCCCCCTTGTGCATCTGGCTTACATAGTTCCTGGGGAATCGAACCTGGGTCCTTTGGCTTTGTAGGCAAGCGTATTAACCACTAAGCCATTTCTAGCCCCAGGCACATTTATATTGACATTACATAACCCTTATACATAGAGCTATATGGGCTTTTGGCAGTTCAATTACACTATTCAGTTTCAGTTTCATTGCTTAAAATGTTCCTGTGTAATTAGAAAATTCTTTTTTTCCCTTGCTTACGGCCATATTACATTTGGTTCTTATTTTGAGCCTAATTAGAATTTTGAGTTCTAAACCTAGTTTGAGAAGCTGTATTATGGTATATTAAAATCTTTGTATCTTATAATTTGTGGTCTCTGAAGAAATCAGGAGTGCTGACACTGGGAGTGGGAGTGTATGGTTTCAGTCCCAGGAGTCAGGAGGCTGAGGCAGGATCACTAGAGTCTAGGAGTTTGAGACCTAGCAAGATCTCCATTAAGAAATAGAAGGGCTGGAGAGATGGCTTAGTGGTTAAGGCATTTGCCTGTGAAGCCTAAGGACCCCGGTTCGATTCTCCAGGACCCATGTTAGCCAGATACACAAGGGGGCGCATCCATCTGGAGTTCCTTTGCAGTGGCTGGAGGCCCTGGTGTGCCCATTCTCTCTCTTTCTCTCACTCTCTACTTCTTTCTCTCTCAAATAAACAAATAAGTAAATAAAGTATATTAAAATACAAAATAGGAATAAAATAGTAACACTCGTTATAAGATCTAGGAGTGTGCATTTTGGCATGTATGCAATTGAAAAACTTATGCTGTTTTTTTCCATTCTAACAGTGTCTAACCATTATAGACCAGTCTTTTTTTGGCAAGTCAAATGTAGGTACTCAGTCCAAGCAATGAAAAGAGAGAAAAATGGTGATTTATGAAGTGCAAATTATTTCTCTTGTCATGTATGACAGAATGTGGTAGAGGATATGTGAACTAACACTTTCTTTGCTTGGGGCTCTTAGTTCAGGTATACATTTTTTTCCTTTTCTTGGAATTTTTTTAAATTTTTATTTATTTATTTATTTATTTATTTATTTATTTATTTATTTGAGAGAGAGAGAGAGAGAGAGAGAGAGAGAAGATAGAGAATGGGCCCACCAGGGCTCCCAGCCACTGGAAATATACTCTAGGTGCATGTGCCACCTTGTGCATCTGGCTTATATGGGTTCTGGGGAATCGAATGTAGTAGGTCCTTTGGCTTTGCTGGCAAGTGCCTTAACTGCTAAGCCATTTCTCCAGCATCACGCTACCTGGAATTCATCATATATTCTCAGGGTGGCCTCGACCTCACGACAATCCTCCTACCTGTGCCTCCCGAGTGCTGGGATTAAAGGCATGCGCCACCATGCCAGGCTCTTCCTTTCCTTTTTAATTTTTTAAAAATATTTTTTATTTGACAGAGAGAGAATGGTTACAACCAGGGCTTCCTGCCACTGCAAACAAACTCCAGGTGTATGTGTGACTTCATGCATCTGGCTTTATGTAGGTACTGGGGAATTGAACTTGGGTTGTTAGGCTTTGTAGGCAAGTGTCTTAATGACTGAGCCATCTCTCCAGCCTCCTTTACTTTATGAGACAGCATTTCATGTAGCCAGGCTGCCATTAAACTCACTGTATAGTCCAAGATGACCCAGTCTTTCTTTGTCCAGCACTTGAAACACATCTTAAAGAAAAACAGTTTGAGAGAGACAGACAGACAGACATGAGCATGGTTGTTGCAGGCTTCCTGCCACTGCAAAAGAACTCATGCTGTGTCATCTGGCTTTATATGGGTATTGGACAATCGAACCCTGGTCATCAGGCTTTGCAAGCAAGTGCTTTTTACTGCTGAGCCATCTTTACAGTCCCAGAACTACACATTTTATTTTTATTTATTTATTTTGTTTATTGAGGTAGTCCAGGCTGATCTGGAATTCACTGTGTAGTCTCAGGCTGGCCTCGAACTCATGGTAATGCTCCTACCTCTGCCTCCTGTGTGCTGGGAATAAAGGCATGTGCCACCATGCCCAGCCACTTTTATTTTTTAAAATGAATATTAGACCTTTTTTATTTTTATTTCTTTAAGTTTATTTTTATTTTTTATTTATCTGAGGGAGAGAAAAAGAGACAGTTAGAGAATGGTCATGTCAAGGGCCTCCACCCACTGCAAATGGACTCCAGATGTTTGTGCTACCTTGTGCACATGTGCAACCTTGTGCACTTGCATCACCTTGTGCGTCTGGCTTATGTGAGTCCTGGAGAATTGAACATGGGTCCTTAGGCTTCACAGGCAAGCACCTTAACCACCCCTCTAGCCCTTTTCACTTATTTTAAGGCTGAAATATAGTTGGTGCTTGGTTTGTAATGAATATGATATGAATAGACATGAATAATGAATAGATATGGGCACAGTAATTGGTGGTAGCTGCTTGGAGTCTGAGGTGATGTGTGCCTAGAGCTAAAGCTGTGGTGTATTTCAGGTTGATGGGGCTTTTTTAATTTAAAAATTTCACTATTATTTGCAAGCAGGGAGAGACAGAGGCAGAGAGAAAGAGAGAGAGAGAGGCAGGGAGGGAGGGGAAGAGGGAGAGGGAGAGGGAAAATGGGCAGGCCAGGGCCTCTTTCCACCGCAAATGAACTTCAGATGTATGTGCCACTTTATGCTTCTGGCTCTATTTGGATACTAGGGATTTGAACCTGGGCCATCAGGCTTGCCAGCAAGTGCTGTAACTGCTAAGCCATCTCCAGTCCCTGTTATTTTTCAGATAGGGTCTCACTGTAGCCTAGGCTGACCTGGAATTCACTGTGCAGTCATAGGCTGGCCTTGAACTCACTGCAGTCCTACCTCATCTTCTTGGGTGCTGGGATTTAAGGCATGTGCTACCACACAAACTGATAGTGCTTTTGTTTTTGAGTTGACTTTTAGGATATCGAGAGTAGAGTCTGTTTTGCTTATGTTCTTTGCTCTTCATTAGTTTAGAGGTATTTCATTGAGTGCTTGCTTAGTTCTAGCATCTTGAATAAGACTTGAGTAAAGTATTTTCACTACCTGTTGTTGAAAGTTATTGAATTTAAATTCTCCTCAGTGGGTTAGACATACTGGAGTGTTGACCCTAGTCATTGTGTTTTGGAATAAGCTTAGTTACTAGTAAATCTACCTTTTTGTTTTTAAAGGTTAAAATGAGCTTGTTGGTGGATCTGACAAACACTTCAAGGTTCTATGACAGGAATGACATAGAAAAAGAAGGAATTAAATATATTAAACTTCAGTGTAAAGGGTAAGTTAGTATTAAGACTCGGTGAACTGAAACCTTTCATTGAAGTTTGTAATCTCTTCATTTCAAAAAACTTTTTTTCCATGTTATTAGACATGGTGAATGCCCTACAACTGAGAATACTGAGACATTCATTCGTCTGTGTGAGCGGTTTAATGAAAGAAACCCACCTGAACTTATAGGTATGTTTGGCTTTACTATTGTTGATTTTTTTTTTTTTTTTTGATGTTGAATTTCACTTTAGCTCAGGCTAACTTAGAATTCACTATATAGTCTCAAGGTGGCCTCGAACTCACAGTAATCCTCCTACCTCTGCCTTCCAATTGCTGAGATTAAAGGCATGTGACACCGTGCTTGGCTTTGAATATTTTATTTAACATTCAGGGTTCTTTTCTGTTTTTTGCAAATGAGTTTATAGGGAAAGTCTATTGTTCTTTTTTATTTTTACATTTCTTCATTTGCTTTTCTTTTTTTTTAAATACTTTTTTATTATTAGATATGGACATATTTTGTATGTAAACATCACATGTTGGTACCGTCCTATCCCTCCTCCCTGCCCCTTTTCTGAAGAGGCCTTCCTTACTGGGGATGCAGGTCAACCCCATGGGTATTGTGTGTGATGCATTATGGGGGAGCATTCAGTTATGGGGAGAGGCAATGTCTCTGTGCAAAATGTCCCAATTTGTGGCTCTAACAATCTTTCTATCCCCTCTTCCGTAAGATTCCCTGAGCTATGCTGGGAGCATTTTAAGTCTACATCAGTGATTGGCACTTAGGAGCATCTAGAATGTCTGGTTTGGGAGGTGTTGAGTGTCCTTATTATCTTTCTTCATCACCATTGTGCTGATAGCAGCTTAAAAGAGAGTACAGCATTCTTGTTCATTTCCCCAATTCCTCTGTAGTTTCAGCAGGGGCGGGGGTAGGGTGCAGTGGGTTGTTTTATCTCCTCAAGTACAGTTCCCATCTGAAAAAGAGAAGCAGATTCTCCAATGGAGAGTGAAATCAGCGTCAGTTAAATGGGATTACCGCTATTAATTTAGTTTAGATACTTTTATAGTGTAAGGTTAGTGGGAGCTTGACAATAGGAAGCAGAATCCTTATCTGGATATGATTCTGACTTGTTTCCCAGCTCCAGATATGGTTTCCCTTCCACTGAGCAGATCTGTTAGCCAGTCCAAGTGCAGTTGGTTTCCCACCATGGCTGTGTGCCATTCTTGCACTTGTGCAAGCATCACGTCACGTTGTTTGCTTCTGATTCGCTTAGACTTTGAGTTGCTTGGACAGATGTTAGCCACATTCTCCTGGTAGCTCATGTAGTGCCATCCAGTACTAGATGGGCGAATTATCTTAGGACTGGCTCTCCTGGATTCCAGTCAGGTCTCTCCATGGTCCGTGCTGACAGCAGTTGGTGTCTTCAGCAGGTGGGGTCTTACCATTAACCTCTGGTGGGTAATCAAGTGCTCTGATAGAAGTCTGTCTTGTTTGTTTTGGGAGATCTAATAGGTCTCTCTGATCAACAGCTCATTGTGGATGTAGACCACATCCTGGTACAGGGAATTACAGGCCAGCGTAAAGGGAAAGAAAAAAGCAAAGTCCAAAGAAAGAGAAACAGGAGAAAATTTAGGTTAGGTTTCTTCTCACTCTCTCCAGGCCTCTTTATATTTTATTTATGTATCTATATCTGTGGTCTGTTGCCTCTTTAAACAAATGACAGATGCTTAGGCCATTTGGTGCTTCTGGCTTTATGTAGTTGTTGGGAAATCAAACCTAACACTGGCAGGCTTTGTAAGCAAGTGCCTTTAACTGCTAAGACATCTCCTCAGCCCTTATTTTCATATTGTTTTTGAGATAGGATCTCACCATGTAGTCCAGACTGGCCTTGAACGTAGTTCCTCAAGGTCCTGAGTACTATGACTAGAAGGCCTACTTTTTTTTCTTTCCCTTTTGTTTATTATTAATTTTAAATTTTATTTTGTGAGGTAGGGTCTCACTGTGGCCCAGGCTGACCTGGAATTCACTATGTAGTCTGAGGATAACCTTGAACTCATAGCGATCCTCCTACCTCTGCCTCCCGAGTTGTGGGATTAAAGGTGTGCACCACCATACCCAGGTTCTTTCCCTCTTAAAATCATTACTGAGTATTGTTTATTAGAATAGGACAAGCTGGCATATCTCATGTCTATAATCAGCACTTGGGAGGTGGAGACAATAGGATTAGGAGTTCAAAAGTCATTCTCAACTACTACATAGTGAGTTTGAGACCAGCCTAGGCTAATGAGACCCTGTCTTAAATTTAAACAAAAGGGGGAAGGATCTGAGAGTTTTAAAGGACTGGTTTATATATTTAGTTGCTTTTTTGTTCCTGAGATTTGCCTTGCACACCATATTTTGGAAGCACATTTAGTAGTAGTAGTAAACATTTTGGATGTGGCAAAATTTAGATTCACATTGAATTTCAAAGCTTTCTTAGATTGAAAAAATCATCTTTAAGCTAGCTGGTATAGTTTTTAATACATAAATTATATAGCAATTTATTTAGTTCTAAATTGATAATTAATTGGTGATTGGATTAATGCTGTTGGCTTAGTGATAATGTAAAGTTCTTCAAACACATAGAAGCTTAAAACAACTTCTTTGGTTGGTTGGTTGGTTAGTTAGTTTGTTTTCTGATAGAAGTTGAACCTAGGGCCTTGGACAGGCTATACAGACCCTCTGCTACTGAATCAGCTCCCAGCCCCAATCTGAAACCTTTCCTAAGTTTTAGGAAAAAAACTGTTAACAGTATCTTACCTGAAATACTTGGATCAGGTGCTTCTAAATTACCACCACATCAGCTTTCTTGTGGGGTAGTAACCCCTATTATTTTCTTATTATGGAGGTTCTCAAACATGCAAAGTATTTTAGTAAAATGAAACCCTATGTATTCATTATCCATTTTTGGTACTTATTATTTTTTTTGATATTTTCATCTTTTTCCTCATTTTACTTTTTAGTTGTTTTTTTTTCTTGTTTTTTTGAAGTAGGATTTTGCTTTAGCCCAGTGTGACCTGGAACTCACTATGTAGTCTCAAGGTGGCCTTGAACTCATGGTGATACTTCTACCTCTGCTGGAATTAAAGGTGTGTGCCACCACGCCCAGCAGTTTTTTTAGTATTTTAAAGGAAATGATAGGTAATATATTTCACTAAGACTATTTCAGTATGCATCTTTAATTGTTAAGTATTTTTGGTTATTATGTAATTATCATACAATTAATGTATCAAACAGAATATTTACAAATTAATGTTATCTAAAACCTAGTCCAGTTTTTAGATTTCCTCACTTAACATCTTTTTTAGTGTTTTGAGATGGATCTTGCTCTATAGCCCAGGACATCCTTCTGGATTTATTTATAGTTTATTTAAAATTATTTCCCTATGTGTATGCACATGCACACATTCACCAGAGCCTCCTGCTGTTTCAAATGAATGCCAGACACATGCACTACTTTCGGTCTAGCTTTACATGAGTGTTGGGGAATTAAACCCCAGACTGGCAGGCTTTGCAAATAAGCACCTCTAGCCACTGAGCCACCTCCCTGGGCCTCTCCTGGGCTTACAAGCTATACTACTACTATATCTGGCTCAACAATATCTTTTTTAAGTGTGTGTTGTATGTGTGGTATGCATGCACATGTGTGGGTGTGTGTTTGTATGTGTGTGGACACATGTATGTACATGTGAATGGAGGTCAGAGGAAGTTATCATGGTCTTCCTCAGTTGCTTTCCACTTTATTTTCTGAGGCAGGCTTTCCCTGAATGTAAGACTTAGGGTCACAGATTGGGCTAGACTAGTCACAGACCCTCAGGGATTCACTGTCTCTGCACCACCACATCCTCTTGCTTGCATGGCAAGCATTTTATCCACTGAGCCCTCTCTCCAGTTCTCTAAGTAATACCTACCCAACTATCTTGCTTCCTCCTTCTCTTCCTCTTTTTCTCTCTCCCTCCTTCCCCGCTGCCTGTCTCCCTCCTATGTGTATGTATATATGTATGTGTGTACACACACACAAACACACACACATTTATTTATTTATTATTTATTTTAAGGCAATGGAGCCCAGCTTAACCTGAAGCTCACTGTAGCACAGCTGGCATCAGACTCACAGTGATCTTTGAACCTCAGCCTCCCAAGTGCTGGTATTATAGTTGTGAGCTCCCGGGCCTGGTCCACCAATGACCTGTTAAAGTTTTTCAAGCTTGATTTAAAAAAATTATTTATAGCTGGGTGTGGTTGCACACGCCTTTAATCCCAGCACTCGGGAGGCAGAGGTAGGCAGATTGCCGTGAGTTCAAGGCCACCCTGAGACTCCATAGTGAATTCCAGGTCAGCCTGGGCTAGAGTGAGACTCTACATTGAAAAACAAAAAACAACAACAACAACAAAAAAATTATTTATGTGCAGAGAGAAATAGAGAGAAGAGAAGCAGGCAGAGATAATGGGTGTGCCAGAGTCTCCAGCCACTGCAAGTGAACTCTAGATGCATGTGCCACTTTTTAATATGGGAAGTGGGGAATCAAACCCTAGTACTTAGGCTTTGCAGGCAAGTGTCTTAACTGCTGAGCCATCTTCCAGTCCCTCAAACCAGATATACTACAATATTTTATTTATTTATTTGAGAGAAGAGAGAGAGAGAGAAAGAGGCAGATAGAGAGATACTGGGCTTGCAGGACCTGTAGCCACTGTAACCAAACTCCAAATGCATGTGCCACCTTGTGCATTTGTCTTAAGTGGGTACTAGGGATTCGAACCTGGGTCTTTAGGCTTCCCAGGCAAGTGAAAAAGGTAAACAAAAGGTTTACTTTTTTTTTCAACTTACAAAGGAGAGATTGTGAGGTTAAAGTGCTTTTGTTTGCAAGTGCAGAAATAAACTATTTTGAGTGTAAGTCTGGTAGACTGGAGAAACTTTTTTTTTTTTTCAAAAAAGATCTGGGGGGCTGGAGAGATGGCTTAGCGGTTCAGCGCTTGCCTGTGAAGCCTAAGGACCCCGGTTCGAGGCTCGATTCCCCAAGACCCACATCAGCCAGATGCACAAGGGGGCGCACGTGTCTAGAGTTCGTTTGCAGTGGCTGGAGGCCCTGGCGTGCCCATTCTCTCTCTTTCTATCTCTCTCTCTCTCTCTGTCACTCTCAAATAAATAAATAAATAAAAATAAACCAGAAAAAAAAAAAAAGATCTGGGGCTGAAGAAGTTGCTCAGTGTTTAAGGCACTTGCCTGCAAAGCCTAACCCTGGTTCGGTTCCCTAGTACCCACATAAAGCCAGATGCACAAAGTGATGTATGCATCTGGAGTTTGTTGGCAGGGGCTAGAGTCCCTGGCATACTCATTCCCATTCTTTCTCCTTTGTCTCTCCTTTCAAATAATAGATAAATGAATCTATATCTATCTATCTTTCTTTCTTTCTTTCTTTCTTTCTTTCTTTCTTTCTTTCTCTCTATCTCTCTTTCTTTCTTTCTCTCTTTCTTTTTCTCTTCTTTTCTTTCTTTTCTTTCTTTCCTTTCCTTCCTTCCCTCCCTTCCTCCTTCCTCCCTTCCTTCTTTCCTTCTTTCCTTTTTTCTTTCCTTTCTTTTAAAAAGGGCTATTGAATTCTGAAGACCAGGCAGCAGCTCTGATGGTTCATCTCTGTGGAATGGGATTTTGTGACAGGCAGCTGAACCTAAGGCTGCTGAAGAACACAATTGCAATGTCCTGCAGGTGGTGACAGAACTCCTTCAGGTCAACAGTAATGACTGGTACAGCCATTGCTATTGAGGAGTAATCCTGTATTAAATAACTGACTGCTTAAACAAAGGGGTGGGGGAGCTGGGCGTGGTGGTGCATGCCTTTAAATCCCAGTACTCGGGAGGTAGAGGTAGGAAGAGTGCTGTGAGTCAAGGCCACTGTGAGACTACATAGTGAATTCTAGGTCAGCCTGGTCTAGAGTAACACCCTACCTCAAAAAAAAAAAACACCCCCAAAAAAGGGGGGCTTGCTGGAGCCTGGGGAGGTGCATTGTGGTCAATGGTGGAACATGTTTTGGAGTTCATATACAGTTGGAAGAGGCCTTGATATATCCATTCTCTCTCTCTCTCAAATAAATAAAAATATCAAGAAAAATAGAATCTGGTGATTTCTTTTGGTCAGTGGTAGACTATTGCAGATGTATGGCTTAACTAATGCTTCTAATTGTATTTCTGTTTACACATACAGGTAACACATTTGTGTACATGTATTTATACTAGAAGCAAATAATCCTTTTGTTAAAAAATTTCTTTGGATTAAGTAAAAATATTTGGCACATATATGCTTAGTAGTTGTCTATACATGAGCTGTATAGTAACACATGTCAGACCTATTTCCTTATTTAACTCCTGGAAATGAACTGCAGTCACACATGATAGCTCTTGGTTCTTTGTTTCTTCCTGGATCAAGTGTATTTTACCCAGTGAAATCCTGTTGACTTCTGATGGCCACAGATTGTCATTGTGCTTACTGACAGCCATCTCTGGCCACTTAACACTTAAATCTTTGAGAATAGCTTCCCCTGTCCCCATTCCCCAGTTAGGTCCCTAATATAGCATGTACTCAAGAAAGTGGAATAGCTGGGCATGGTGCCACATGCCTTTAATTCCAGTACTTGGGAGGCAGAGGTAGGACGATGGCTGTGAGTTTGAGGCTACCCTGAGACCACATAGTGAATTCCAGGTTAGTGTGGGCTAGAGTGAGACCCTACCTCAAAAAACCAAAAAATAAAAATAAAAAAAATTTAAAAGTGGAATGAAAGAAGATAATATTTTATGGAATAAAAAATTAAAAATATTTTCATTTAAAATAGTTGACACATGATACATGAACAATAATTATTATTTGGGCAGGGGATGGTGACATAGGTCTATAATCCTGGCACTTGGCAGATGGAGGCAAGAACATCAGAGTTCAAGACGATGCTCAATTACATAGTGAGTTTGAGGGCAACCTGGGCTGTATGAGGTCTTGTCCCTCCCCCCTTCCTCATGATCAATTTTCTTTTGTGTTTGTTATTTTTTTTAGTTTTAGTTTTAGAGGTAGTTTCTTGCTGTAGCCCAGGCTGATCTGGATTTTACTGTGTAGTCTCAGGCTGGCCTCAAACTCACAGTGATCCTCATACTTCATCAATATTAGTCTCTTGAAGTTTAGGAAGTTGCTTTTACCTCTGAACTACACCTAGCTTCAGCTGATATATATATATATATATATTTTAAATTTTATTTATTTATTTATTTGAGAGCGACAGACACAGAGAGAAAGACAGATAGAGGGAGAGAGAGAATGGGCGCGCCAGGGCTTCCAGCCTCTGCAAACGAACTCCAGACGCGTGCGCCCCCTTGTGCATCTGGCTAACGTGGGACCTGGGGAACCGAGCCTTGAACCGGGGTCCTTAGGCTTCACAGGCAAGCGCTTAACCGCTAAGCCATCTCTCCAGCCCTCAGCTGATATTTTTTTAAAAAATATTTTTATGTATTTATTTATTATAAAGAGAGAGAGAATGGGTGCATCAGGGCTTCTGGCCACTGCAAAGGAACTCCACACACATGAGCCACCTTGTGCATCTGTCTTACGTGGGTACTGGGGAATCTGACTCCATAGGCTTCTCAGGCAAGCACGTTAACTGCTAAGCCATCTCTCCAGCCCTCAGCTTAATTAAAAAAAAAAAAGCTTCATTTATTTGTTAGACAAACAGAGAGTGAACATGGGCATACCATGGCCTCTGGGTGCTGCAAATAAACTCCAGATGTATGCGCCACTTTCCACATCTGACTTTATTGGGTACTGGGGACTTGAATGCAGGCTGGCAGGCTTTTAACAACCCTGAGCCTGGTCTCTTACCCTTGTCTGATTTTTTTTTTTTTTTGGGTTTTTTTGAGGTAGGGTCTCTCTCTCTAACTCAGACTGACCTGGAGTTCACTGTGTAGTCCCAAGCTTCCCTCAGACTCGCAGCAATCCTCTTACCTCAGCCTCCCCAGTGCTGGGATAAAGGAATATACCACCATGCCTGGCTCACCTGACTTTTTAAAAAGAATCAGCCTTGAACTACTGTTCATTTCATTGGAGTACTCCTCATCATTCTTTTAAATATTTTTTATTTATTTGTGTGTGACAGAGTGTATGGACACTCCAGAGCCTCTTGCTGCTGCACTGGTACATGCACATGTTGTGCATCTGTCTTTTCATGGGCCCTGGGGAATTAAAACTGGGTTGGCAGGCTTTGCAAGCAAGTATCTTTAATTGCTGAGCCACCTCATTAGCCCCTCCCTCAGCATTCTGTTTTTTTTTTTTTTCCCCCAAGGTAGGGTCTCACTCTAGTTCAGGCTGACTGGAATTCACTATGTAGTCTCAGGGTGGCCTCGAACTCAAGGTGATTCTCCTATGTCTGCCTCCTGAGCACTGGGATTAAAGGCATGTGCCACCACACCCGGCTCCCTCAGCATTATTAATCAAAGAGTAATTAATGTTTATGTCTAGTCATTATAGGGCATTTTTAATAGTTTTGCACCTATATTTTGAAACTTTCTTCTTAGTGTGTCTAATCCTATTTTTTTGTTCTAATAAGCTCATTGTATGTAGTTCATTCCCCATTTTAAAAAAGTTTTTTTTTGTGTGTGTGTATATGTATGTGTGTGATGTGTGTATATGTTGTATATATGAATGTGGGTACTTGCATCGTCTTCAATGGTGCACTTGTGGAGGTCAGAGAGCAACGTCTAATCTGTCCTTATGTTGCAATGACCTTTGCATTGCTGGGGTAAAATACCTGACTAGATGTAGCTGATGAAAGCCTTTATTTGGCTTACAGTCTCAACGACAGGGAAATAGCATGGCATGAGTAGAGGCTGGGCATCACATTTCCTTGCCATAGCAGGTGGAAAAACAGCAGCAGGAGAGTGAGCTGATCTCTGGCAAGGATGTGCTGGCTGTAACACTAAAGCCTGCCTCCAACACACCTCTTCCAGAAAGGCTCTCTGCCTGGGGACCTAGTATTCAGAACCTATGAATTTATGAACCTATGAGCTTTGGGGCTATCATTCAAACTATCACATGTTGCCTTCTACATCTTTTGAGGAAGGGCTCTAAGTCAGTCTGGCTGTTGCTTACTGTTGCACTTGCTGCAACAGTTTCTAAGCTTCAGGGAAATTCTCCTTTCTCTGCCTTCTATCTTTCCAGCAGTGTGCTGGGATTACAGAAGCTTTACAGTTTTGTTTTTGTTTTTGTTTTTTTTTAATTTGCAAGCAGAGAGAGACAGAAACAGAGAATAGGTGCACGAGGGCCTCTAGCCACTGCAGATGAATTCCAGATGCATGTGCCACTTTGTGCATATGACTTTCGCATGGGTACTGGAGAATCAAATTTAGGTTGTTAGGTTTTATAGGCAAGTGCCTTTATCATGGAACCATCTCTCCAGCACCATGTCTTTCATTTCTTTTTATTTATTTATTTTTATTTGAAAGAGAAAGAGGGAAGGAGGGAGAGAGAGGGAGGGAGGGAGGGAGGGAGAGGGAGAGGGAGAGGGAGAGGGAGAGGGGGAGAGAGAGAGAGAGAGAGAGAGAGAGAGAGAGAGAGAGAGAGAGAGAGAAGGGGGGAGGGAAAGAATGGATGCGCCAGTGCTTCCAGCCACTGCAAACGAGCTCCAGGGGCATGTGCCTCCAGCCACTGCAAACGAGCTCCAGAGGCATGTGCCTCCTTGTGCATCTGGTTTATGTGGGTCCCGGAGAGTCGAACCAGGATCCTTTGGCTTTGTAGGCAAATGCTTTAACTGATAAGTCATCTCTAGCCCCAGACTTTTTTTGTGTTTGTTTTTTGGAGTAGGGTCTCACTCTAGTCCAGGCTGACCTGGAATTCACTATGTAGTCTCAGGCTGGCCTCAAACTCTCAGCGATCCTCCTACCTCTGCCTCCTGAGTGTTGGGATAAAAGGTGTATGCCACCATGTCTGGCTCAGACTTTTTTTTAAAATATGGAATGCTTCATGAATTTGTATGTCAATTCTTGTGTAGGGGCCATGCTGATCTTCTCTGTATCATTCCAATTTTAGTGTATGTGTTGCTACAGTGAGCACAGCATCCAGATTTTTATGTGGGATCTGGGGATTGAACTCACATATTCCTGCTTGAGTGGGTTATTCCCATCTATTCTTGAATGCTTGTTGTTCTTTAGATTCCATGTTTAATTTTCTTCTCTTTACATCTTCATTCTCAATGATTTTACCTTAACCCCTTCTATAGTTGACTCCACATTGATTATCTTTAAGTCTATGGCTCCAGGCTGAACTCTTTTTGGAGCTTTATAACAAATATTTTTGTTTTAACTTTCATTCTTTTCTAAAAATACTTTAGATTTATTTATGTGCAAGCATAGAGAGACAGAGACAGAGAATGGGCATGCCAGGGCCTCTAGCCACTAAAAACGAACTCCAGATGCATGTGCCATTTCGTGTACCTGGCTTTACATGGGTATGAGTTGTTAGGCTTTCCCTGCCAGAACCTTAGCCTCAGAGCCATCTCTCCAGTCCTACATTAGCTTTTTTATTTTTTTATTTTTTTAACATTTCTTACTATTGCAAGCAAGGAGAAAGAGGAGAGGGGGGTGAAAGAGCAAATTGGGCACACCAGGGCCTCTTGCCACACTACAAATGATCCACTTTGTGCTTCTGGCTTTCCATGGGTACTGGGGGTTTGAATTGGGCCATCAGGTCTGTAAGCAAGCACCTTAACAATTAAGCCATCTCTCCAGCCCCTAAACCTTTTTTTTGGTCCCCCTCCCCCAGGTATGGTCTTGTAGTAGCCCAGGCTGACTTGGAGTTTACTATGCAGAGTTAGGGTAGCCTTGATCACATTGTGATACTCCTACCTCTGTCTCCTAAATGCTGGCATTAAAAGTGTGTGACACCATGCCTGGCCATTTTTTTTTCCTTTTTCAAGACAGGGTCTCACTCTAGCCCAGGCTGACCTGGAATTCACTATGGAGTCTCAGGGTGGCCTCAAACTCACAGCAGTCCTCCTATATCTGCCTCCCGAGTGCTGGGCTTAAAGGCGTGCACCACCACGCCTGGCCTGGACATTAAAAAAAAAAAAATTATTATTTTCAACAGGGAGAAGGTTTTTTTTTTTTTTTTTTTTTTTAATATAGAAGGCAGGGTTTCACTTTAGCACAGGCTGACCTGTAATTCACTTTGTTGCCCAAGCTGGCCTTGAATTTAGGGTGATCTTTCTGCCTCAGAGTACTGGGATTAAAGGCATGTTTCACTACACCTGGCTCACAGTTTAAAAAAAAAAAAGCTGGGCATGGTGGCTTACGCCTTTAATCCCAGCACTTGTGAAGTAGAGGTAGGAGGATCGCCGTGAGTTCAAGGCCACCCTGAGACTCCATAGTGAATTCCAGGTCAGCCTGGACACTAGAATGAAACCCTACCCCAAAAAACTAAAAAGAAAAGAAAAATAAAAATCACTTGCATGTGTGCATGTGTATGTGGTATGAGCATTTAGGGTCTCATGCTGCTGCAAGCAAACACCTGTCTAGTTTTACATGGGTGGCAGGGAGATTTAACACTCCACGAGAAGGCTTTGCAAGCAAGCACCTTTAACCACTGAGCAACCAGACCAGGCCTGCATTAGTTTCTTTCTCTGCTATATATTATGGATATTAGTCTAATTTAACTGTCTTTTATATTTGTATCATTGATTGTAAATAAGGAGAGTTGAAATAACAGGACCCAATGTTTGTGGATTAGAGGCGTTTTGTATATGTGTGTGCCCTTTTGAGTTGTTTTTTTTGACAATGCCTCCTTATTTAAAATTCTTGACACTTTTTGTGTTAAATATTATATACAGTAGCAAATTTAAATCAAAGAAAATGGACGAGAGAGCGAGCTTAGTAGATAAAATGCTTGCCTTAGAAGTATGAGGAACTGAGTTGGATTACTGGAAGTTACATAGAAGTGCTGGGCATGCCCACTTGTATTGTTGGGCATGAGGAGAAATGAGGATCCCTGTGGTTTGTAACCATTCTGGCCTAAATAGCAATTTCCATACCAGTGAGAGAACCTGTCTCAAACAACATGGATGGCATTTCTGAGAAATGACACCCGAGGTTGTCTTACACACAAATGCAGTCATGTCCATATGCACACACATTCATATATATACACATGTGTATGCATATACACACTAAAAATTTTGAGGCAATTAAATATTACACTTAAATTTCTACTTAATACTATTAAGTCAGCTTCTAAGCAACTCAAATTGAGATGTTATTAAATTGAAAGAGGTGTGTTGTGTTTTTTTTTTTTTTTAATATTTTAGGGAATGGAGAGATGACTCAGTGGTTAAGCCTGCAAAGCTTAATGACCTGGGTTTGATTACCCAGAACACTTGTAAAGCCAGATGCACAAAGTGGCACATGCATCTGGAGCTTGTTTGCAGTGGCTAGAGCCCTGGCATACCCATTCTTACTCTCTTGCTCTCTGCTTGTAAATCAATTAATTAAAAAAAAAATTAAAGCCAGGCATGGTGACGCATGCCTTTAATCCCACTTGGTAGGCTGAGGTAGGAAGATTGCTGTGAATTTGAGACCAGCCTGAGACCACATAATGAATTATAGGTCAGCCTGCGTAGAATGGGACTCTACCTTGAAAAAACAATATGTATATATATTTGTGAGGAGAGAGAGAGACTGGGCACATCAAGGCCTCTAGCCATTGTAAACAAACTCCAGACACACATCATTTTGTACATCTGGCTTTACATGGGTACTGAGAAATTGAACCTGGGTAGTTAGATTTTGTATACAGGCAAACTCCTTAAGTGCTGAGCCACCTCTTCAGTATGTGTATGTGTATATATATACATATATATATATACACATACATACATACATACATACATACATACACATCTATATATATCTATATATATTTATCTCTCTCTCTCTCTCTCTCTCTCTCTCTATCTATCTATCTATCTATCTATATATATATATTTTTTTTTAGGTTTTTCGAGGTAGGGTCTCACTCTAGCTCAGGCTGACCTGGAATTCACTATGTAGCCTCAGGGTGGCCTTGAACTCGTGGTGATTTTCCTACCTCTGCCTCCCAAGTGCTGGAATTAAAGGTGTGTACCACCACGCCCAGCCTTTTTTGTTTGTTTTTGAAATAGTGTCTCGCTGTAGCCCAGGCTTACCTGGAACTCACTGATTAGACCTAAGCTGGCTCCGAACTCACAGGGATCCTTCTACCTCTGTCTCATGAGTGCTAGGATTAAAGATGTACACAACCACGGCTAGCTTTTTTCTACATATATATATTTTTCCAGCCTGTATTTTGAATTGTTACATGTATAAACATGTTTTAGTTTTACAACATGTTGGTATAAAAATCTTTTAAAAATTAATTTTAATTAAAAAATTAATTCATAAAAAAGTTATTAAAAAAGATAATGTGGCTTCTGAAGTGATTTGTTAAATTTAACCTAAAGCTTCTTTATTTTTTAGGTGTTCATTGTACCCATGGTTTTAATCGCACTGGTTTCCTCATATGTGCCTTTTTGGTGGAGAAAATGGATTGGAGGTATATAGTCTTATTATAATAGAAGAAGTTATATTTAGCATTTGCAAGAATTTTTCTTTTTTTTTGGTTTTTTGAGGTAGGGTCTCACTGTAGCTCAGGCTGAACTGGAATTCACTATGTAGTCTCAGAGTGGCCTCACACTTGTGGTGATCCTCCTACCTCTGCCTCCCAAGTGCTGGGATTAAAGGTGTGTGCCACCATGACTGGCTTGTTAGAAATTTTAATTGATATTTTAGTTATAGTATTATACATTGCCAATATTTCTGAACTATGATAAAGGTAATTTGGAATTGTTTTCATTTTGGATGTGGTTAAATCATTATAATTTTGTTGCCTGTAATTTTTATACTAAATAACACTTTGCTGGAGTGCTTATGAATCCATAATTATATATGCACTTTTCCATTTTTTTCTCTCATAAGACAGAATTATCAGATAGAGTTTTCTAACATTTTGTGTTTAAATTCAGCTTTGGAAATTACTGTTCTTTTCCTTTTAAATATTTTTATTTTGGGGGCTGAAGAGATGGCTCAGCAGTAGTTTGCCCGTAAAGTCTAACAACCAGAGTTCAGCTCCCCAGTACCCATGTAAAGCCAGATACACATCTGTGAATCTAGAGTTCGTTTATAGAGGCTGGAGGCCCTGGTGTGACCATACTCTCTCTCCTGTCTCTTGGCTTGCAAATAAATAATAAAAATATTAAAAAAAGATTTTTTATTTTTATTTACTTGAGAGAGAAAGGGAGAGGAGGACAAAGAGAGAGAGATGGGTGTGCCAGGGCCTCTAGCTACTACAAATGAACTCCAGATGCACGTGCACAACCTAGTACATCTGGCTTTTATGGGTCCTAGGCAATTGAACCTGAGTCCTTAGGCTTTACAGGCAAATGCCTTAACTGCTAAGCCATCTCCAGCCCATTCTTTTCCTTTTAAATTGTGTCTTCTAGTTGTTAAGTACTAGGAAAAACTATTGACAGAATTATTTTGCAATAAGGTTATTCTCTTTAAACCTGTCAGCATACCTTCATTGAACACCTGTTATTTGTGAAGTATGTGTATATTTTTTTAGTATTTTATTTATTTGCATGTGTATGTGGCTATGTGGTATTTATGGGCACTTTTGGCTCTCTTGCCTCTCAGAAAACACCAGATGTTGGTACTACATTTTGTGTCTGGCTTTATTTGAATATAGAAGGATAGAATGTAGGTCACAGGCTTTGTAAGCCAGGTGCCCTTTCCAAGATCACATGAGTGTTGGGCCTGTTACAGGTGGTATGGCTATAGACCAATGTTCACATCTGATTGTGCACTTTGTGGTTTTCTACTCTGTGTATTTTCCAGCTCTGTCCATTCAGAATGCTTTATATCAGATGTGTCCAACTTGCATTCTGTGGGCTTTGTGTATTCCAGGGTAGTTAACCATGTCATGTAGCAGTGTTAAAAGGTTGGAGATCCCTTCTCTACATAGTACATTAGGTTTCTATGCTAGTTTTCTTTCAGGGTGTTTCCCTTTAGTGCCTATGTCTGTTGGAAGTTTCTTTTTTTATAAATTTATTTATTTTTATTAACAACTTCAATAATTGTACACAATAACCCATGATAATTCCCTTTTGAAACTCCATTCTCTGTCATATCCCCTCCCCCTCTCAATCAGTCTTATTTATTTATTTATTTTTTAAATTTTATTTATTTATTTGAGAGTGACAGACACAGAGAGAAGGACAGATAGAGGGAGAGAGAGAGAATGGGCGCTCCAGGGCTTCCAGCCTCTGCAAACGAACTCCAGACGCGTGTGCCCCCTTGTGCATCTGGCTTGTGGGACCTGGGGAACTGAGCCTCGAACCGGGGTCCTTAGGCTTCACAGGCAAGCGTTTAACCGCTAAGCCACCTCTCCAGCCCATCAATCAGTCTTATTTTGATGTCATCATCTTTTTCTCCTATTATGATGGTCTTGTGTAGGTAGTGTCAGGCACTGTGAGGTCCTGGATATCCAGGCCATTTTGTGTCTGCAGGAGCACGTTGTAAGGAGTCCTACCCTTCCTTTGGCTCTTATGTTCTTTCTGCCACCTCTTCCACAATGGACCCTGAACCTTGGAAGGTGTGATGGAGATGTTTCAGTACTAAGCACTCCTCTGTCAGGCATTTTTGTTGTTGTTGTTTGTTTTTATTTATTTTTTTGAGCGATGGGGAGGGGATGGGCGTGCCAGGGCCTCCAGCCACTGCAAATGAACTCCAGACTTTTGCACCCCCTTGTGCATCTGGCTAACATGGGTCTTGGGGAATTTAGCCTCAAACTGGGGTCCTTAGGCTTCATAGGCAAGCGCTTAACAGCTAAGCCATCTCTCCAGCCCTGTTGGAAGTTTCTAAATCACCAGTATGCTTTCATTTTTGTTTACTTTGATATTCACATTTTCTTGGCGTCTGTTTCTCTTGGGGACCTTAACCTTCAATATGTTATTTTGAATTTCATTAGCCCTACCCAGATCTCTAACTTTAGTGTATGCACTGCTACAGTGAGCATCCTAGATCTCTAATATGCAGTCATAGCAGTGTACTTTTAGATGTGAATACCATATATTAAAACTGATTTAAGACCAATTTGTTATTGATTTCATACCTTAAAGTTCATGTGAAGATCATAGTTTGTCCATCTTATAAACCTATTATATTTTATGTGATACCTTGAGTATGAATTAAGAGTTGGTAAGTGCATAAGTGGACAAAATGAAGAAAGGATGTTGTTTGCTTTCCATAGTATTGAAGCAGCAGTTGCTACTTTTGCCCAAGCCAGACCACCAGGAATTTATAAGGGAGATTATTTGAAGGAACTTTTTCGTCGTTACGGTGATATAGAAGAAGCACCACCACCACCTCTATTGCCAGATTGGTGTTTTGAGGATGATGAAGAAGAAGATGAGGATGAGGATGGAAAGAAGGAATCAGAACCAGGGTCAAGTACGTCCTTTGGCAAAAGGAGAAAAGAACGGTTAAAACTGGTAATGTTTAAAATACTATAATATTCTTTACTCTCTTGTATATACTTAGTGATTTAGTAAAATGGATTATTGGCTACTTTTGGCTTTTGAGGCATTGTATCTGTGCTCTACCTTTGAATCAGGATCTTTTGCTACTGCAAAACAAACTGCCAGCTGGGTGTGTTGGCACACATTTTTAATCCCAGTGCTCAGGAGGCTGAGGTAGGAGGCTTGCTATGAGTTTGAGTCCAGCCTGAGATTACATAGTGCATTCCAGGTCATCCTGGGCTAGAACAAACAAGCAAAAAAACAAACAAACTGCCAGCCATTAAATGATCTTTAGCCTAACTGGCCTGTGAGTTTCACTCTTTTGGCCCCGCCTCTCACTGTTGTAGGTGCTTTGGGATCTCAGATACATGCACCACTTTGCATCTGGCCTTAAATGGGTCCCAGAAAGCAATCAAGGCTTTCTACTGATCTCCCGAGAAATATAAATATATGAGTATATGTTTGTAATTTTTTTTTTTAAGGTAGGGTCTTGCTGTAGCTCAGGCTGACCTGGAATTCAGTATGTAGTTTAAGGCTGGCCTTGAGCTCCCAGCAATCCTCTTACCTATGCCTCCCAAGTGCTGGGATCAAAGGCAAGCACCACCACTCCTGGCTTGGATTTTAATAAAGAGATTGAATATGCTGTTTCTTACTTTGCTGAAAAGATATCTCACGACATAAAATTAGCTCCTGTCAGTGCTGTATATTGTAAAATTAAGGTAGTAATATCTGTCATCTGACATTGTTCATTGCTTTCATCAACATATACTTATTTCAGTGGGAAGATCATCAAGTCTTTTACCCAAATCCAGTGATGGATATTGTTGCAGTCAGGTTTGCATTGTTGGCTGAAATCCCCCAACCAAGAACAGCTTGTGGGAAAAAGGTTTATTTTGGTTTACAGGCTTGAGGGGGAAGCTCCATGATGGCAGGGAAACCGATGACATGAGCAGAGGGTGGACTTCACCCCTTGGCTAACCTAACGTGCAACAGGAGAGTATGCCAAACACTGGCAAGGGGAAACTGGCTATAATACCCATAAACCTGCCCCAGGAGACATTAATTCCCAAATCTCCATCAGTTGGGAATCTAGCATTCAGAACACCTAAATTTATGGGGGCACCTGGATCAAACCACCACAGATATGTTACAGTAAGGTTTATAGCAATGCTATCTTGAAATATGGAATGAGTTATTTTTTATTCATTTTTTTTTTCATGGTAAGGTCTCACTCTAGCCCAGACTGACTTGAAATTCACTATGTAGTCTCACAGTGACCTGAAACTCAAGGTGATTCTACTACCTCTGCCTCCCAAGTTCTGTGATGAAAGGTGTGTGCCACCATGCCTGGCCAGAATTCTATTTATTTATTTGCAAGCAGAGAGAAGACAGAATGGGTGCACCAGTGCCTCTAGCTGCTGCAAATGAACTCCAGATGCATGCTTCACTTTGTGCATCTGGCTTTTCAGGTTTACTGGGGAATGAAACCTAGCTTGTTAAGCTTTGCAGGCAAGTGACTTAACTGCTGAGCCATCATTAATAGAGTAAAAGTTTTTATATTTTATTTTTATTTATGAGATAGAGACGAAGAGAATGGGTGCACCAGGGCCGTAGCCACTGTAAACAAACTCCAAATGCATGTGCCATCTTGTGCATCTGACTTACCTGGGTTCTGGGGTGTCAAACCTGTGTCTTTAGGCTTCTTAGGCAAGCACGCCTTACTCGATAAGCCATCTCTCAAGCCCTGGATTAAAAAAAAATACACACACACACTCATAATTTTTTTTTTTTATTTGAGAAAAAGGGGCAGATAGAAACAGGAAGTTAGAGAGAATAGATGTGCCAGGAACTCCAGGTACATGTGCCCCGTTGTACATCTGGCTTATGTGGGTACTCTGGAGTCGAACCTGGATGGGTTCTAGGCTTCGCAGGCAAGTGCCTTAACAACAACTAAGTAATCTCTCTCTCTCTCTCTCTCTCTCTCTTTTTAATATATTTTATTTTATTTTGTGGAAAGGGAAAGAGGCAGATAGATGAATGTAGTTTTTAAAAGAAAAGTTCTCAATTTCCTATGTCTCAAATGGGTTATATTTTAGAGAAGTAGCTCAACTGCAAATAGCTCCAAATACTAATAAATTACTTACAAGAGAGCTTCTATTTATCTTTTTGGTTTGTGGAGGTAGGGTCTTGCTGTAGCTCAGGCTGACCTAGACTTTACTATGTAGTCTCAGGCTGGCCTTTGCTTCTGGAGTACTGTGATTAAAGGTGTGAGCCACCACACCTGGTCCAGAACTCTTTTTTTTTCATCAAAACCATATGTAAAACTTAATCAAAACCTTTTTTTTAAAATTTGATTTATTAGTTTTCTTTTCATCAAATACAGGCAGTTTGGTACCATTGTTTAGGCTCATCTATGATCTACCCCCTCCCATTAGACTCTCCTTGTTGATGTAAATGGTCGTGCATTGTGGAGTTAGTCCCCAGTTATTGGTATGCTAAATGTCTCTGCAAATCATGTCCCAACATGTGACTCTGACATTCTTTCCACCCCCTCTTCCATAAAATTCCCTGAGCCATGTTGGGTTCATTTTTGGTCTGCTTCAGTGCTGAGGTGTTGGGGGCATCTGAGGCTCTGGCTCTCTGATTTGGTAGAAGTTGATTTTTCTCTGCGTTGGTCTCCTTCCCCTTTGTGCTGGTATCCGGCAGAACTTTTTTTTAAACCTTTTTATTTTTTATTTTATTCATTTATTTGAGAGAAAGAGGCAGAGTGGGGAGGGAGGGAGGGAGAGAGAGAAAATGAATGAATGAATGGGGCATCAGGGCCTTCAGCCATTGTAAATGAACTCCAGATGCATGTGCCACTTTGTGCATCTGGCTTACTGTGGGTCCTGGGGAATTGAACCTGGGTCCTTTGGCTTTGCAGGCAAGTGCCTTAACCACTAAGTCATCCCTTCAGCTGTGGCCCAGAATTATTATAACCATTGTTTAACATGGATAATTTAATGAATTCTTAATACCAAATCTTCATGTCTAGTCTAAATATCTAGTAGAAGCCTTGGGTTTGACTTCTAGCACCACATAAATTGGGCATATGGGTGCATGCCTGTAATCTCAGCACTTGGGAGGTAGAAGCAGAAGCATCAGGCTGTCTTCAAATACAAATTGAGCTATAGGCCAGGTTACATAAGACCTTTTCTCAAGAAGACAGACAAGCCTGGGATCTGTCTTAGTGGTTAAAGATGCTTGCTTGCAAAACCTGCTGGTCCAGGTTTATCCCCAGAACCCATGTAAAGCCATAAGCACAAAATGGAACATGCTTATGGATTTTGTTTGCAGTGGCAAGAGGCCCTGTAGTATCTCTGTCTTTTTATGTTTCTCTAATTGCAAAGAAATAAATAAAAATAAAAAAAACCAAGTAAATAAAGTAAATAAAATAGAGAGTAGTTCCATGCTTGATATTGCTGCTTATAACTTAATAAGAGTAATTATATTTTATCAGAGGAAACTGTTGCCATGAAATTAAACCCATCACTATGATTCTAAGGTTCATACTTGTATATAAAATATATTATTCTTTCTGTTTTTGCTAGACTTTTCTTCTTATGGTCTAACATGTACACCAGGACAGTAGAGAAGCTAACACAGTGAAGAAGCTGATGCATTCTAGAAAAGATTTACAACGAGCAGTTGAATAAATAAGGTGTAAACTTTTTATGTACTCAGTGGATGAATGACAAAAAAAATAAAAGTAGCAGGATTAAGCATAAATATAGAACAAGTGTTTAGTTTTTAGAATTTACAAGAGCATTCTTTATTTTGTATAGAAATTCATCACGTGCTTTACTTCTCTGTGGGTATTTCAAAAATGCTTGGTTTGAAATAAGAGCTTTAGTTTTGAGTTAAAGGATTTAAATCTGGATGTGGTGGTTCACAAGGATATTCCTAGCACTAGGGAGGCTGAGGTAGGATGATGAGCTTGAATTTGAGGCCAGCCTGGACTGTAGCAGTGGAAAATTGTCTTGAATCTCCCCTCTAGTTACTGTTTTTTTTTTTAAGATTAAGATGTAGGTGTGGTGGTTTACATCTGTAACACCAGCTCTCAGTAGGCTGAGGCAAAAAATTTACCCCAAATTTGAGGCCAGGTTGGGCTATATAAAATGAAAGACACTCTGTCTCACCTCCTCCAAAAGAATTTAAATTAAATATTCAATCATGACTTAGGTTTATTATTATTATTATTTTTTGGTTATTTGAGGTAGGGTCTCACTCTGGCTCAGGCTGACCTGGAATTCACTATGTAGTCTTAGGGTGGCCTCAAACTCTCGGTGATCCTCCTACCTCTGTCTCTCGAGTGCTGGATTAAAGGTGTGACACTCATGACTTAGCTTTGATGTTGTTACATCTAATGGGTATAGTTTAGCCACTTTGCCTATTGTTATGTTCTTATTCTAGTTTAAAAAGGTATAGATTTTGGAAGTTTAGCTCTTTAAAATTCATACTCCATTAATGATTCCACCTAACTCCTCATTGGTATATCCCAAATTTTGTCATTAATACCTTGAGTAGATAAAAAGTTTATGCCTTATTTATTAAGTTGTGAAGTAGATATGACACTATATCTATTGTTTATAATTCTTCATAGTTGCAAGGATTAGAGAGAATGCAAAATGCCGGATACTCTGCTTGGCTTTTAGTAAATGCAGATAAATTGCTGGAGTTACTGAGAACTGTCTAGAGTGCCTGGTTTTTTGAGGTAGAGTCTTGCTCTAGTTCAGGCTGACCTGGAATTCACTATGTTGTCTCATTGTGGCCTTGAACTCATGGCAATCCTTCTACCTCTGCTTCCTAAGTGTTAGGATTAAAGGTGTGTGGCACCTTGTCAGGCTGAGAAGACCATTTCTGTTTCTTACATTAATTTCCTCAGGTTTGCAAAAGTAAACATTTGTAAATGAATTTGTCTTCTAATTTCCTTCCTTCCTTTCACTTGTTTTTAAGGGTGCTATCTTCTTGGAAGGTATCACAGTTAAAGGTGTAACTCAAGTAACAACTCAACCAAAGTTAGGAGAGGTACAGCAGAAGTGTCATCAGTTCTGTGGCTGGGAAGGGTAAGAAATCATTTCTAGCTTGCTTTATGTATCTGTCCATCTGTCTGTCTGTCTATCTATCTATCATCTATCTACCTATCATCTATCATTTATCTATCTATCTGTCATCATCTATCTGTCTATGAGAGAGAATATGAATAAGAAGAATGTGGGTACATCAGGGACTCTTGCAGCTGCAAACTAACTAGATGTATGTGCCACCTTGTACGTCTGGCTGTACATGGGTACTAGGGAAATGAACCAGCAGGCTTTGCAAGCAAGTGACTTTAATCACTGAACCATCTTCTCAGCCCTAGTTTCTACTTTTAAATAAAACTTAGTCTTCACATGTGTCTAGAGTTCGTTTGCAGTTGTTAGACACACTTGGCATACCCATTCTGTCTCTCTCTTTCTCTCTGTGTCTCTCTTTCTCTCTCTCATTGTCTCAAATATATAAAATTAAAAATAAAAGCTTATTCTTACTACATGACACTTAAAATTAATATAGACATTGACATAGCCTTTTTGTTTCTTAAAGTTAGTATATACAGTGCTTAAAACATTGGCAAGATTTTTTTTCAAGATAATCAGTCCTAGAGTTGAATCAAGATTAGATGACCTATGCATTTGCGTAAGACAGAAAATTACTGCTGTCATATGAAGTGTTTTGTCTTTGTTTCTGCTGCTAATATTTGCTCTGATCTTATCAGTTTATTTGTGGAGAAGAGGTAAAACTTAAGTGGTTCATTTTACAACTTTCAGAAGTCTGGGAATGTCACCTTTAAATACGTTCTGCTCTCCTAGTATGTATTGAAAATACGTAGACATTTTGTAAGAGATAATTTAGGAAAAGGTTTATTATTTTTACCTGTTGCTTTCAAGTCTTGATCTGTTGCAGATAACTTCAATGTAGCTTGAACAGGAAGAAACAGGATTATTATTAAGAGTTTCTGATATAAAGGACTTTGACAACCTATTTATTCACTTTTGACAATTTTTAAAAAAAAATTATTTGAGAGCGACAGACAGAGAAAGAGGCAGAGAGAGAGAGAGAGAGAGAGAGAGAGAGTGAGAGAGTGAGAAAGAAAGAATAGGCGTGCCAGGGCCTCTAGCCACTATAAACGAACTCCAGATGTGTGCACCTCCTTGTGCATCTGGATAATGTGGGTCCTGGAGAATTGAGCCTCAAACTGGGGTCCTTGGGCTTCACAGGCAAGCGCTTAACTGCTAAGCCATCTCTCCAGCTCACTTTTGACAATTTTGTACATATATAATTATTTTGACTATATTTGCTACTGTTACCTTCTCAAAAGAACTTTTATATGTAGATCTGATAAATCAGAAATAATTTTAACTAAGTGATGAAATGCTATTGACCTTAATGTCAAGTCCTTGCCAGTACATTTTATTTATTATTATTATTATTATTATTTTGCCTTTTTTTTTTTCAGGCTACAGTCTCACTGTAGCCCAGGCTGACCTGGAATTCACTATGTAGTCTCAGGGTGGCAATCCTCCTACCTCTGCCTACCAAGTGCTGGGTTTAAAGGCGTGCATCACCATGCCCAGATATCTTTTGCATTTTAATTCTTTTGTTTTTGTTTTTTGAGGTAGGGTTTCACTGTAGTCCAGGTTGACCTGGAAGTAGTCTCAGGGTGGCTTTGAACTCATGGCGATCCTCCTACCTCTCTGCCTCCTGAGTGCTGGGATTAAAGGTGTGTGCCACCATGCCCATCACATTTTAATTCTTTTTGTTGTTGTTGTTGTTGTTTTTGATGTAGGGTTTTGCTCTAGTCCAGGCTGAACTGGAATTCACTGTGTAGTTTCAGGGTGGCCTCAAACTCAGGGTGATCCTCCTACCTCTGCCACCCAAGTGCTGGGATTAAAGGCATGTGCTACGATGTCTAGCCCCATTTAAATTTTTGTTGATATTTCTCCTGTTTTGTCACATTGGGCATCTTGCAGCAGAAATCTTGCAGCTCTTTAGTCATGTAAAGACCGAGGAATATGGAATACCAGAATAGTATATGGTGATTAAGCTAAACTTGTAGCTTTAGAAGTAAAAGACTTATAAATAAACTTGCTTTTTAGTATTTATATCATGCATGGTAATATTTAAAATTATCCCAGTACTGTATATTAGGGGTACTTTAGAACCCCAAATCTGTATTCTTTTTTTAAAATATTTTATTTGCTTGTTTATTTGAGAGAGTGCAAGAGGAAGGGGGGGGGAGAGAGAGGCAGAGAGAGAGAGAGATAGAGAGAGAGAGAGAGGGAATATGAATGGGTGCTCTAGGGTCTCTAGCCACTGCAAATAAACCCCAGAAACAGTGTGCTATCTTGTACATCTGGCTTATGTGGGTACTCGGGACTTGAATCTTGGCCCTTCTGTTTTGCAGCCAAACACCTTAATCACTAAGCCATATCTGCAGCCCTAAGACTATATTCTAAAATGTCAAAATAGTGATGATTTTATTAGCATTTTTGTATACACTGATACTATTCCAGTTGAAATTAATGTCATGATAGGAAGAACATTGTGATCATTGTGTGACTTGTTTGGTATTGATTTAAGACATGGATTGTTTTATATGGTTGCTAGCCATGATAGTCATAAAATGTTCTTCTTTAAGGTCTGGATTCCCTGGAGCACAGCCTGTTTCCATGGATAAACAGAATATTAAACTCTTAGAGCAGAAGCCATATAAAGTAAGCTGGAAAGCAGATGGTACTCGGTAAGTTAGACTTCAGTTATACAAATGACTAAGTAGTGCTTGATGAAATTTGCTTTGTTGTTAGGGAAAGTTAACACTCTTGTGAGTGTGAATTTCTGACAAATATACCTTATTATTATTATTTTAAATTTGCACATGTGGGTGCGTATGTATGTGTGTAAATACCAGTGTGCCAGAGCCTCTTGCTGCTGCAAATGAACACCAGGCACTTGTGTCATTTTTGTATCCACTTTATGTGGGTGGCTTGGGAATTGAACCTGGGCTAGGAGGCTTTGCTAGCAAGTGTCTTTAATTGTTATTTCTCTAGCACTATCATATAGATTGTAAAATATCACAGGAAGGGAGAATATAAATAGAAATATAGAAATTCTTAAAATGAAACAAGCCAGGCAGGGAGGCTCATTCCTTTAATCCCAATACTTGGGAGACTTAGGAGGATCAGCTAAAGAGTGAGTATCCAGGTTAGCCTGGGCAAGAGTGAGACCCTGCCTCAAAACAAACAAACAAAATAATCAGAAACAGGTAAAATTGAAGTTGAAGTTTCTTTGATTAGAAATTATGTTTATGGGTTGGAGAGATGACTTAGCAGTTAATATGCTTGCCTGTAAAGTCTAAGGACCCAGGTTTGATTCCCCAGTCCCCATATAAGCCAGATATACCGATAGCACATGCGTCTGGAATTTGTTTGCAGGGGCCAGAGGCCTTGGTATGCCCATTATCTCTCTCTTTTTCAAATAAATAGATATATTAAAAAATGTTTAAGCTAGGTGTGGTGTCACATGTTTTTAATCCTAGCACTTGAGAGACAGAGGATCACTGTGAGTTCAAGTCCATCCTGAGACAATGTAGCCAATTCCAGGTCAGTCTGGGCTAGAGTGGGACCCTACCTCAAAAAAAAAAAAAAAAAAAAAGCAAAAACAAAAAATAAAAAACAAAAGTTAAAAAAAAAAAGTGTTTATTAGCTAGGTGCAGTGGTATACTCCTTTAATCCCAGCACTCAGGAAAGCAGAGGTAGGAGAATTACTGCAAGTTTGAGGCCAGTTTGAGACTACATAGTAAATTCCAGGTCAGCCTGGGCCTAGAGTGAAACCTTACCACAATCAAACAAACAAACAAACAAAAGAATTGTGTTTATTAGGGCAAGTACTTGCCTACAAAACCTAAGTAGGACCTAGGTTCAATTCCCTAGTACCCATGTTAGCCAGATATACAAGGTAGCACACAAGGTAGTCTGGGGTTCGTTTGCAGTGGTTAAAGGCCTGGCATGCCAATTCTCTCTCTCTCTGCCTCTTTCTCTGTCTCTCAAATAAGTAAGACATAAATAAAAAAAGAATTGTTTGTTACATTTTAGTAAAATCACAGTGTTTTATTTTTGTGTGTGTGCATGGTTACATACGTGTATGCATATAAGTACATGTGTGTGGGTGTGTGTAATACAGAATTCAAAGGTGAATAATCAGGTGTCTTCCTTGATTGCTGAGGTAGGTGGTTTTACTTAAACTCTAGGCTTGCTGGCTTAGCTAGTCTAGCTGCAGCTTGCTATGAAGATCCCATCTCCATTTCTTGAGCACAGGTGGGCTGCCATATCAACCCAGAATTTGTGTGGGTTCTGGAGGTCCCAGTGTGGATACTCAGGTCCTCACACTTGTAGGGTGAGCAATTTATCCACTGAGCCTTAACCACAGCTCTCAAAATCATGTGTGTGTGTGTGTGTGTGTGTGTGTGTGTGTGTGTGTGTGTGTATGTTATTCATTTGACAGAGAAAGAGTCGGGGGGGGGGGGAGAGAAAGAAAATGGGTGCAACCAGGGCCTCCAGTCACTGCAAATGAACTCCAGAAGTGTGCGCCTCTTTGTGCATCTGGGTTACGTGGGTCCTGGGGAATCAAACCTGGGTCCTTTGGCTTTTCAGACAAATACCTTAACCGCTAAGCCATTCCCCTGGCCCCCAAATTGTATTTAAAAAAATTTTTTTTGTTGTTTATTTTTATTTACTTATTTGAGAGTGACAGAGAGAGAGAGAGAGAGAGAGAGAGATATTGAGAGAGGGAGAGATAGTTAGAGAATGGGCGTGCCAGGGCCTCCAGCCACTGCAAACAAATTCCAGACACATGTGCCCCCTTGTCCATCTGGCTAATGTGGGTCCTGGGGAATTGAGCCTTGAACTGGGGTCCTTAGGCTTCACAGGCAAGTGCTTAACCTCTAAGCCGTCTCTCCAGGCCCCAAGTCGTATTTTTAAAAACAAGATATCTGTAGAAACTAACCTCTTACTCTGTAGGGCTTTTGGTATCTAATCTCTTAGTCTGTAGGGCATTTCTTTTTGCTTTCTGCTTTTGGTACAATAAAGTTATAACCACATTACTATCTAGTATTGGGTAGTACTGACAGATTGGATAACATTTTCTGGCACCTATGGAGCCTGTCTCTTAGATAACATGGTAACTTTTTTTTTCATTTTGCTTTTTTGAGGTAGGGTCTCACTCTAGCTCAGGCTGACCTGGAATTCACTCTGTATTCTCAGGGTTGCCTCGAACTCATGGCAATCCTCCTACCTCTGCCTCCCGTGTGCTGGGATTAAAGGTGTGCGCCACCACGCCCGGCAACATGGTAACTTTTTAACTGTTTTGTTTTCTATTTTTTGAGATAGGGTCTGTGTGTGTATATAGAATGTGTGGCATGATGTATGCATAGTGTATGCATGTATGTGTGTGCAGATGCATGCTGCCCATATGCATTTGTGCTTAGGTCAAAGGAAAATGTTGAATGGCCTCTTCCTTTGAGGTGGAGTTTCCAAGTGAAGTTGGAGCTGCCTCTCTCTCTTCTCTTTTAAATACTTTCATGTATTTATTTGAATAACAGACAGAAAGAGGCAGACAAAGAAAGAATGATGGGCACCTGAGCACCTCCTACCACTGTGGACAAACTCCATATGCATGTGCCACTTTGTGCATCTGCTTTTACATGGGTAATTGAGATTCAAACCTGGATTCTCGAGCTTTGCAAACAAATACCTTTAGCCACTGAGCCATCTCTCCAGCCCTGCCTTTAAAAGAAATTATTTATTTATTTGAGAGAGAAAGAGAGAGAAAGGCAGATAGAGAGGATGGGTACTCCAGGGCCTCTAGCCATTGCAAATGACCTCCAGATGTATGCATCATCTTGTGCATCTGGCATAGGTGGGTACTGGAGAATTGAATCTGGGTTTTTAGGCTTTGCGGGCAAGCATCTTAGCCACTAAGCCATCTTTTCAGCTCTGAGAATATGGGTGTGCCAGGGCCTCTAGCCATTGCAAACAAACTCCAGACGCATGTGCCACCATGTGCATCTGGCTTATGTGGGACCTGGAGAATTGAACTGGGTTCCTTTAGGCTTTGTAGGCATGCACCTTAACCACTAAGCCATCTCTCCACTCCCCCCGCCTTTTTAAAAATTAATTTTTATTAATTTTTTAATTAAAATTTTATTTTTATTAAATATTATTATTATTATTTTTGTGAGCCAAGAAAGAGTGAGACAGACAGAGGCAGGGGAGGGTGTTGAGGAAAAGGGCATGCCAAAGCCTCTTGCCTTGTAAACCAATTTAGATGCATGTGCCACTTTCTGCATTTGGCTTTACATGGGCGCTGGGCCAGTAGTACTTTCAAACCCAAACTCATAGGCTTTGCATGCAAGTATGTTTAACCACTGAGTCACCTTCCAGCCCAGCTGCCATTTTTTCCTTCAGAATAGCTGACCAGCCAGTTGAAGAAATTCTGTTTCTGTCTTCCACAGGGCTGGGGTTACAAGTGTATGTTTGTGGTCATACATAGCCTTTTACATGGGTTCTGAAAATTGAACTCAGATGGTCTCAGGCTCTTTCAGGCATTTACCCTTGCCTGGGAAATGCTTTTACCCACTGAAACATCTCCTTAACCCCAAGGCAGGGTCTACATTAAGATGTGGCTCAGGCTGACCTGTTACTCTGTCTCTTCTCTGTCTCTGAAGTCTTGGGGTTACAGTTGTACCAGTTTAATTAGATTTTGATACTTTAAAAAAGATATTTATTTACTTGCTGGGGGCAGGGAGGAGAGAGGAGGAATGAATGAATGGGTGCACCAGGTTGTCTAGCCACTGCAAGTGAACTCTAGATGCATACACCAGTCTATGCATCTGACTTTATGTGGATACTGGGGAATCAAACCTGAATCATTAGGCATTACAAGCAAGCACCTTAACCACTGAGATATCACATTAATCCTTGATTCTTTTTATTTTATGATTCTATGATACTTTATCAATAACTTGCTGGGTTGGAGAGATAGTTTAGCTATTAAGGAACTTGCTTGCAAAACCAAAGGATCCAGGTTCAACTCCCCAGGACCCACGTAAGCCAGATGCACAAGGTGGCACATGTGTCTGTTTGTTTGCAGCAGCTGGAGGCCCTGAAGCACCTATTTTCTCTCTCTACCTCTTTCTGTCTCTCTCCCCTTCCTCTCTTTCTTAAATAAATAAATAAATATTAATAAAAAAATTTGCTCACGTGTGGCGTACACTTATACAAGATTGGATCATAAAAGAAAACAGCAGATTCTCTTTATGAACCAGTGTAATTTTTCTGAGCAACATGTTTTGTACACAAGAAAACTGAAGGTAATCAGCTATGTTAGGGGTAAATGTAAAATTAAATATTTGAGGATATTTCTTTTCATCTCTTCATTATGACGTTGTATAAAAAAGTTTTTTTTTCCACATCTTTATGCCTCTGTGATCTGTAGTGCTACCCAAACCATTTTAGGTGACTTTAACTTATTCTGGGTGATAGTAAATCTTAGAAATGAGCATAGTGGCATTGCTTTGTGGTGGAAGATCATTTAAAGGAATGCTTACATACTTACTTTGTTTGCTGTGAAGTTCTGAAAAGCATAACCTATAACACTCATGGTAATTAGTGTAAATGAGGATGTCACTTGATTTTATACTTCAAAATTAGATAGCATCACGTATTTTCATTATGGATAAAGTACTTTTTTTGGGGGGTTTTTCAAAGTAGGGTCTCACTCTAGCCCAGGCTGACCTGGAATTCACTATGTAGTCTCAGGGTGACCTTGACCTCATGGCGATCCTCTTATTTCTGCCTTCCAAGTGCTGGGATTAAAGGCATGTGCCACCCCGCCCGGCTGGATAAAGTTTACTTGCACTGAAACTTAATTACGTACCTGATTTGTGCTATGGCTAATAAGTTTTCAGTGTCACATTATTTTGGAAGATTTTCAAACCCTCATCATTAGATCAAGATGAATAAATGTGTTTATAGCTTACAGAACCTATTCCATTATTAATAGTTATGACTTTAAAATATATTATTTGCATAAGACAAAGAGAGAATGGAGGGGTTGCATAAGGGGTATACAAGGGCCTCTTGCCCCTGCAAACAAACTCCTGATGCATGTACCACTTTGTATATCTGGCTTTACCTGGTAGCTGGGGAATTGAACTCAGGCTAACAGACTGCAAGTAAGTTCCTTTAACTTAACCATTGAGCCACTTATTTACTTATTTATTTATTTGAGAGAGAGGGAGGGCTGGAGAGATGGCTTAGCAGTAAAGGTGCTTGCCTGCAAAACCCAAGGACCCATGTTCTACTCTCCAAAGCCCAGGCTAGCCAGGTGCATAAGGGTGAGGTAAGTGCCAGGTGGCACATGCCACTAGGTGTCACAAGTGTGTGTAGTTTGATTGCAGTTGCTGAGGCCCTTTCTCTTTCTCTCTCTTAAAAGAGAGAGAAGGAGGGAGAATGAGCATGCCAGGTCCTGTAGCCACTGCAAATGAACTCCAGACGCATGTGCCACCATGTGTGTCTGGCTTATGTGGGTTCTGGGGAGTCCATCCTGGGTTCTTAGGCTTCACATGCAAGCCACATTGAGCCATTTATTTCCCTAGCTCCTAGTATGGTTTTTGAGGCAGGTTCTTGTTATGTTGACCAAGTTGATTATCTTGAGGCCATGTGTTTAAGTAATTCTACTGCCTTGGCTCTCTAGTAGCTGAAACTGCAGGCATATTCCACAGTGCCTGACTCTAAAATTTTTGCTTTTATAACAGTATTATGATAATATTATTTTAGTTCAGTTTTTTTGGACTTTTGTTTGTTTTTCCTAGGTAGGGTCAGCTCAGGCTGACTTGGAATTCATTATGTAGATATGTAGTCTCAGGCTGTCTTCAGTCAGACTCACCATGATCCTCTGTCTCCTGAGTGCTGGGATTAAAGGCATGTTCCACCATGCTGGGCTTTGTTTTTGGATTTTTTTGAAGTAGGGTTTCACTCTAGCTTGGCTGACCTGGAACACATTCTATAGCTCTAGTCTGCACTTGAACTCATAGTGATCCTCCTAACCCGCCTCCTGAGTTCTGGGATTAATGGTATGTACCCCTACGTCTGGCTTCCTCTCTTTTCAAATACATATCTAATACTTACACTATTTTATACTTGAATAAGACAGTTGTAAGAAGGCATGTATAGTTTTCTTTATTTATTGACAAATGTTACATATGTATATATTTTGTACCATTTTTTTTTTCTTAAGTTAGGGTTTCACTCCAGCCCAGGGTGACCTGGAATTCTCTATGTAGACTCTGGGTGGAGTATGTGGATCCTACCAGTGGCTACACAATTACAGGAAATATCTCCAGCTCCCTCAGTAACTGTTAACTCCTAATAACTTCTCAGCAAGAGATGGAGGTGGGAGCCGGGTGTGTGGCGCATGCCTTTAATCCCAGCACTCGGGAGGCAGAGGTAGGAGGATTGCCGTGAGTTTGAGGCCACCCTGAGACTCCATAGTGAATTCCAGGTCAGCCTGGGCTACAGTGAGACCCTACCTTGAAAAACCAAAAAAAAAAAAAAAAAAAAGAAAAAAAAAAGAGATGGAGGTGGGAGGTGAACTCAATCTTTCATTCATGACAGAATGTTGATGGGTCTAATATTATACAGATTTTGTACAGGTAATAATAGTTGCTGTGAGGTCACAAGTACAACAACCACTTTATGTCTGGAAGATAGTATTCCATAGCACTCCTCTTCATCCTCTAGTTGCTTATATTCCATCCACAATCTTCCACATTGTTCTATGATATTTCCTTAGCCTTGAGGGAGTTGGTACAAATGTTTGTTTAGTATGGACCACTCAGTAGTTATTTATTTTCAGCATGCTGGTGAGTTTTGATTCTCCCCAGTAGTCACTGACAACTACAAAAAGAAGTTTCTCTGACCAAAGAAAGCTAAGACTAGCATCAGTCTATGGGCATAAACATATATTTGGAGGACAGTTTGATGGGCACAGTGTATCCTTTTAGCCAGTACTAGCTTCCCTCCTAAAGCCTCTGACATCCCCAGCCACAGACATTTGGCTAAGTTATGAATTCCAGATATAAATTCCCTCTTGAATTGGTCTCAAATCCAATCAGAGAGCAGTTGGTTATCCCTGTAACAGTCATGCTTCTCTTGTACCAGTGGGCACATTTTCCCAGCTGGTTAGTTGTCTAGCCTGTAAGGGTTACTGCTGGGTAAGACTGTTGATGACTTTTTTCCCCAGCAGCCTGCCTAGCGCCTTCCACCTCAGTTCCAACTTGATTTCTTAGTGTCTTACAACTGAAGTATGGTTATCTTCAACAAGAAGAGTTTTACTGTATAGTTCTGGTGGGCAACATAGAGCAGTGGTAATAAGTGGTGTTGTTTTGGGGCCCTGAGGAGCCTCCCTCACCAGTAACTCACTGGAAGATCACTCAGGTACTGGTATTTATTTATTATCCTATATTTATTTTAATTTTATTAACATATTGCTTGTTTGCAAAGCCTAAGGACCCATGTTCTACTTTAGATCCCATGTAAACCAGACACACAAAGGTGAGGCAAGTGCAAGCATCTGGAGTCCAATTGCAGTGGCTAAGGCCTGGCACGGCAATTCTCTCTTTGTCTCACTCTCCCTAAAATAAAATAAAAATTTAAATATACCTTATTTATATTTATTATTCTCTAATAACTTATGACCTCTGTGGAGCAACACTGTCTGCTCACACGCTTTTTCAAAGTAGAGAACTTGTGTGACCCACTTAGGAAGATTGGGAGTCATTTTTGGCCATTTTCTAGGTCAAGGGCAAAATGGGCTACATAAGACTCAACCACTCAAAAAAATATAAAAGGAGTATTTATTACCATAGTATGTTTTATTTATTTTTCTTTCCTTCTTTTCTTTTCTTTTTTTTTTTTTTGAGGTAGGTTGTCTCTTTAGCCCAGGCCAACCTGTAATTAATTATTTAGTCTCAGGGTGGCCTCGAATTCACAGCTATCCTTCTACCTCTGCCTCCTGAGTACTGGGATTAAAGGTATGCATCACCATGCCTGGCTCATAGTATATTTTAAAGGACATATTCTTTCTTTTTTGTTATTTTTCTTCTTCTTCTTTTTTTTTGTTGTTGTTGTTGAGGTAGGCACTTGATCTAGCACAGACTGACCTGGAATTCAGTATGTACTCTCAGGGTGTCCTTGAACTCACCAAGCATCCTCCTATCTCTGCCTCCTGAGGTGTGTCATACAATGCCTACCAGAGGTGGGGGGAGGAGGAGAGAATGGGTGTGCCCGGGCCTCCACTGCAGACCAACTCCAAACACATGTGCCACCTTGTGCATCTGGCTTTATGTACATACTGGGGAATCGAATTTGGATCATTTGGGCTATGAAGGCAAACACCTGAACTGCTAAGCTATCTTCCCCAGTCCCTAGTTTTTGGATTTTTTTTTTCTAGGTAGGGTTTCACTCTAGGCTGCCGGTAATTCACTATATAGTCTCAGCGTGATCCTCCTACCTCTGCTGTCTGAGTGTTGGGATTAAAGGCATGAGCCGCCCATCCTGGCTCCTTGTTTTTGGTTTTTGAGACAGGGTCTCACTCTGTAGCTCAGGCTGTCCTGAACTCACTATGCAGACCAGGCTGACCTTGGAGTCATAGCAGTCTGCCTTCCTTAGCCTTCAAACTTCTGGAATTATTGGTGTGAGCCACCACATCCAGCTGACACATTAACGAGATAGATTCATTGCTGAAACTTTCCTCTTAGCTTTTGAATTGTTTTGGCATTTTGTTAACTTCACTAGATGGCAGTAGAGGACTAGCTTACATTCAAGTGTCTTTCAAAGCAGTAAATTCTAATGGTATTTTACATCTAGAATATCTCAAAATACTATTTGGGATTAACAATTCAGTAAAGACTAGTAGAATCATGTTCATAACATTATGTAAGGCATAGCCCATTTGAGAATGTTTTATATACATTTGAAATATATTCATAGCTATTTTGAATTGCCACTTTGGAATTATCTTTGTAAACAGGCTTTATCCATATGTCTGTCCTTGCTTTGTGGTGCATACTTGTGATCCTAGTATTGATAGGTTGAGGTAGGCAGAATCTAAATTTGAGGTCAGCCTGGGTAACAAAAGTGAGCACTAGATTACTTGAGTATATAGTGAGATCTTGTCAATATTTTTCTTTTTTACCCATATTAAAGTCCCTAGAAGTGTTTTATCTACTTTAGAAAGCTGGGGTATTCTTTTGTTTCTCAGATAGAGAAGAATCATGTGAAGACTCTTTTTTATTCCTCCCCTTAATTTTTGTGGTGGTTAAAATAAAATATCCCCCATTGTCTCAAGTGCTTATGGAGCTTTGGGGAGGTAGAATCTTTTGGGAAGAGGTATATTTCTGGGGGTGGGCCTTGAGGTATTTGTTCAGCCTCACTGGATGTTCATAGTAACATTATTTCCTCGCTGCTGATATGTGAAAATGTGAGTTATCTTTTTGCTTATGATAGGCTTCTTCTGCCATGATGAGCTTCCCCTCGAAACTGTAAGCTGAAAATAAAGCCTTCTACATGCTACTTCTAGTTGGAATTTTTGTCTCAGTAACAAGAAAGTAACTGCTATAAATATGTTGGAAGTCAAGGAGTTTAGTAGAAAAAATTGATGTTGGACTGTCATTTTTATATTTTATATATTGAGATTTATGTTTATATAGTAGAAAAGTTGATTTTTATTTGGTTAATAAGAACAGTGATCTGATAAATATTCTCTAAGTATATATTTTAGGACAGTTCTATAGCCATATATTTTTAAATCATATATAATATTTTTAACTTTCTTCTTTAAAAATATTTTACTTCTTTATTTGCAAGGGGGGGGGGGGAGGACACGTGCGCACTTGTGTGCTTGCACGCGCTTGCCTCACCTTTGTTCATCTGGCTTTCATAGAATCTGGAGAGTCAAATGTGTGTCCTTAGGCTTCACAGGCAAGTGCCTTAACTGCTAAGCTATTTCTTCAGCCCTATTTTTTAAAATTCATTTTATTTATTTGCAATGAGAAAAAGAATACATGCGCCAGGTTCTCTTGCTGCTGCAAAGAACTCCAAATGCATGTGCCACTTCGTGCATCTGGCTTATTTGGGTACTGGGAAATTGAACCCAGACCATTTGGCTTTACAAGCAAATGCCTTACCCCACTGAACAATCTCTGCAGCCCTGACAGCTTTTTAAAATTATGAGATTATGGTCTAGAAAGATGGCTTAGTGGCTAAAAGTACTGGTAAAAGCCTAGTGGCCGGGGTTCAGTTCTCAGTAACGTATGTAAAGATAGATGTACAAAGTGGCATGTATGCCTGGAGTTTGTTTGCAGTGAGTGGCAGGAGGCCCTGGCACCCTCCCCGCTCAAATAAATAAATATTTAAAATTGTGAAATCTGAAATGAAGATGTTTAAGCAGCCCATTAAGGTTTCAAGCTTTCAGCAGCTATTGTGCTGATCTTGCTGATCATTTTGCTGCCAGATGAACTCTCAGACCAATTTTAGTACTTTTTGGAATTTAAGAAAATTAATTTAACTAATACTTTTGTATGAATAGAGAGCTAAATTTTGTCTCTTCATGAATTATTTAGAATACGGTTTAAGCTTTTTTTGGTGCTAGCCTAGACTGATAAAATTGAACTACTTCCTAGAGTTATAGAATATACTCTGTTATATACTTTCTTGTGATCATGTCAGTCATTCCTCTGTATGTTTTAAAGTGAAGCATTTTATTTTTACATATTTGTGAGCTTGAGGGTAACATAGTTATATTTTTATGCTATTGGTAGTGCCTGTATGAATACTTTTTGCTCTTGATTGCATGTTAATCTCCTGGTTTTCCCTATATCTGTGCTGCTGTTCATATATATATTATTTGTTTATTTGAGAGAGAGTGAGAGAGAAAGATGGAGAGAGATGAAGAATGGGTACACCAAGACCTCTAGCCACTTCAGACAAACTCCATATGTATACAGTACCTTGTGTATCTGCCTTTATGTGGGTCTTGTGGAATCAAACTCTGATCCTTATGTTTCATAGGGAACCACTTAACCACTGAGCCATCTTTTCATGCGCTGCTGTTTTTGTTGTGAAGTTGCAGGTGGTAATAAATACATATACACACATAAAGATATGTAAAACTCTTCCATCCTGTAAGCATCACAAAATCCTCTAAATTCTTTGTCGATTTGTAGAACTGAGGAGGGAACACAACTGTAGTTCATAGAAGTAGTAGTTAGCAAGATACAGGTTGCTTGTAGCAGATAAAATTCAGTTCTGATTTGATAATTGTTTTTCCTGGTTGGACAGTATAGTTTGAAAATTTACTTGTTGCATTTCTTCAGATCCTGTTAACTAGTTGAATTAAAAACTTATATATAGGAAAGGGACTCTCATTCAGTTCTTTTGGTAATTTTTATGTGTTTTGGAGCTGGATAAGGGAACCATGAACCTATGTAGATTAAATAATTTATGTTGTTATTAAATTTTATCTTATTTTAGTTTTTATTTTTTGGTATTTTCAAGGTCATGTCTCACACAGGCCTAGGTTGACCTGGAACTCATTGCAATTCTCCTAATACTGTCTCAAGTGCTAGAACGAAAGGTGTGTGCCACCATACCCACCTTAAATTTTAATGAGAGGTAATGGGATAAGAATATTCATTTAGAAATGTTATCTTTTGGGTTTGTTGTTTATTTGTACCATTATTGTTATTAAATCTTCAACTGTTTCATTAAATTGTAATATTTTAGGTTTTTGTTATTTTAGTATATAGAACCCAAGCTCCTAAATAGATTAGGAAATCTACACATTTAAGTTAGTTGAATTTTCCATTTTGAACTGAATTGCTCACACATTATCACTCATTCAGCTTTTGATTTTATGAAGTTTGACTTATACCTGAACCTTAATAAACATGAAACAGTAACGCACTAGCCCTAGTATCATGATCTAGGAAGCAGAAATGGAGACATAGAGATGAAATCCAATCCACTTTGAGGGAACTTCTCTGGTTATTCAGGTCCTTCTCACTGAGCCTGAAGTCTAGGTCCACAGCCCCTTGCGGTATTGTCATCCTAGGGACCAAGCTTTAAAACAAGGACCTTTATTGGGTGATTGGGGGGAGGTTGAGGGACATTCATTCAACCCATACTTTACTTTAATGAAGTAATTAGTATATGTCTTGGGCATAATAAAATAATTATAGTTAACATTTAAAAATATTTTATTTTCCTGGAGAGATGGCTTAGCCATTAAAGTACTTGCCTGAGAAGCCTAAGGAGCCATGTTTGACTCTTAAGGGCCCATGTAAGCCAAGTATGCAAGGTCTTGCATGTGCACAAGGTGGTACACAACGTCCTGAATTTGATTGCAGTGGCTGAAGGCTACGGTGAGCCTATTTTCACTCTCTCTCATACAAATTATTTTATTTGATTTGACTTCTGCTTAAGATGTCTGTGTAGTAACCATACTAAAGCAGCCTAGGGGAGAAAAAGCCAAAAAAAAACAACAACAACAACAACAAAAAAAAACACCCAGCAAAATACACTCTTCTACTAAAAAGTGAGGTGTATAAGAAATTACCAATGGCAGCAGAGAAGTAGGAGAGATCCAGAGCATCAAGAGCCCATATAAGCAGGCAGAAGCAACTCCAGCAGTGGCGGCACCAGGTCCGTGGGTCCACAGCTGCGAGGTTGGCTTGAGCCTCAGGAAAAACCAGGTGAGGGGATTTTCCACTCACACCAGAGCTTTTTGTAAACTCAAGAAACATGAAGGGAGAATGACAGTGAACAGTGCAGGAGCAGACTATGAACTAGAGGATCATTACAATCCTAAACATATATGTACCAAACATGGGTGCTCCCAACTTCATCAAACAAACACTATTAGAACTAAGGTCACAGATAACACCAAACACAGTGGTGGTGGGTGACCTCAACAACCCACTCTCATCAATTGACAGGTCATCCAGGAAAAAATGAACAGAGAGGCATCTGGGTTAAATGAGATCATAGAAGAAACGGACCTAACAGATATGTACAGGACATTTCATCCAAATGATGCAGAATATTCATTCTTTTCAAAAGCACATGGAACATTCTCTAAAATAGAGAATATTAAGACACAAAGCAAATCTTAACAAATTCAGGAAAATTGAAATAATTCCTTGCATTCTATCTGACCACAATGGAATCAAACTACAAATCAAGAACAAGAAAAGCTATAGAGCCTACAAAAAATCATGGAAACTAAACAATACACAAGTAAATAATGAATGGGTCAGTGAAGAAATCAAGAAGGAAATAAAAAAAATTCATAGAGTCAAATAATACTGAGAACACAACATACCAAAACCTTTGAAACACAATGAAGGCAGTCCTAAGAGGGAAATTTATAGCTTTATGTGCCTGTATTAAGAATTTAGAATGTTCTCAAGTAAACGACCTAATGTTTCACCTTTAAGGCTTAGAAAAACAAGAATGAAACAAACTGAAAATCAGTAGACGGGAAGAAATAAAGATTAGGGCAGAAATTAATGAAATAGAAAACAAACAAACAAATAAATCCAAAGAATCAATGAAACAAAGAGTTGGTTCTTTGAAAGGATAAACAAGATTGATAAACCCTTGGCAAATCTGACCAAAAGAAAGAGAGAAGAGACACAAATTAATAAAATTAGAGTTGAAAAAGGCCACATCACAACAGATACCAGAGAAATTAAAAAAATCATAGGGACTTACTATAAAAACATACTCTACTAAATATGAAAATCTGAAAGAAATGGATGATTTCCTTGATTTTATATGACCTATATAAATTAAATCAAGATGAGATTAATCACTTAAATAGACCTATAAAAAGTATGGAGATCCAAGTAGTTATCAAAAATCTCCCAATTAAAAACAGTCCAGGCCAGAATGGATTCACTGGTGAATTTTACCAGACCATTGCTTCTTAAGCTTTTCCATAAAAAAGAAAAAGAAGGAATCCTACCAAACTGTTTTTACAAAGCCAGAATCACCCTGATACCCAAACCTGGCAATGATAGAAAAAAGAAAATTACAGACCAATCTTTCTCATGAACATAGATGCAAAAATTCTCAAGAAAATATTGGCAAACAGAATACAAGAATACATTAGAAAGATCATTCATCCTGACCAAGTAGGGTTTATCCCAGAGATGCAGGGATGGTTTAACATACACAAATCCATAAATGTAATACATTATATAAA
Organism: Jaculus jaculus; assembly: GCF_020740685.1. NCBI lineage: Eukaryota > Metazoa > Chordata > Mammalia > Rodentia > Dipodidae > Jaculus > Jaculus jaculus. The sequence goes on along the minus strand of NC_059120.1, from coordinate 62,318,534 downwards.
TGGACTGAAGGACAAAAGATCACATGATCATCTCATTAGATGCAGAGAAAGCATTTGACAAAATCCAACATCCCTTCATGATAAAAGTCCTGCAGTGACTGGGAAGAGAAGGAACAATATCAATATAATAAAGGCTATGACAAGCCTATAGCCAACATATTACTAAATGAGGAAAAACTGAAAACTTTTCCACTAAAATGAGGAACAAGGCAAGGGTGTCCACTGAACCCACTTTAATTTAATATAGTACTAGAAGTCTTAGTCATAGCAATAAGGCAAGAGACACACATAAAAGGGGTAAAAATTGGGAAGGAAGAGTCAAGTTATTATTATTTGCAGATGACATGATTCTATACGTAAAGGACCCTAAAGATGCTACCAGAAAACTGTTATAGCTGATAAACTCCTATACCCATGTAGCAGCATATAAAATAAATACACAGAAATCAGTAGCCTTCCTATATGCTAACAACCAACACACAGAGGATGAAATCAGAGAATCACTCCCATTCACAGTTGCATTTAAAAAAAAAAAAAAAGTACCATGGAATTAACCTAACCAGGGAAGTGAAGGATCTTTACAATGAAAACTTTAAAACACTCAAGCAAGAAATTGCGGAAGATACTAGGAAATGGAAAGACACCCCTTGTTCCTGGATTGGAAGAATCAATATTGTGAAAATGGCGATTTTACCAAAAGCAATCTACACATTTAATGCAGTCCCCATCAAAATTCCAATGGCTTTCTTCACAGAAATAGAAAAAAGCAATCCAAAAATTCATTTGGAATCATTAAAAATCTTGAATATTTAAAACAATACTGAGCAACAAAAATAAGGCTGGTGGTAATACCATACCTGATTTTAACCTATACTACAGAGCCATATTAATAAAAACAGCAAGGTACTGGCACAAAAGCAGACATGTAGATCAGTGGAACAGAATAGAGGACCCAGATGTAGGTCCAGGTACCTAGAGCCTCCTGATATTTGATAAAAATGCCAAAAATACTCATTGGAGAAAAGATAGCCTCTTCAGGAAATGGTGCTGGGAAAACTGGATATGTGTTTGTAGAAGGATGAAAATAGATTCTTCTCTCTCTCCGTGCACAAGAATCAAGTCCAAATGGATTCAAGACCTTAACATCAGACCTGAAACTCAAACACTGCAGATATAGATTTTTTTTGTTTGTTTTTCGAGGTAGGGTCTCACTCTAGCTCAGGCTGACCTGGAATTTACTACATAGTCTCAGGGTGGCCTCGAACTCACGGTGATCCTACCACCTCTGCCTCCCAAGTGCTGGGATTAAAGGTGTGTGCCACCATGTTCAGCAAAGTATAGATTTTTGAGTACAATCATTTCATGATATTGAAATTGATTTTTAATAGAATTTTAATCTACCAACATGTTTTGTAGGGGGTCTAACTACCTACACTATTGAGTATGGAGTTACAGTATTTAAAATTAGAATTTCCCCCTAAAAGCCCATAACCACAGCAAATTAGTCTATTTTTAATTGGGTAGTTTGCACAAAATGTGTTCTTTTATCTTATTCTACACTTTATCATTTGTATTGCACGTCTGTAAACTGACACTTGGGTGTGTGCCAGGCTCTCTTAGTAGTAGTAGTAGTAGTGCTTATTTTTATGTTGATGTGATGCTTTTCAAAGATTATCTAAATTTTGCTGTTTGAGGGAATTTTCTTGAAATCAAAGTATTATAGATGGGGAGATATCCCTCCATATATTTGCCATGATCCCAACTGTAGTGGCAGTCTTTGGTTCTTATATTCCCAAAGAAGAAAACTTCACACTGAGACATAGGTAGTGTGAGTCAAGAGTTGTTTCAGGTGGAAAGTAGAAAGGATACCTTCCAAATGGCTGACTCTGGTGTCTGGACTTAGGGGTTTTGGTCTGCTATTTTTCCTTCCTTTGCCCAGCCCTGTAGGGGTTTGTAGAGTGGTCTTCCTGCACTAGGTGGAGCAGTTTGTTATAGTTGGATAGATTAGGCACAAGAAACTGCATAAAAGGACTGCTAATTATAAAACTGAGACGTTTACTAGGAAAAAGAGCAACAATGCCTTGTCCTGAGCTCCTCAGGGAGGAGCTTTATGGAGGACAGTTTGGAACCTGCATAGATGAGCTTTGTTGCGCTTCCTAGAGGCCTGTTCTTTTTTTTTTTTTTTTTTTTTTTTTTTTTTTTTTTTTTTGGTTTTTTGAGGTAGGGTCTCCGTAGCTCAGACTGACCTGGAATTCACTATGTAGTCTCAGAGTGTCCTCAAACTCACAGGATCCTCCTACCTGCCTCCAGAGTGCTGGGATTAAAGGCGTGTGCCACCATGCCCGGCTATTTTATTTTTGTTTGTTTTTTGTTTTTTGAGGCAGGGTCTCTCTCTAGCCCAGGGTGACATGGGATTGACTGTACTCTCAGGCTGGCCTCGAACTCACAGTCATCCTCCTATACCTTTACCTCTGTCTTCCAAGTGCTGGGATTAAAGGTATGTGCCACCAGGACTGCAAGTCCTGTTCTTATTATTGACTTAGGTTGGCTGTCTCATACCCAACTGCAAGCCCTCTTATTCACCTTCCCTAGTTTTCTTCAATGTTGTTGTGTTATTTTTTTTAAAAAAAACTTATTTACTTAAGAGGGAGAGTGAGATAAAGAGGCAGGCTGAGAGAGAGAAAGAGTATGAATAGGTGTGCCAGGGCCTCCAGCCACTGCAAATGAACTGCAGATGATCATACAAACTTGTGCATCTGGCTTTATGTGGATACTGGGAAATCAAACTTGGATCTTCAGGGTTTTTTATTTTTTAAAAGATTTTATTTTTATTTATTTATCTGAGACATAGGAGTGAGAATGGGCACTCCAGGACCTTTAGCCACTGCAAACGGATTCCAGATGCATGTGCCATCATGTGCATCTGGCTTATGTGGGACCTGGAGAGTTAAACCTGTGTCCTTAGGCTTCACAAGCATGTGTCTTAACTGCTAAGCCATTTCTCCAGCCCGGGTCTTTAGGTTTTACAGGCTAGTGCCTTTTACTGCTGAGCCATCTCTGCAGCCCTGTGTTATTTTTCTTGTTTATTTTCATTTATTTATTTTTGTGTATGTGTGTATATGTGTGTGAGTGCAGATACATGCATGTGTATAGAGGTTGGAGGTGTTGGTTCTTGCCTTCAGCCTTGTTTTGAGGAAGGGCCTCTCACAGCTATGTTTACCAGACCTCCTCTCTTCCCCCTTCCTTCTCACCATTTATAGTTACACTGCGATTATACACACTGATGCTGTAGTGTCTGGCTTTATGTGGGTTCTGGGAATCTGAACTCAGGTACTCATGTTTACATGTAAGTACTTTATTCACTGAATCATCTCCCCAGCCCCCGACCCTGCCATTTTAACCCTAATAATGTGATTTGAAATGATTATCTTTTGATAGAAAACAGCATATATTTCAGTTTGAGAAAGCTTGGAGATCTTGCTATTTTTTTTTTCCAGGTAGGGTGTTGCTCTAGCCTAGGCTGACCTGGAATTAATCTCTGGCTGGCCTTGAACTCACAGCAGTCCTCCTACCTCAGCCCCCAAGTGCTGGGATAATAGGCATGCACCACCACAACCGGTGAACTAGCTGTTGTTTATTTATAGGTACCTTGAAGTCATCAAAATGTAAGTGTGAATTAACAAAAATTGAAATAATATCTGATGACTTCTACAGACAAAGTTTATCAAGTACTATTTATAATATTTAAATAAAATGTTAACATGGTAAAAAATTTTAGCATAAACAACATAAAATAAAGTTTTGTATATGTAGAAGACATAAATATTGGCAAGTTACCTAATTCTTCAGTGACTTACTGCCTTTCATATACAATTAACAGTCTAAGCTAAATGACTGGTTAGTCAGATTTGATAATTTGTAGAGAAGTAAATTGTCTTTGAAATTGAAAATTAAATAATACATTTTGTCTGTTTAATTACTGTGTGCATGCAAATGATCACATAGTAGAATGAAGGTATGTGCTTAAAGTAAATTTCAGACCACAAAGCCATAATCACATCACTCCATGATTTTCAATTGATGTGATATGAAGATGAAGGAAGAGCTATCGTTATGAAAAGGTGTGCTGTGTTTATTGAGTCAAATAAAATAAGCATAGGATTAGAATTTTTAAAGATTTTTATTGTGAGGCTTAGAATTTTTATAGTGCTCAATGAATTTAGTTTTACTTTATTTCATCTTGTTTGCCATTGATTTAAGTTAGGATTGCTTGCAATAGCATGGGCAACTTACCAGTGGCTACCCCCTGGAAGAGCACAACGTCCCCTTCCTCAGCAAACTTTTAACTGCCAGTAGCTCCTGTGGGAGGAGTAGATCTTTCTGAGATCCCCATCTATAACGCTAGAAGTCAGTTTGGCAACCAATCCATTTAGCATTTTATAACATTTAGAGCCTGTTACTTCTTTAGCCATCACTTGTTACTAGGTTTATAGTACCATCAATGCTAGTTTGATAGTGTTTTCTGAATATAATGTATTAGAACTGTATCTTTATCAGTGATTGCTATGGTAATAGCAGCAATAGAAAGTGGTTAGATAGCACTGTTACCATGTGTACTTTATTAATAGTATGAAAATTAGGACTTCTGATGTTAATTTTTGGGGCATTTGAAAAAATTTTTTTTGTTCATTTTTTATTAATTTATTTGAGAGTGACAGAGAGAGAAAGAGACAGAGAGAGAGAGAGAGAGAGATTGAGAATGGGCATGCCAGGGCCTCCAGCCACTGCAAACGAACTCCAGACGTGTGCGTTTGGGCATTTTTTTTATTGACAACTTCCATACTTACAGACAATCAACCATGATAATTCCATCTCAAACAGTAGAGAACAGCCAATAATCCATGGGTTAGCTTTGAGAATTTCAGCATGGGTGTTGTTCTCCTTCTTAGAGGTTCTAGCTTCTGGGTGAGGAACATGAGTTAGATGAATTACCTCATATCCTCACCCACCAGGCTGTGTTCCCACAGTGATTTGAACATCCTCCACTCTTTGCTGCTTTCACAGAGATTGAAATTTGAGCTACAGTTTTCTCTGTGGTGCAGGAACCAGCCATATGCACCACCTCCTTAGAGATTTAAGCACCTGGGAACAATAGACTTCCTTGCTCCATACACACATGTGGCTTGCCTTACAAGTATGAAGACATTGATTTCATTCTCCGGAACCCACTAAAGCTGTATGTGGTTGTACAGGTTTATAATCCTAGTGCCTGATAGGCAGAGGTAGGTAGATCCCTATGGCTTGATTACTTGAGTTCAAGGACAGTGAAAATCTGTGCATGTATACGGTGTTCCTGAGGAACAACTCCTGTGGTTGTGTTATGCCCAGTTCTTGGCACCCCCAGTGACCACCAAGGAGAACCAAACCCGTATGCAAGGGCAAGGAGCTTTATTTCGGGCTTAAGCTCAGTCTCTTGATTTCACCAATGCAGTGGATCCATACAAGAGCCCCAAGTAGTAGGAGGGTAGGGTTTTCTTAGGGATTTGAACAAAGAAGAGGATGGGTACATGATTGGTTGATTCAAATAGCAATTTGTATTTATCCTCTTCTGATTGGCTTAGAATATTGGTGGGCAAAACTGTTAGGCAGGTAACCTTCATTATGCTCCTGATTGGCTGGGACAAAGTGGTAGTAAGGACAGGCAAGTCTCAGGCATGTCTGGGGCCTGTCTAGGGCCTGGCTTTGGCTTGAACTGGGGCCTAGTCAGGGCAGCGCCCTGCTGAAGCCTGTCATGGTGTCAGTCTAGTCTTTGGGTCCTTCAGTTGAACTCTAGTCTCTAAACACATATGCACACACATGCATTCATATCTGTACTTACATATTTATACATATACAAAATAAAATCCAACAATGTTTTAAATAAGTATGATTTTGTGTTAGGCTGCATTCATAGCTATGGTCCCTGGGCCATTGATTTTGATATGTGTTCTAAAGCATTTTTGTTGTTGGTCTTTCAAATATATTAGTATGCATGTTATGTTGTATTTAAAAATGATATTATTTAAAATAAAAATCAAGGTTTGTTATTCAGAAAAATCTACACATCTATATGTATATTTCAGTAAGTATATCACTGCTTTGGAAATTCATATTCTATTTGAACACTAGTTCCTAGCTTCTCAAAAGCATGTGAAAAAAGATTTGATTTTTGTAATGTACAGAAGAGGCAAACCATCTTTATTGGAATTTTAATATATATTTAACATAAGTCAGCTATTCTTGCATTGTGAATACACAACACCAAGTTATGTGAAATACTGATACTGGTTTTAATTTAGAAAAGAGTGGGCTCAGTAAGACAGACTTATTAATGTATTTTCCCAAGATTTTAATTTCTTTGAGATAGAATCTTACTCTTTTTTAAAAATTATTTATTTATTTATTTATTTATTTATTTATTTATTTATTTATTTGAGAGCGACAGACACAGAGAGAAAGACAGATAGAGGGAGAGAGAGAGAATGGGCACGCCAGGGCTTCCAGCCTCTGCAAATGAACTCCAGACGCGTGCGCCCCCTTGTGCATCTGGCTAACGTGGGACCTGGGGAACCGAGCCTCGAACCGGGGTCCTTAGGCTTCACAGGCAAGCGCTTAACCGCTAAGCCATCTCTCCAGCCCAGAATCTTACTCTTGATGCCTGGGCTGGTATTATGTATGTAACCTAAGTTGGTCTGGAATTATAGATTCTCCTGGCCATCCCCAAAGGATGGTATTACATGCTGTTATACATTATCTCTGATTTTTTTTTTTTTTTTTTTTTGTGTGTGTTTAGGGTCTGTATCATGCTGACCTGTAATTAACTGTATAGTCTCAGGGTGGCCTTAAACTCATGGTGATCCTCGTACTTCTGTCTCCTGGGTGCTGGGATTAAAGGCGTGTGCCACCATGCCTGGCTTGTGATTTTTTTAAGAAATATGTTTTTGTTTATTTATTTATTTGAGAGAGACAGAGAAGGAGGCAGATAGATGCACCAGGGCCTCCAGCACTGCAAATGAACTCCAGATGCATGCACCATCTTATGCATATGGCTTATGTGGGTCCTGGGGAATTGAGCCTCGAACCGGGGTCCTTCAGCTTCATAGGTAAATGGCTAAACTGCTAAGCCATCTCTCCCGCCCCTCCCTCTGCTTGTGATTTTAACTATTCTAATATATCCAGACTTTGTAAGAGGAAGATAGTGTTTTCCTAACTTATTTTGTCCTGAAATAACTTTTATTAAGTACTGGCTAAGGTCTTCAAGCATGATGGATTGTGTATCTTCTATACCATTTTGAGACAATATCATAGTTTTATTTCACTTTTCCTTTTATTGATTTAAATTCCTTTTGACACCTCCAGAGCATTGCACCTTATAAGAGCCTGATTTTTTTCACTATAACAGGGATTTCTGCTTTTTGTATTATTTTATTTTATTTTATTATTTTATTTATTAGATGGGGCGAGGAGAGAGAAAGAAATATGGGCACATCAGGGCTTTCAGCCACTTCAAACGAACTCCAGATGCATGCACCCCCTTGTGCATCTGATTTATGTGGGTCCTAGAGAGTCAAACTGGGAACCTTTGGCTTTGCAGGCAGATGCCTTAACTGCTAAGCCATCTCTCCCGCCCTTGTTTTGTTTTTTGTTTTTCAGGGTAGGGTTTTGCTGTAGCCCAGGCTGGCCTGGAACTCACTGTGTAGTCTCACTGTGGCCTTGAACTCACAGCAAACTCGACAGAGAGTGAGAGAGAATGGGTGCACCAGGGCCTCCAGCCACTGCAAATGAACTCCAGATGTGTGTGCCCCCTTGTGCATCTGGCTTACCTAGGTCCTGGGGAGTTGAACCTGGGTCCTTTGGCTTTGTCAGCAAGTGCCTTAACTGCTAAGCCATCTCTCCAGCCCAGGGTCATTAGTCTTTACAGGCAAGCACCTTAACCACTGAGCCATTTCTCCAGCCTTTATCTTTTTACATGGTGTGGAACAGAGTTCCATTCTTTTTCTCCTCCCTCCCTCTCTTTTTTTCTTTCTTTTTTTTTTTTTTTTTTGAGACAGGGTTTCTCTCTGTAGCCTAGGCTGTCCTTGAATTTGCTGCAAACCTCCCACATTAGCCTCCTCAGTGCCGGGATTACAGGCTTGAATCACCGTGCCTGATTATGAGCTCCATTCCTGATCTGTTCATACAATAGTTAGTAATAGGACTTTTTGAAGAATGACCAATTGTTAAGTATGTCAATTCGTTAGTTAAATATGTTGATTAAATTTGTTAATTAAATATGTTAAATATGTTGATTGAGTTTTCGAAGGTAAAAGTTAATGCAAATTCTTGTGGCTGTGTTTCAAAGTATTTTCCTTTTATAGTTGTCTTTGCTGGGACAAAAAGGCAGCTGGTAGGAGAAGATTTATTTTGGGTTACATTCTTTTTTTTTTTTAATTATTTATTTGAGAGCGACAGACACAGAGAGAAAGACAGGGAGAGAGAGAATGGGCGCGCCAGGGCTTCCAGCCTCTGCAAACGAACTCCAGACGCGAGAGCCCCCTTGCGCATCTGGCGAACGTGGGACCTGGGGAACCGAGCCTCGAACCGGGGTCCTTAGGCTTCATAGGCAAGCGCTTAACCGCTAAGCCATCTCTCCAGCCCTTGGGTTACATTCTTAAAGAACATTTCATCCTGGTAGGCAAGTATGGCAGAGTAGAGGCTGGGCATCACATCTTGCCACAAGAGCTAGCAGGAAATAGCAAAAGAGGAACCTAGCTCTGGCAAGGTGGAGGTGGGCTGTAACACTCTAAATCCTGCCCCAGCAAGCATATACCTCTTAAATTTTATCAGCTGGATCCCAAACATTCAAAATATAGGAAGCTATGGGGGATACTTCACATTCAAACTATATTATTAGTTATGAATGAAAGAAAAATTGTAACTGACATACTTTGTTGTATCAGGAAATTATTCAAATAGAAGAATTAATAGTTGCCTTACAACTGGTATGATAGAGCGTTGGATAATTTGAGCTCTGGTTATTCACAAATTTATTTCTCAATATTTTTGTTAACTTTGATGTGGACATAATACTAATTCATACAGTTATTGAGCCCTAAAATGTAATATATGTGTGTATGTTTATGTGTTTGTGAAGTTTGAAATAATTTGTTGTAAAAACCTAATCTAAATTAAATGCATAAGTTTGCTTTTGGATATCACATTGTCTTCACAAAAATTTTAGATTTTCCTGTGCTTTATGTTTTCAATTAATTAACTAATTAGGTAATTTTGAGACTGAGTTTTACACATCCTAGACAGGCCTCAAATACATTTTGTGTGTGGCTCAGGATGACCTTGAACAACTTCTTGTCTTCATCTTTCAAATTTTAGCTAGGTGTGGTGGTGCATGCCTTTAATCCCAGCACTTAGGAGGCAGAGGTAGGAGGATCGCCATGAGTTCAAGGCCACCCTGAGACTACATAGTTAATTCCAGGTCAGCCTGGACCAGAGTGAGACCCTACCTTGAACAATCAAAAAAAAAAAAAAAATATTGGAATTAAAAATGTGGGTCACCACGGTCAGTTGATGTGGTGCTGGGGAGTGAACCTAAGTCCTTGTGCATGTTAAGCAGAGCACTTCTAGCTAAGCTACATCCTTAGCCATATATATATATATATATATATATACATATATATATATATATATAGAGAGAGAGAGAGAGAGAGTGTGTGTGTGTGTGTATATATATATGTGTGTGTGTGTGTACATACACACACACACACACACACACACACACATATAATTTGGTTTTTCGAGGTAGGGTCTTACTCTACCTCAGAGCTGATCTGGAATTCACTATGAAGTCTCAGGGAGGCCTCTACCTCACAGCTATCCTCCTACCTCTGCCTCCCAGAGTGCTGGGATTAAAGGTGTGCAACACCACACCCAGCTTTAGTATTTTAATTTACATGATAGAGAAAGGGACTGAAGTGAGTATTTCAATATGTAAGTCTAAGGAAACCAACTCAACTGTTTTTATTACTCTAATATTTTCTTTCTCATTTCTCTCTGAGAGAAAAAAAAGAAGAAAGAAGGAAAGAAAGAAAAAAGGAAAGAAAGAAAGAGGCAGATAGAAATGGGTATGCCAGGGCCTTCAGCCACTGCAGTTGAACTCCATTTACATGCACCACCTTGTGTATCTTGTTTATATGGGTACTGGGGAATCAAACCTGGGTCCTTTGGCTTTGCAGGCATGTGCTTTAACCACTAAACCATCTCCCCAGCCCCTCTGTTCTTGATATTATATGTTAACCCTACTATTTTAATATTTCATTTACAGTTATATGATGCTGATTGATGGCACAAATGAAGTTTTTATGATTGATAGAGACAACTCAGTGTTTCATGTTTCAAATCTGGAATTTCCATTTCGCAAAGATCTCCGTATGCATTTGTCAAATACCCTTTTGGATGGGGTAAGTTATTTATATGTACATGTTTAAAACTTGAGAATGCTGTTTTTGTGTTGGAATCAAATCTTATTTTTATTTGAAGGTTGGATTTTATTATCTATGTGTACTTATATTGAATTAAATCTTTTTAAAAGCTTGATCTATCTGGGCGTGATGGCGCACGCCTTTAATCTCAGCATTCGGGAGGGAGAGGTAGGAGGATTGCCATGAGTTCGAGGCCACCCTGGGACTCCATAGTGAATTCCATGTCAGCCTGGGCTACAGTGAGACCCTACCTTGAAAAACCAAAAAAGAAAAAAAGAAAAAAAAAAAGCTTGTTCGAGCTGAGCATTGTGGAACATGGCTATAATCCTAGCACTCAGGAAGCTGAGACAGATGGAATCAAGTTTGAGGTTAGCCAGGGATACATATTGAGACTCTGTCTCAAAAAAAACCAACAGCACCAATATATCATAAAAAAAAATGTAGATCTATATCTTTGAACCTAACCAGTATCTTCAGATGTTTTCATTTATTTATTTATTTATTTTGAGGTAGAGTCTTGGCTGTAGCCCAGGCTGACCTGGAATTCACTATTGTAGTCTCAGGGTGGCCTCAAACTCAGTGATCATCCTTCCGCTGCATCCCAAGTGCTGGGATTAAAGGCCTGCACCACCATACCCCTGATGTTTTGTTTTCTTTCTTTCTTTTTTAATTTTATTTGTTTATTTGAGAGAGCAAGACAGAAAGAGTCAGAGAGAGAGAGAGAGAATGGGTGCACCAGGGCCTTCAGCCACTGCAAACGAACTCCAGATTCATGTACCAGCTTGTGCATCTGGCTTTCATGGGTCCTGGGAATTGAACAGAGGTCCTTTGGCTTTGCAGGCAAGTGTCTTAACCGCTAAGCCATCTCTCTGATCCTGATGTTTTCTTTACTAGAGAAAATTATCAATGATGTGGAAGATGAGTTAAATAGATTCTGTAATAATCACTGTCACTCTTGTGAGAATAAGTGAAGAAAATTAAATATTAATTTGTTTTATTATCAATTAAAATATCTTTACCTATTTTTATTTACTTATAAGGGAAGAGAAAGGTTGAGAGGGAGGTAGTGAGAGAATGAGAGAAGGAGGAAGGGAGGAAGTGGGAGAGGGAGGGAATGAAAACAAGAGAATATATGGGTTCACCAGAGCCTCTCTCCACTGCAGATGAACTGTAGACACATGCACAGCTTTATGTACCTGGCTTTGTGTGGGTCCTGGGGTATTGAACTGGGACCAGCATTGTATACAAGCAAGCACTCTTACTGCTGAGCCAGCCCCCCAGTCTAACTCTTACCTGCTTTCATGTCTTCATGAGTGTTTTTCTTCTGTTGAGTTGCCAGATCCTTCTACATTTTTTGTGACTGGCTTATCTTTTTCCTATGTGAGGAGATTCTTTTTTTTTCTTCTAAATACACACACACACACACACACACACACACACACACACACACACATATTTTATTGACGACTTCTATGCTTACAGAAAACAAACTATGGTATTTCCCTCCCCTCCCCCACTTTCCCCTTCATAATTCTGCTCTCCATCATATCCTGTACCTTTCTCCATTAGTCTCTCTTTTAATTTGATGTCATCATCTTTTTCTCCTATTATGAGGGCCTTGTGTAGGTATTGCTAGGCACTGCTAGTTCTGGGATATCGAGGCCAAATTCTGTCTGGACAGGGGTACCATTCCTTTGGTTCTTACGTTCTTTCCGCCACCTCTTCCGCAATGGACCCTCAGCCTTGGAGAGTGTGAGATGTTTCATTGCTGGACACTGTGAGGAGATTATTGTATTTATTGGGGCACTATGTCATATATTTTGAAAAACGTGTTTTCTTTTAAATTTTTATTTATTTGCAAACAGGTGTGGGGGTGGGGGAGAATGGACACACCAGGGCTTCCAGCCACTGTAAATGAACCCCAGATACATGTAACATTTTGTGCATTTGGCTTTATTTGGGAACTGGGGAATTGAACTTGGGTCATTAGACTTTGCAGGCAAGCACCTTAACTACTGAGTCATTTCACCAGCCCCCTTTCTTTTTCTCCTCACCCTGCCCTGCCCTGCCCTTCTCTCCCTTCCCCTTCCCTCCCTTCCCCTTCCCTCCCTTCCCCTCCCCCTCCCCTCCCCTTCTCTCTACCTTCTTCCCCTCCCTTCCCCCCTCCTTCCCCTCCCCCCTCCTCTGCCTTTTTCCCTCTCTTCTTCCTCTTTTCTTTTCCTCCCTCCCTCCCTTCCTTTGTTTCTTGTTCTTTTTTTTTTTGAGACAAGGTCTCACTCTAGCCTGGGCTGACTTGGAATTTATGCTGTAGCCTAGGCTGGCCTTGAACTCCCAGTGAGTTTTGGAGGGTCCTACCTCAGTCTAACTATTCTGGGATTAAAGTCATGAACTTTTTCTTTTTCTGGTATTTCTTCTAGTATTTCTTTTCCTGGCATTTCTTCTAGTGTGTAGAAGTTTAGTTATGTAGACTAAATTATAAAGATCTTGGTTTTTAATATTTGGCCTTGTGACATTTTAAGAAGGGTTACTTTCACTTCAGAATGATTACAATGCTTGTATATTGTTCTAGTATTTTTTTAGTATATTTAAATATTTCATGATTCAGAAATACATTTGGACAGAAGCAGTAAGATACAGGTGCTTCTTCATATATTATTTCCCAATGTCTAGATATCCCTCAGTGCCATTTAGTCAGTTTATTTCTCTGTTTTGTGATAATGACACAGTGCTTACTGGGCCAAGTGGGCCACTATTTCTTTCTTTCTTTTGTCTGTCTTTTGTTTTTTCTTTTTTTCTTTTTAATGGGAGAGAATGAGAGAGTGGGAGACAGAATTGGCACACCAGGGCCTCCAGCCACTGTAGTTGAACTCCAGATACAGGTGCCACTTTGTGAGCATGTGTGACCTTGTGTGCTTCTATCAGCTTGTGCATATGGCGTAGGGAATCTGAATAATTGAACATGGGTCCTTTGGCTTTGCAGGCAAGTACCTTAACTGCTAAAGCATCTCTCTGGCCTGTATTTCTTGTTATTTATTGTAAATGCAATTCTTTATGGTGTTAGTTGCCATTATTATACTTTCTTCCCTTGGTATCACTCTGAAGCTCAAACTAATTTTGAGAACTGACTGCTTCTGTCTCCTGAGTGCTGAGATTGTCACCATACCATTAAACCAGGCTATTGCTGCTGTCTTGATCTGCTTCTCATTTCCAATAGTTTTTTGGTCTTCTAATGGTAGCTTTAAATTCTTTTAAACACTGTGGGTTTAGTATGCACTTTTATGCTTGACCATCCTAGTATGTATACCCATCTTCTGGCTATTCTGAGATCTGTCACTGAGATTTTACTATTTTGTTTGGCTTTGAGGGAGCAACCAGATGATAAATAAGTTAGACTAGTCTAGGATATTTCACCTATGTGCTGATCTAGAAGATGGTATTCTCTTTTTTACCTTAGTTTTTAAAATTATTTATTTATTTATTTTGGTTTTTTTGAGGTAGGGTCTTGCTCTAGGCCCAGGCTGACCTGAAATTTGCTATGTAGTCTCAGGGGGCCTGAGACTCATGGTGCTCCTCCTAACCTCTACTTCCCTAGTGCTGGGATTAAAGGCATGTGCCACCATGCCCCAGCTAAAGATAGTATTCTTAAACATTTTTCTTCAGAGAAATTCTGATAGGTTTATGTCCAGACCATTCCCCTTCGTGTTGCTGTTGGCTAAGTGGTCACCTTGTGCATATGGCTTGCGTGGGTACTGGGGAATCAAACATGGGTCCTTAGGCTTTTCAGGTAAGTGTCTTAACCACTAACCCATCTCTCCAGCTCCATAAAACATTTTTTTAAAAAGTTTAGTGCCCAAGGAAAGCTCATTTGGCTTAAGAGCTTAACTTACAAACATGAGGACTGGCATTCAATCTTCAGAACCCACATACACAGTAGAATCTGGTGGTGCATTCTTGTAAATTCAGAATTAGGAAAGAGGTAGAAGATCCCTGGGGTTTTCTAGTTAGCCACTCTATCCTAGTTGTGAGCTCTAGGCCAGTGACAGACCTCTGTCTCCAAAAAAAGAAAAAAGAAAGATAATGAAGGGCCTACACCTGACATTCTCTACCCCCCGCCCCCCAGTTGCACACATGTGCATAAAAGTCAGGTGTGGTGGTACAAGTCTATAATTTCAACCATTCTGGAAATGGAGGCAAGAGGATTTCTGAGTTCAAAACCATCCTAGGGGATACATAGTGTAGTTATGGTGGCAGCCAGATCCTGCCTGAAGACAAAAACATAAACATAAACAAAAACAAAAAAACAAAAAACAACAAAAAAGAAGTTAACCACTGCATATTTTATTTTAGAATATATTGTAAGTATATAATGAAAGTTTTGATGTCTGAAAGCATACTCATTTGACACATGTGTTTCTTTTGAAAGTTCATTAAGTTCTATATTTAGGATTTATATGTTTTCTGTGTATGTTATACTCTTACAACTTAATGAAATTGCTCTTAAAGTGCAAAACCTTTTTTTTTTTCAAGGAAATGATCATTGACAGAGTAAATGGACAGGCTGTTCCTAGATATTTGATATATGACATAATTAAGTTCAATGTAAGTACCTTTTATAATATGTCAAATATAAAAATTGTCATTGAGATGAAATGTGTCTATATATATATATATATTATTTATAATTATTTTTATTGTTTTGTGGTGCTGGGCTTGAATCTGTGACCTCATATATCCAAGTAAGTGCTGTATCACTGAGCTGTACTTTGAGCCCTGGGATATCAGATATTTCTAAATTTTTTTTTTTTTTTTTTTTTGCCTGTGTGAATATGTGCATGTGTCATGGTACATGTGCCTGGTGCAGGTATGAAGGTTTGAGGACAACCTTGGGTTGTTTGTCCTCTTTTTTCATCTTCTTTGAAGACAGTCTTATGTTACTTCACTAATGTTTTCCTCAGACATGTGTGCCACTTGGTGTCAGGCTGTATGTGTGTATGAAGAGGATTGAGCTTGGGTTGGTAGGCTTGTGAGCAAGTGCCTTTAACTGCTGAACCATCTTCCCAGTTCCAGATAACAGATATGTTTAACAAACCAAAAAATATTTAAGTCAGATGTGTGGCTTACACCTGAAATCCTGGTACTTGAGAGATAATGTTAGGGAAGTTTCAAAGCCAGATTACAAAGCAGACTACAAAGTAAGTTTAAAGAGAGCCTGGGCTACATACAATCCTATCCCCCAAAACAAACAATGTAAAACAAAACACAAAAGAAAAAAAACAAATGACATAATCACTAAGTATTTAAACCTGCCTTAAAATGTTGAAGGATTTTGGAATTAAGGTATTTATTTCAAGATTTATAACATCATTTTAAAAGCTGGTTTTTGGAGGTATTTTTTTTTTTTACTTATAATAAATATTAATGTTCATTAATTCCAGCTATTTATGAGCAGATTTTTCCTGAAAATTTACTTCTTTCTTTTCTTTTCTTTTTCTTTTTCTTTTTCTCTTTCTCTTTCTCTTTCTCTTTCTCTTTCTCTTTCTCTTTCTCTTTCTCTTTCTCTTTCTCTTTCTCTTTCTCTTTCTCTTTCTCTTTCTTTTTCTTCTTTTGAGGTAGGGTCTCACTCTAGCCCAGGCTGACTTGGAATTCACTCTGTAGTCTCAGGGTGGCCTCTAACTCATAGTGATATCCTACCTCTGCCTCCCAAGTGTTGGGATTAAAGAGGTATGTCACCACACCTGCCTTGGACATTTTCTTTTTGTTTGTTTACCTGGAATTAGAGGTGTAGCCCAAGCTGGCTTTCAACTCACAACAGTCCTCTTACCACAGGCTCCCAAGTGATGTAGTACCACACCTGACTCCATGTACCTTGCCTCCCTTCCCTTCCCTTCCCTTCCCTTCCCTTCCCTTCCCTTCCCTTCCCTTCCCTTCCCTTCCCTTCCCTTCCCTTCCCTTCCCTCCCCTTCCCTTCCCTCCCCTCCCCTCCCCTCCCCTCCCCTCCCCTCCCCTCCCCTCCCCTCCCCTCCCCTCCCCTCCCCTCCCCTCCCCTCCCCTCCCCTCCCCTCCCCTCCCCTCCCCTCCCCTCCCCTCCCCTCCCCTCCCCTCCCCTCCCCTCCCCTCCCCTCCCCTCCCCTCCCCTCCCCTCCCCTCTTCTCCTTTCCCTCCTTCTTTTCTTCCCTTCCTTGGGCTACAAAGTTAATATCTCCCCTTCCCTCCTCTCTTCTTCCTTCCCGTTATTCTGTCCCCACCTCCCTTTGGCTGGCCAGGGAACCCCAGGGATCCTCCATTTCCAGTTCCCTCCACTGGTACGACCAATACACATCATGGCATCTGTACTTTCATGTGGGTTCTGTGGGTTGAACTCAGGTCTTCAATGCTTTCAAGGCAAGGATTGTACTGACTCAGCCATCTTCCCAGCCACATGTACTTTCTATAAATTCAAGAGAAGTTATTTGTGTTCCCTATTCATTTTCTCAGTTCTTTTGCCCAGGAGCTCCCTCTACTCTGAATTTGGTATTTATTAGTCTTTGAATGTTCTAAGCATTTTTACAACTTGGGTGTAAAATATATGGAGAGTTCTTTTTGCAAAATTTCTAGAGTTATTTAAATGTCATGCTAGACCATGATAGTCAACATTTGGTCTACTTTATATTCTTGATATTTATTGTAAGTATGTGCAGATTTAATTCACTTATATTATTTTGGACATTATGCTTTGTTTGTGGGAGGAAGGGATTTATTTCAAGCTTACAGATCCAGGGGGAGGTTCCATCAATGGTATTAGAAGCTGCTTCCATACATCCAAGCAGAGAGTTATACCTGAGGCTGGGTAATTTATAAAATATAAAATTTGCACAGTTACCATGGGTAGAGAGCCAGGTCATAGTCAAAACAGTTTTAGTTCTTTAGTTTTACTTTGCTCAGAAAGAACTTATTGGTACCTTTATATATATATAATATATAATATACAATGCATATAAATATATATAATATATGTAAATATATATATGCTAAGTACTGTAGGGATTAGATATAAAGAGATGAATGAAACTAATTTTTTGCTATTAGGGGATTTATGTTAGGGTACTAGCTTCTAAAGAAGGCCATTTCCACAATAGTTCATTGGGATTTGGGATGAAGATAAGAAAGTTATTTATATTTAACAGATTCTTTTTATTTTGTTTTATAACTTACAGAGTTTTGCCTATATATAAATTGTTATGATTAAATGCTATACACTGCATACATTTGTGAGGATATGTGTTTAGGTGGGGTGTAAAATCAAAATAAACCTGTAGACTCCTCATCTGTGAATGAGAATGAATATAAAATAATTGTAAGGAGCTGAATAATGTTGTGGCCATGCAAAAATGTGTCTTACTCCAGCAATGGGGAAGTGGAGATAGGAGACTCTGTGGGGTATACAGGTTTGTTAGTTTAGCAGAATCAGTGGGAAAAACCTTTCTCAAAGACTCAGCTGTGGGACCAGGTGTGATGGTACGCTCCTTTAATCCCAGTACTTGGGATGCAGAGGTAGGAGGATCACCATGAGTTTGAAGCCAATTTGAGACTACATAGTGAATTTCAGGTCACTCTGGGCTAAAGTGAGATCCTACTTTGAAAAACCAAAAACAAATAAACAAAAAAGAAAGCTGTAGGCTGCAGAGATGGCTCAGTAGTTAAAAAGTGCTTGCCTGCAAAGCCTAACAACCTGGGTTTGATTCCCCAGTACTCATGTAATATAAAGCCAGATGTTCAAAGTGGCACATGGATCTGGAGTTCGTTTGTAGGGCCTGGAGACCCTGACATGCCCATTCTCTTAGATTCTCTCTCCCCACCCTTCCACCCCCATCTCGCAATACATGTCTGTATGTCTGCAAATAGATAAGTGTGTGTGTGTATATAAATCAGGTGCAGAGTAATTGAGGAAAACATCCAACATTGACCTCTGACTCCACACATATACATGAGCACTTGCACAGTGTATGTACCTACACACATACACACAGCTCATACACATTAAAAAAATTGTAATACTACCATAAGTGTAGCAGTGAGTTGTGTGTAAGAGACAGAGTGGTGTTCTGGAGATGGAAGCATTCCAAACTACTTTGGGCATACTTGACTCATTCATTGAAAATGGAGATGGATTGAGTCTAGGAAGTCAGGAGTATTAGATGGTTGATTAGCATACTAAGAGGTGGAATGTACAAAAAAGTGGTAATAGATTGTTGTTGCAGTCAGTTGATCCTGGAATGAAAACCCAACTAGTTAATGGGAGGAAGGGATTTATCTCAAGCTTACTGATGCAGGGGATTTTCCATCAATTGTGGTAGAAGCCATTTCCATAACAGTTCATTTGGATTTGCATATATAAGCAAAG
Source organism: Jaculus jaculus (assembly GCF_020740685.1). Taxonomy (NCBI): domain Eukaryota; kingdom Metazoa; phylum Chordata; class Mammalia; order Rodentia; family Dipodidae; genus Jaculus; species Jaculus jaculus. The sequence goes on along the minus strand of NC_059120.1, from coordinate 62,299,640 downwards.
AGAAAAACAGTAGCAACAAAAAACCAGCACCAGCACACATAAACCTGACAGAGCTCAGACTTGCTTTCCCACACCTTGGGATGGGATCAGATTTGCCCCCAACATACCTTTGGTCTGGACTCAAAGATCTGTCCCTAGTGAGACCTCCTCTAGCCAAGCAGGTAACAACCGAGGTTACAAGCTTACTTAAACACCTGAGTCAGAGAGAGACATACATTCACATTCAATTGGTTATATGGGGGATAGACAATTTGAGAAGTCATTTGCACTTAATTTTTTTTCTTAATTTTTATTAACATTTTCCATGATTATAAAAAGTATCCCATGGTAATACCCTCCCCCCCCCTTTCCCCTTTAAAATTCCATTCTCCATCATATCCCCTCCCCATCTCAGTCAGTCTCTCTTTTATTTTGATGTCATGATCTTTTCCTCCTCTTATGATGGTCTTGTGTAGGTAGTGTCAGGCACTATGAGGTCATGGATATCCAGGCCATTTTATATCTGGAGGGAGCATGTTGTAAGGAGTCCTACCCTTCCTTTGGCTCTTACATTCTTTCCGCCACCACATTAGACCCTGAGCCTTGGAAGGTGTGATTGAGATGTTGCTCAGTACTTCAGTCACTTCTTTCTAGCACTATGATACCTTCTGAGTCATCCCAAAGTCACTGCTACTGAAAAGAGAAGATTCTCTACCCAAAGTGAGAGTAGTGTTAATGAAGGGTATATATATTAAGAGAAGTGCTTCCTGGGCAGTTTGATAAGCATAGCATATTCATTTTTCCAGACATCAGCAGATGTTACACCCCTAGGGCTCATGACTACCCCTGTTTTAAGTTTTCATTATCAGGGATGTGTTTCCCCCCATGGAGCGGGCCTCCAGTCCAATTGGAGGGCAGTTGGTTTCCACCATGACAGACGTGCCACTATTGGCTCATTTGGGCTGGCTGGCCAATTATAAGGCTTGCAGTGTCCACTGTTGAGTATCTTCACTGGTGGTATCTCTTTCTCCCATTTAACTACATATAGAATGGCTTCTTCCAACTTTCTGTCAGCTGGTCTACATGGAGGAGGTTATCAGCTCAGTTCCAGCAGGATTTCTCAGTGGCCTTGCAGCCCAAGTATGTGGAGTCTTCAGCAATGGGGTCTTACCATCTATTCCTGGTGGGAAGCCAAGGGCCTTGGCAATGGCCTATAATGTTTTGGGGGCATCAGAGACCTCCCTGGCCAACAACTCACTGGAGGTATCCCATCCCTGGCACTGAAAATTTTCTAACAACGATCTATGGCTCCTAAGTATTCCATTGTCCGAAACTGGAGGATTCCATATGATTTATTTGCATCCTCTTAAATTTTGATTAGCCCTCCCTCCATCTTTGCTTTACTCAATCTTTATTTGCAAGCAGAGAGGAAGAGAGACAGAGAGAATGGGTGCGCCTGGACCTCCAGCCAGTGTTCTTTACATGGGTACTGGGAAATCTTAACTCTGGTCGTTCGGATTTGTAGACAAGTGCCTTACCAACTAAGTCATCTCTCCAGGCTGCATTGCAGGTTGTTATTTAAGTGTTTTAGTTATGGTTGTGGTGTTGTAATATTTTCACTGTTTTGAAAACATACTCCAGTGACAGTATGGGTGATTTCCTTTTGAAAGGTGTTTAAATTTTTGTTTTGAGTAATATGATTAAAACCAAATGTGTTGTATGTTTAGATTTTTTTTTTTTTTTCCAAGGTAGGGCCTCACTCTGGTTCAGGCTGACCTGGAATTAACTGTGTAGTCTCAGGGTGGCCTTGAACTCACTGCAATCCTACTACCTCTGCCTCCTGAGTGCTGGGATTAAAGGCGTGTGTCACCATGCCCAGATATTTAGATTCTTTACAACAAAAGTTACGTTTATGATTTTTGTAGGTTACAGCTGATGCAGTGACATCAAACTATCCATAGTTCAGTACAATCTAAAGTCTACCTATGAGCTGTGTCCCCACTATCACAGAATAATTCTGTTTGTTTTATGTTATTTCTCCCCATTCCTGGTTCTGAAATTCTTTTGTCGCTCCTCTTCAATGTTCCCTGAACCTTGAGGGGAGTGATATAGAATTCCATTTAGGACTGAGCACACAATCACAACAGTCACTTATTCTCAGCACTTTGATCAAACATGTATTCTGCATTATCTTATGCCTATTGCAGAAAGAATTAACCTATATGATCAAGGCTGAGAACAGCAGCACTACTCTGTATATACACATAAATGTTTAGAAGGCAGTTTAACAATTTGTCTATTTAGTATGACAGTAATAGTAGTTTTCCCCCATGGGTCTGTAACCCTCTCCTCACCATGAGCTTTTAACCTGAATTCTTATATTAGACATGAATTCTGTCCTATGGAGCAAGCATCAAATTCAGTCAGAAAATGGTTGGTTATCTCCCTAACAGCTGTGCTTCTGTTGTACTAGTGCATGCATCTTACCTGGCTGGAATGTTGTGAAACATACAGCTTGGGTATTGCTTTGAAGAAGAATTGAAAATAGAGCCCCATTAGTTAGTGGATGCTTAGTGTTTCCTGTAGCCTGCTCTCTGTGTTTTAGCACTTTATGCTGAGTACTATTTTTTGTCATTATGAAGATAAGCTTACTCATAATTTATACTTGTTACTTTGGTGAATTGTACATTTTATATTTTATTATATTTTATATTGTATATTTTAGGAGATTTAGACAACCAGTTTGTCTTAAATAAAAGACTGGAGAGTAAGAATGCTTGCTGGGCAAGCATGCCAACCTGAATTCAGATCCCTAGTACCCACAGAAAGCCAGATACAGCAGTGACTGGCTGTAATCCCTATCATGAGAAGGGAGACAAAGACATTATGGATCAGCTACCATGTCATACATAGTGGCAAACCATGTAGAATCTACTTTGAAACATGGTGGAAGCTGGTAACTGACACTTGAGATTGTCCACTGATCTGTTTTCTGTTATACATACACAAATAGTAATAAATAAGGCTTGCTTCTTCTCCTTTAATTTTAAAAGTATCTGAGTTCTTTTAGTAAGACTGATAATAACTGTTGATGGTATAGGTAGCATATCAAAGTCACACAAGGATTATGTAGTTATTTACTACCATTTCCTCTAGAGAGTTGAATATGTTTTTTTTTTGTGAACTTAGCAAGCATGCCAGCTCTAGCTCAGTTTGCCTTACTTGTATTCAGAGTTGTCATCTTTCCAAAACAGAAAAAAAAAAAAAAATCTCTATAGCATCCCTTAAGTAAGTGTTGCTATCCCTATGAAAACAGGTTGAGTCATGTGAGTTGGCAAAGTGGAAAAAGAAGGTATGAGGAAAACATTCACATGAAGGGTTTTGGTCTCAAAAGTAATGAAGAATTTTTTAGGTGCCATTGAGGTGGTGCTTTCAGACTGTGCAATTACTGTCAACCAGTGCATATGTTGTAGGTATGGTCAGATATACCACATGGACAGGACAGTCCTCTAACCACAGAAGTGAACATATGGTCTAGTCTTTTGTATGACTTAACTCATGGATGCTTGAAGGACACTAGAGCAAATGTTTACATTTTTATAAATGTATAACTGAACATTTTATAGAAACTTTCTGTATTAGTAGATGAGGATGTATTTGTCTAATAATAATAATGTATTTGCCTTTTATTTATGGATATTGTGACATGTTAGCACTGTAAAAAACAAAAATTACACGTAGGTGACTATACTGTTACATTCCTGAATTATATGGATTTTATTTTTTATTATTTGTGTATGTATGTTTGTGTGTATGAGTGTGTGAATGCCATGGCTGGCACAAATGGATAGGTCTGAGGACTGTTTTGGGGTGTTTGTCCTCTCCTGTCTTACTTGAGGCACGCTTTCCCACCCTGCCACCCTTCTTTTCCTCCCTCCCTCCCTCCCTCCTTTCTTTCTTTCTTCTTTGGTTTTTGAGGTGGGGTCTCACTCTTTCTCAGGCTGACCTGGAATTTACTATGTAGTCTCAGGGTGCTCTCAAACTCACAGCAATTCTTCTACCTCTGCCTCCGGAGTGCTGGGATTAAAGGTGTGCATCACCATGCCTGGCTCCCCCTCCCCTCTTTTTTTTGACTGCTGTGTGTGAACCAGTCTACATGCCCCTTGAGCTTCTAGCTCTCCTGGTTCTACTTTCTATTGCCATAAGCACATTGGGGTCACAAATGTGCCACTTTATGTCAGCTTTATATGGGTACTGGGGAATTGAACTGAGGTCAATTGGCTTGCAAGAAAGCACCTTTAATTGCTGAGCCATTTCATCTCAACTTCAAGTTTTAGTTGTTTTTAATTTTAATTTTTTAAATTTTATTTGTAAGCAGAAACAGACAGACAGACAGACACCCCCCTCCTCCCAGAATCAGAATGAGAATGGGCATGCCAAGGCCTGTAGCTTCTGCAAACCAACGCTAGACACATATCCACTTTGTGCGTCTGGCTTTATGTGGATACTAGGGAATTGAACCCAGGTTGTTAGGGTTTGCAGGAAAGTGCCTTAACAGCTGAGCCATCTCTCCAGCTCCAGATTTTAATTTTTATCTAGTTATCTTACTAATTTATTTAAGTAATAAACAGTAGTAATTATGTTAATGATTTAGTTCACATGTGAAGACTTTGGGTTAGCTTAGTGTAGATATGTGTCATTGTCCCTTGCTGCTTTATGCAATCATAATTAAAAAATAATTATCCTAAGTCAAATTAATTATTAGGGCTGGCATGTATGGGGTGGAGGCTGTACATTCCAAAGAATGCTATTTGTATAGACTAGTGTATACTATAATCTTGGTAATTATGCAGATAACTTAGTTATTGTTTCGATTAATGTTTCAATTAAACAAATTATCTCTTCAATACAGGCTCAGCCAGTTGGAGATTGTGATTTTAATATTCGTCTGCAGTGTATAGAGCGAGAAATTATAAATCCTCGACATGAGAAAATGAAGAGTGGGCTCATTGACAAAACACAGGAACCATTTAGTGTCAGAAATAAGCCATTTTTTGATATCAATATTTCAAGAAAGGTAACATTATTTTTTGTTTTGCTGGTTGGCAATTCATATATGATAATTATCATGTGAAAACCATATGAATGGCATTTTGCTGCTCATTTGTCCTGACTTTGTCAGTGATTACTTTAATTGGATCCGTCATTGGTTGACCAAACACAGGATTTCTAGGCTTTTTTTCTAGGCCCTAGTGTGCTTATATTCTCTTCTGTATGCCTCTTCTCAGTGTGTGTGTGTCTCTCTCTCAAATAAATTAAAAAATATTTAAAAAAAAGTAATAATTTTAGTGAAAAGCATATATATATATAATCCCAAGGGGGAAAATATCCTACTGGATAGAATATTATTATTTTGCAAATTAAATAATGTCTGGTTTAATTGAAGACAGTTAACTGCATTCTTGTGTTCTTTTCCAGTTGGTTGTACTCATGTTACGCAACCTCTGCAAAACACTATGTATGCCTCAGAGATTTACAACAAAATGGACAAATTATTTCTTAGTCTCATTAGTTTGTAGTTTTGACCTCATGTACCAGGTAAAAGGAACTGAAGGGCCTTTAATGAACAGTAGATGCACTTTAAAGCCATGTAGAAGAAACTTTGGCTGCAGATACTAGCCTTATCGTTTAGCAGTATGTTGACTTGATTTGAAATTTTGAAGGTTTTTTTAAAATTACTTTAAAAATATTTTATTATTTATTTATTTATTTATGTTTTTGTATTTTATTGACAACTTCCATACTTGTAAACAATATCCCATGGTAATTCCCTCCTTCCCCCCACTTTCTCCTTTGAAACTCCACTCTCCATCATATCCCCTCCCTCTTTCAATCAGACTCTTTTATTTTGATGTCATGATCTTTTCCTCCTGTTATGATGGTCTTGTGTAGGTAGTGTCAGGCACTGTGAGGTCATGGATATCCAGGCCATTTTGTGTCTGGAGGAGCACATTGTAAGGAGTCCTACCCTTCCTTTGGCTCTTACATTCTTTCTGCCACCTCTTCCACAATGGACCCTGAGCCTTGGAGGGTGTGATAGAGATGTTTCAGTGCTAAGCACTCCTCTGTTGCATCTTCTGAGCACTATGGTTCCTTCTGAATCATCCCAAGGTCACTATCATCTGAAAAGAGAAGCTTCTGTAACCAAAAGTGAGAGTAGCATTAATATGGTTATTAACATTAAGATAAGTGCTTACTGGGTAGTTTGGTGAATATTCTTTCTTTGTTTTCTATGACATATTCTTCCACTTTAAATGTTACTAGTCGTTGTTTTTATTTTTATTTTTTCTCCACATATGGTACTTTATTTCAAGACATTTGAACTCTGCTTGGTACTGTGTTTAGATTTTTAAAAATGTATGTATATGTGGCTAGATGGATGGCATACCAAAGTACACATGAGGAAGACAGAGGACAAACTTGAGGTATCTGTGCTCTTCCACTGTCTTTGAAACAAGTTCTCTTGCAGTGGAAATGCCAGTTTAGCTAGCCTTGGAGTTTCTGGTTCTCTTGCCCCAGCCTCCCATTGTTGTAGATACTTAGGTGCTTGCAGTGGGAGGAATGGAGGCTGTGGATGTTGGCTTTAGTTCTCCCACTGGTCCACATGATCCTGTACCTGGTGATGTGCTCCTTTGTTGTTTTCAGTCTACTTCAGGCTGACCTGGAATTAACTGTGTAGTCTCAGGGTGGTCTCAAACTCACTGCGATCCTCCTGCCTCTGTCTTCTGAGTGCTGGGATTAAAGGCCTGCGCCACCACACCTGGTAGGCTTTTTTTTTTTTTTTTTTAAATGCAATAGGTGGGAAGGGAGAAGAATTTCTGTGCCAGGGCCTGCAGCCATTGTAATTAAACACCACATGTGTGTGGATGGGTGACATTATGTGGTTATATCCCTGTGCTTCTTGCTTATGTGGGTCTGGAGAGTTGAACATCTCTCTCCAGCTCTGTATTTTAGTTTTTTGTTTATTTGGGTTTTTCAGAGCAGGGTTTCACTCTAGCCCAGGCTGACCTGGAGTTCACTGTATATTCTCTCAGGGTGGTCTTGGATTCACAATCCTCCTATCTCTGCCTCGCAAGTGCTGGGATTAAAGGTGAGTGCCACCACACCCAGCTTTCTTTTTATTTAGATGAAGATATTTAAAATTTTTCCTATTGATTTCTTCTTTTATTCATGTATTATTTTGTTTTGTTAGAACAGCTCAGCAAAATTAAATTCCAGTTCATTGTTGGGCATTGTTGCACACGTACATAACATGGGCCAAAAAAAAAAAAAAAAAGTAAGTTCATAGACACAAAAGGAAAAAAAAAAGAAACCTTTTATCTTTGGCCTTTTTAACTATCTCACACACACCAACTACTTATAGTACAGCTACTAACATATACAAAGAAGTTACTGGAATGCTGTGAATAAGATTTTTGTTGTTGTTTTTGTTTCTGTTTTCTTCTTACAAGATTTTTTTTCTCCTTTGAGATTATAATGAATATTGTCATACCACAGGTAAAGTCAGAAGGAGGATAGAGAATGCTCTGAAGGCTGTGCATTTGTTATCATCAAAAATGGCTGACCCCTAAAATATGTACAAAAATATAAATTGCAAATAGAAAATACAAGCAATTTTCCTTTTAAAGTACTTTTAAGAAAAAAAATTAGGGCTTTGAAAGTTTTGGCTTTCTCTCCTGTTGTAAATTCTATTGTGGTTTTGGTGAGGTTGTAAAGAGCTTGTCATTTGCTGTTGATGCTGTCAGTGGTTGGTGGACGGGTCTGCCTTTCTACTCAAAGGTGACTATGTTTAGATTCTGAGATGGGAAGTTGAGGGTGAATAGGTCACGGTGGACTTTTTTCAGTAACTTTTCCTTTTTTCGCTGTCTAGTCATCCTCATCAGTCTGTTGCTTCCTGGTATCAACATCACCATCCTCATAACTCCAGCTGCCTGCTTGCTGCCTCCACCTCCTTGTCCTCATCTCTATTCTCTTCCTCACCATTACCTTATTCCTCCTTCTCCTCTTCCTCCCCACCATCTTCTGCATCTACCTCATTGTCAGCCTCGTGTTCTCCATTTTCCTCAATGGCATTCCCATTGGCAGGGGCTTCTCTTCCATTCTCTGCCTCCTCCTCAACTTCTTTCTTTTCCCTCAAATCCTTAAAGGTGATCTCAGAGCTGCTTCTGACATGGTGGGGCAGCCGGTGAGCTGATGGGCAGGTGAAAGAAAAAGCAAGAATTCTAGGGATTTGGTGAAAATGCTGCAGATGTCTGTGGCCAGAGGGAAGACAGGCGGTAGAGTCTGCGGTGAGCTGAGAGAAGGAGCCTGGGAACAATGCAGAGATACTGTTTTTGCGTAGCCTGTTGTATTCTGTTTTGAAAAACTATTTTTCTTACTGTTTGCAACAATGATGGGGAGAGAGGCAGTGAATGTGCCAGGCCTCTTGCCAGATCATAGTAAATCGACACATGTGCCATCCTGTGTATTTCACTTTATGTGGGCACTGGGGAATTGAACCTGGTCTGTCATGCTTCTCAAACAAATGCCTCTAATCGCTGAGCCATCTCTCCAACCCCTTATCCACTGATTCTTTAGAAGTTCATTATTTAGTTTCTGAACATTAGACTTTTCCAAATTTATTTTATTCTTAACATCACCTTTAACTCATTATTGCTAGATAATATACATTGTATAATTTATTCTTTATTTTATTTTTTTATTTTTTTAAATTTTTATTAGCATTTTCCATGATTATAAAAAAAATCCCATGTTAATTCCCTCCCCCCCACACTTTCCCTTTTGAAATTCCATTCTCCGTCATATTACCTCCCCATCACAATCATTGTACTTACATATATACAATATCAACCTTTATTTTATTTTATTTTAAATTTATTTGTTTTTCGAGGTAGAATCTCACTTGAGCTCAGGCTAACCTGGAATTCACTATGTAGTCTCAGGCTGGCCTCAAACTCATGCCAATCCTCCTACGTCTGCCTCCCAAATGCTACGATTAAAGGTGTGTGCCCACCACACCCAGCTGATTTTGTTCACTCTAGTCCAAGCTGACCTGGAATTCACTATATAGTCTCAGGGTGGCCTTGAACTCACAGTGATCCTTCTACCTCTGCCTCCCAGGTGCTGGGATTAAAGATGTGAACCACCATGCCTAGCTCTGCTGATTTTATTCTTTTTTAAATTAATTAATTAATTAATTAATTTATTTATTTATTTTTTTGGGGGGGGTTGATTTTTTGAATTTTTTTTGAGGTAGGGTCTCACTCTAGCCCAGGCTGACCTGTAATTCACTATGGAATATCAGGGTGGCCTCGAACTCACGGCGATCCTCCTTACCTCTGCCTCCCAAGTGCTGGGATTAAAGGCGTGCGCCACCACGCCCGGCTTATTTATTTATTTTTGAGAGAGAAAGAATGGGCATGCCAGGGCCTTCAGCTATTACAAATGAATTCCAGACACATGTGCCACTTTGTGCATCTGGCTTATGTTTGTCCTGGGGAATTGAACCTAGGTCCTTTGGCTTCACAGGCAAGTGCCTTAACTGCTAAGCCATCTCTCCAGTTCCTGATTTTATTCTTTAAATATATGCTTTTCATTGTTCTTTAAATTCTGTCATTCATCAAAACCTAAAATGAAATTACTTCTATTTTCTTTAAATATATTTTATTTATTTATTTGAGAGAAATAGGCAGAGAGAGAGAGAAAGACAGAGAGGGAGAGAAAATGGGCATGCCATGGCCTCCAGCCACTGCAAACAAACTCCAGATGCCTATGTCCCCTTATGCATCTGGCTTACGTTGGCCTTGGTGGGTCAAACTGGTATCCTTTGGCTTTGCAGGCAAGTGCCTTAACCACTAAGCCATCTCTCCAGCCCCTACTTCCATTTCCACAGCAGGTTAATCATGTTATCTAGAGTTGTTCTGGGTGCACAAGTATTGTTTATGACTACTTAATATGTATATTTATTCATGCATATGAAGTGTATACACACAGTGTATGCATTATATAAAATGGAAATCTTATTATATTAAAATTATATAAAATTTGAGATGTTTAGTTGAAGAATGGCTATATTTACTTGTGATAAATGATATATTCACATTAAAGGATAACAAATTAAGATTCTTTGTTTTTGAAAGTGACTGCTGTAGTAGCTTTTACTGCTTTATTGCCAACACAATTTGTTCTATCAATCTTTTTTTTTTTGATATAGCACAGTATAAAAATTATCAAAGATATATTTTTCATCTTGTTTAAACCTTTCCACCATCATTACCTTCTGAATATTTTTGAGCTAAGTTGATCCAGCTTGTCTGTTTGTCTTTCTGTCCTTCTTCTTGCTGTATGCCTGATCATCTGACCAGAAGCAGCTTATAGAAGGAAAGGGATTATTTTGGTTTACAGTCTGGAGAGAAAGTTTCATTGTGCATGGAAAGCATGACAAAGCAAAGTGAGCTTCATAATCTGTCAAATCATCTGGGAGGAAACAGCAGGAATGAGTTAGCTGTGAATACCCAGCAGGACTGGACTAAAACCTCAAGGGTCTGCCCATAGCAGCATATCTTCCCTATCAAGGCTTCACCTTGGAAAGGCCCCTAAACTTTCCCAAATTGCCACTATCTGAGGACCAAGTATTTAAAACACTTGAAGCTATGGAACATTTTACATTCAAACTACCGACATTTTGTCTGTTTATGCTATATTATGTGTATGTGTATGTCTTTGTGAGTGGGCACAGATGTACCACTTTGCATCTGGCTTTACATGATTGTTGGGCAATTGAACCCACCCCCAAGAAAACACCTCATTAAATACTTTTAACATCTCATCCCTAGTCTTTATACCCTCCATAAAACTTCTTGCAGTATTAGTTTTAATTTCTATCTGAATGTGACACAAGTCCTTTTTCATTATACTCGAAAGGAAATGTGAGTATTCAAACTTTAAATTTTTTTTGTCTATTTTTTATTTATTTATTTGAGAGCGACAGCCACAGAGAGAAAGACAGATAGAGGAGAGAGAGAGAATGGGCGTGTTAGGGCTTCCAGCCACTGCAAACGAACTCCAGACGCGTGCGCCCCCTTGTGCATCTGGCTAACGTGGGACCTGGGGAACCAAGCCTCGAACCGGGGTCCTTAGGCTTCACAGGCAAGCACTTAACCGCTAAGCCATCTCTCCAGCCCGAGTATTCAAACTTTAATTTGAACTGCTCTCACTGTAGAAAAAAATACAGGCTTTGAAGAGAAAATGTCAGAGAAGATGAAATCACATGTTGAATTAAAATATTTTACTTGCAAATAGAGAGAGAAGGAAGAGAGTGAGAGAAAATGGGCATGTCAGGGTCTCCAGTTGCTGCAGATGAATTTCAGATATATGTGCATACCACTCTGTGCTTCTGGCTTTATTTGGGTACTGCAGATTCAAATCTAGGTCATTAAGCTTTGTAGGCAAGCACCTTATCCACTGAGCCATTTCCCTAGCTGAAAATCACAAATTGAGACTAGATTTGGAGGTTGTGCTCCATGAGAAGTATATGTATGCATTATTTCTTGGTTTGGAAGTAGTGTTCTCAGGAGGGTATGATTGTGGGGAAGAGTGACACAGAACACAGAGCAGACCCAAGTTTAAAGGAAGCATTACTGAATTCTCTGTTGGCCAATTTTAAATAATTTGACATTATCTGACTCTAAAAGTATATTTTGTACTGAAATGCCAAAATTATCATTTAGGAACTCTAGCAGTGGTATTATCTCTCTTTCTCTTTCTCTTTCTCTCTCTCTCTTTTTCAAGGTAGGGTCTCACTCTAGCTCAGGCTGACGTGGAATTCACTTTGTAGTCTTAGGGTGGTCTTGAACTCATAGCGATCCTCCTGCCTGTGCCTCCCAAGGACTGGGATTAAAGGCATGCACCACCACAGCTGGCTAATATCTCTTTTTTAAAAAATATTTATTTCCATACATTTGTGTATGAGGATGTGCATGTCTGTGTGTATGGGCTTGCTAGGGACCTTTTGCCACTGCAAATTAACACCATATGCTTGCAACACTTTTTGCATCTGGCTTATGTGGATGGCTTGGTAATTAAACCCGCACCAGCAGGCTTTGCAAACTAGTGCTTTTAACTTGTGAGCCATCTTCCCATACCTGGTGATATCTTACGTTCTTCAAAAATAATGAAAGTCTGTGAGAAAGAAACATTTAATGTCTTTGATCAGAATTAGAGAGTATTTGGCCTATAATTATTTTCTGTAGCAGATATGCCATTGGAAAAAAAAAAAAGGTCAGTTTTACTCATTCTACGTATCCTGCTTGAAAAAATATAAAAGAAAAAACAAGATGCAAAAGAAAGATTAAAACATTATCTGAGGGATTATTTTCAGTACTTTATTATTTTATTTTACTTTATTTATTTGAAAGAGTCTGAGAGAGAGCTAGAGGAAGAGGCAGATGAGAGAATGGACACTCCAGGATCTCCAGCCAATGCAAACGAACTACACACACACACACACACACACACACACACACACACACACACACACACACAACCTTTTGCATTTAGTTTACATGGATACTGGGGAATTAAACCTGGGTCCTTAGGCTTCACAGGCAAGTGCCTTAGTCACTAAGCCATCTCTATAGCCCATTTTAAGTTTATTTTTTATTTTCACATAATTTTTGTACATATTCATGAGGTATAGTGTGGTATTTTGATTCATGTATTTTTTAAAGATTTTTTAAAAAATTTTTATTTATTTATTTATTTGAGAGTGACAGACACAGAGAGAAAGACAGATAGAGGGAGAGAGAGGGAATGGGCGCACCAGGGCTTCCAGCCTCTGCAAACGAACTCCAGACGCGTGCGCCCCCTTGTACATCTGGCTAACGTGGGACCTGGGGAACCGAGCCTTGAACCGGGGTCCTTAGGCTTCACAGACAAGCACTTAACCACTAAGCCATCTCTCCAGCCCGATTCATGTATATATTGATTAATGATCAACTTAAGGTGATGGCGTCTACCACTTTGACCTTTTATCATTTCTTAGTGGTAAGTACATCTAAAAATCTACCTTGAGATCTATTATATTACTGTTAATTACATTCATTCTCCTTATCAACTATTTTGATTGTTATAGTTTCAACTTCATGTCAGGTAATATACCTTGCAAAGAAGTCTCTATGTCCCCAGTACTTGGATTATAGGGGTGTGCCACCATGTCAAATATTTTTACATTGGCAAACTCAGTTATATGTGCTTGGGAGGCAAGCACTTGACTGACTGAGTTATCTCCCCATTTCTTTCATGTTATATTTTTTAAAAAAATTATATTAACCTAGGTCCTTCTGGATTTACCTCTCCTCTCTCCTCTATGCTTTTCAAATTTTTTGTTTTTGTTTTGTTTCGTTTTTCAAGGTAGGGTCTCACTCTGGCCCAGGCTGACCTGGAATTCACTGTGTAGTTTCAGGGTGGCCTCAAACTCATGGCAATCCTCTTACCTCTGCTTCCCGAGTGCTGGGATTAAAGGTGTGCGCCACCACGCCCAGCTCTATGCTTTTCAATTCTTATAGCTTAGAGATATTTTTGTGAAGCTTAGTTAGAGAGATTGCTTAGCGATTAAAGGCATTTGCTAGCAAAGTCTGGTGGACTGGGTTCACTTCTTCAGTATCCATGAAAACCCAGACTCACAAAGTGGCTCATGTGGCAAGGTATCCTGGTATGCCCATTCTCATTCTGTCCCTCTAAATCTATAAATGATTTTTGTTGTTGTTTTTTTGAGGTAGGGCCTTGCTCAGGCTGATCTAGAATTCACTTTGTAGTCTCAGATTGGCCTCAAACTCACAGCAATCCTCCTACCTTGGTAACCTGATTGAGAGAGAGAGAGAGAGAGAGAGAGAGAGAGAGAGAGAGAGAGAGAGAGAGAGAGTGTGTGTGTGTGTGTGTGTTCGAGAATGAGAGAGAGAATTGGCGTGCCAGAGTCTCAGCCATTACAATTGAACTCTAGATGCTTGTGCCACCTAGTGGGGATGTGCAACCTTGTGCTTGTCTCACCTTTGTGCATCTGGCTTACATGGGATCTGGAGAGAATTTGAACTGGGGTCCTTTGGTTTCTCAGGCAAGCAGCTGCTAAGCCATCTCTCCAGCCCCAACCTTTTTTTTCCCCCTCGAGTTAGGATCTCACTCTAGTTCAGGCTGACCTGGAATTCACTCTGTAGTCTCAGGGTGGTCTCAAACTCAAAGTTGATCCTCCTACCTGTGCCTCACAAGTGCTGGGATTAAAATGAGCCAGTATGCCTGGCTCATTTTTTTAAAATTTCAAAACATTTTAATAAGCATTGATTTTAAAAAAGGCAAGAGGAGATTGTAACACCTCAGCAAATGTTTAAAGGTAAAACAAATGTCACTATAAATAGTATACTTATAAAATCTCTTTTTTTTGTATTCTTCATATAACTCAATTCTAAAATACCTTTTTACAGAGATGTATAAATAAACTCCAAGTGGCCAATGCTCAGTACGACTAGTTTCCTATCATTGCTGGGCTGGTGGGTTTCCAGATACCGTCTCCTTGCAGCACCTGCTCAGAATTTCCTCCATCGGCACCTACAGTCTCTGGAGCAGTCAGCATTGAGCTGTATGAGCTCTTCCTTGTAGGAAAAGTAGATCTTCAAGGCGACTTTGAAGAGGGCATGGCGCAGAGTTAGCACTGCTTGCTTTTTAAGGCGTTCAAGCTTCTGGTTCTTGTGTTTGAACATCTTGATAAAGCTGCTTGGCATGATTTTGCCTCTCCCATCTTCACCCACTTGACCCATAATAATGTAATTTAGGCCTCTTCTGACAAGAGGGCACTGCTTGCAGACCACAATGATCTTGGCTCTCATGTTCTTGCCAGCCTGCTGGATTGCCAGAGTGCCCTCTTTGTAGATGTTGATGATTGAGACTGTGGCATGCAGACTCCCACCCCGAGTGACGGTTGTGATGACTGTGCCGGCCAGCGCAAAGTTGCTTGAACAGTAATTGCTCTCCAGAGTTCCTATTTGTCTACACTTTTGCTGACACAGGGCCACAGTGGGTTTTATACCTGTAGTCACAGGGACTGTAGTGGTAACAGGCATAGCTGTAGTTGTGGGTAACTTTTTGGATCTGAATTTGTAGTGACCAATAAATCCATCTGCAGTTAAGCATAAGTCTGATAAAAACTGAATAAGAAGTTCATTTCTCTCAGATACAATTGGCACAGGTAGACTGTCACCACAATATTTCCCAATTCTCTTAGCATCATTTGACTTCCCCACCATTAAACATGGCCACATAGTCATAGCGTCAGTAGTTGTCACGCTCAACATCAAACTTCTCAAACTTTAGTTCTATAAGCTGGTTCTTTGGGGCTACAATGTACCACACACAAGTGACTCCTACCGGGTAATCTAGGTCTGGCCAGTTGGGTGTTTTCAAAGATCCTGAAGGTCTTTTGAGGTGTCCTTCACAATAGCGGTCTCCTCTTTCATCTGGTGCAGCAGCAGAGAACATGGCCATAAAGCCATTCCCTGCGGTGTTTGTGTCAGAGATCATCTGGACCATCATCTTGTTGCTACTGGCCACAAGCACTCAGGGTTGGAATGTGCTGCAGAAGCGCCCAAGGCACTGACCATTGGCATGGCCGTTGTACACATCCACAAAGTCATAGCGACACAGGTTGTCATTGTCAAAGTCTAGGAATTGGAAATTGAGAACAACTACTTTGCCCTCGGGGACTGATTTTTCCAAGTACACTTGCTATTCAGAGGGTACACTCCAGGAAAGCCTTTGCCACCAATAAATCCAGACTCTCCAGTAAGAATGCCGCCACATGTGCAAACAGGTCTCTCTGGGGTCTGTGGCCGGCACGGTGGGGCAGCAGCCAGCAGCAGGCAGAGCGCGGCACATGCGCTAGGGTGCCCCATTTCATTTTTTTTTTTTTAACAAAGAAGTTAAATAAAGTTGGGGAGCTGGCCCAAAGGTGCTTTCAAAGCCTGAAACTCTGGGCTCAGTTCCCCAGTACTCTACATGTAAAGACATACTCTACAAAGTGTATTATGAGTCTGGGGTTTGTTTTCAGTGGTATGGGGACCTGGCTGGTGTGCTCATTTTCTTTCTCTCAAATAAACAAATAAATAATTTTGACAATAAAACAGTTAAAATAATCTTAAAAATTGCTTATTTGCATGTGTATGATTATGTATGTGTGGCCACACCACTTTGCGTCTGGCTTTACATGGGTCTTGGGAATTGACCTCAAGGATGCAGGATTTGTAAGCAGGCAGCTTTAATGGAATCATCTCAGTCCCCAAGAAGTTAAAATTGTTTTTAGATGACCATTGTATTTCTAAAAAATGTTTTGTTTGTTTTATAGCTACTGGAAGGAAATTTTGCCAAAGAAGTCAGCCATGAAATGGATGGACTTATATTTCAGCCTATTGGAGTAAGTTCATCAGAGAGATTTTGCTTAGCTCTGATTACTGTTATAATTACTGCTTTCTTGAAATTCATTGTTGACTATCTGATTTTATGTATGTTTGCTTTTTGACTCAGCTTAAGAAATGAATGTTGTTGGTCATTTTAAATGTAATTAGTTTCCATACATCTAGTTTTCTTTTAATTCTTAGATAAAATGAATGTTTTTCTATTTTAAACTTTTTATATATCATACACAGTATTAGGTTAAAATGAATGTTAAAGCCAGCATTAGGGAGGCTGAGGTAGGAGGATTTCTGTGAGTTTCAAAGTTTGAGGCCAGCCTGCGGCTACAAAATGAATTCCAGGTCTGCCTGGGCTAGAGTGAGACTTTTCCTCAAAATAATAATATATATGTATGTGTATATGTGTGTATATATATATGTACACACATATACATGCACACATATATGTATACACATGCATGTATATGTGTGTGTGTGTATATATATATATATTATTTATTTATTTATTGAGGTAGGGTCTCACTCTAACCAGGCTGACCTGGAATTCACTCTAGTCTTAGGCTGGCCTCGAACTCAGAGTGATCCTCCTACTTCTGCCTTCTGAATCCTGGGATTAAACGTGTGCATCACCATGCCTGGATAATTTATATATATTTTTGTATTTCTTTACTATAAATGCTTACTTCCTCTGGTGGTTTGGTATACCATTTAAGTATTAATATTTCTGTGTTTTGCTGTAAGTGAGTAAAATTGAAAGAGTTGTCAATTTTGATGAAAAATAAAATATTTAAGCATTCTATGTCAAATATTTGAAATACACTGAAAAAACTTTCATTATCTTAATGGTCAAATCATATAGGAATAAGTTGTGTTTTACTCCATAGCATGGTTTTTCAGACTTATCCACACTGAGGTATTGGGCCTTGGAAGTCTTTGCTGTAGGGAGCTCTTTATAGCTGTGTAGGGGAACAGTTATCAACGTCCTTGGTCTCTACTCAATGACCTCAGTCCTTCCTTCATCACCATTTGATAACCGATGTTTTGCAGGGCCAGTAATTTTTCAAAATGTGTTATATGGAAAAGAATCAGGACCACCCTGGTCTGGTTAGAGATAGAACTCACTTGGGGATGGTATTTAACAGGTTGTTCTAATAAGCTGAGATTCTCTGATGGATGAAAAGTACAGGAACTATGTGTTCCATAGGAGTTCTTTGTCATTTGGGACTTCTCTGCTATTGGCGTCATGCTAGGAAAGAATGGAGGCGAGATAGAAGCTGGGAGCATTCACTGCAGAAAATACTGTCTTAGGAAGATGGAATCCAAGTTTCAGTGGTTTCCAGGTTGTATCTTCTAGAGTAAAAGAATTAAAGTCTGCGTATAGAGATTTTCAGTGTATAATGTATAAAACCCATAGTTGAGACTTATGCATATGTTGGATTTTGGTAAGAAATGGCCTGCTAGATAAATAAGTCTCTTGTCATGGTTTGTGTATAAACATGCCCTACATAATCTTTTTTTTTTTTTTCCCCCAAGGTAGGGTCTCACACTGACCCAGGCTGACCCAGAATTAACTATGTAGTCTCAGGGTGGCCTTGAACTCATGATGATCCTCCTACCTCTGCTTCCCAAGTCCTGGGATTAAAGGCATGCACTACCACGCTTGGCTTTCCTACAGATTCATGTATTTGAATACTTGTTCCCTAGCTTGTGGTGCTATTTTGGAAAGCTGTGGAACATTTTGGACATGAAGCCAATGTGGCAAACAGACATAGACCACCAGTGCCAGGTCTTTGAATGTTAACAGCCAGACTCCACTTCTGACTTTGTTTTCTCCTTCCTTATTTATTGAGATGTTAACAAGCCACATTGCAGCCTCCTGTTCCTGTAGCTCACTGTGTCTTTCCCACAGTGATCTTAAATTGTGAATTAAAGGAAAACTTTCCTCCCTTAAGTTGTTCCCATCTGATTTATCTTAACTTGGCAGTCAGTTGGTTGGACCCAGTTAATACTCTCTTTTCTTTTTTCTTGGTAGGCAGAAGTTTTTATTTTTTGGGCTGTAAGAGTTTGGATTTAATATATTTACTTGTGAATGGAATTCCTTTTGTAAATTTTTTTTTTTTTTCAAGGTAAGGTCTCACTCTAGCTCAGGCTGACCTGGAATTAACAATATAGTCTCAGGGTGGCCTTGAACTCACAGTGATCCTCCTACTTTTGCCTCCTGAGTGCTGGGATTTATGTCATGTGCCACCATTCCCGGCACCTTTTGTGAAATTTTTCTTTGCCAATTTAAAAATTAGCATTTAAAAAAATCTCAATTATAGTGAACAATGAGAGAATTTTTTTATGAAGGTAAGGAAAAAGTACTTAAATCTTTTTGAGGCAGAGTCACATTCTAGCTCAGGCTGACCTTGAACTCACTGTGTAGCCCAGGCAGGCCTCCAACTCAAAGTGATCCTTAGGCTGGAGAGATGGCTCAGAGGGTAAATGTACTTACTTACAAAGCCTGTTGGCCTGCATTCAGTTCCCCAGAATCAACATAAGTCCAGGTGCAAAGTGGCATGTGCATTTGTGATCCCAACATGCCTATAACAAAGGAGGAGCAAGGAGATTCTGAACTTTGGAGGCCAGCTACTCTGATGTTTGCAGTCTTGCAGTTTGTACTGTTTTGAGACCTTGTCTCAAATAAAATGGAACATAGGCACCTTGAAGTTGTCCCCTTGATCTCTTCACATGCTTTCTGTGAGACACACATACACACACACCACCCCACTCCACCATGTGGAATGAGTCTCTAACCAATTCTGAATATTTTAGTTATGGTTTAAAGTAGTTTATTGTACTGTATAATACTCCCTTTCATAGAGATGGCTCATATAGTTATTTTTATAGGAGGTCTAGTGCACATAAGTTGTTTTTCATCAAGAGTAGATCTTAGATTTAGAAGACGTAATGGAAATGTCTTTGGCTAATGAAGCCAAAAGTTTAACAGCTTGTCATTTGTTGTCTAGTCACCAATCCTGAGGCTTCAATATCATAGGCTCAAAAGAAATTTCTCTACAATAGGTCAATTTAACAAGCAGATTTAAATGTCCACTAAACTAAGTGTCATGATTATTTTATAAGTAAGCAGGAATGACCCAAGTAGTAACAATTCTTCTTTTTGCATGCATATATGTATATGTATGCATGTTTATATTTAAGTAGTACATATGTTAATATTTATGAATGTACACACGTGTACATAAGTGAGAGATTAAAGGTTGGATATTGTCCTCAGTTGTTTTCCATAGGGCACCTTGCTTAATCTAGAGCTCAACTGTTTTGGCCAGACCAGCCTAGGCAGCAAACCAAAAGGTTCTTGTCTCTGCCTGCCCACACTGGAATTATGGCATGTGATACCACAGCTAGCTTTTATGTTGTTGTTGGGGGTTTGAAATGAGGTCCTCCTGCTCTTTATCCACTGTCCTATCTTCCTAGCTCAGTAGAATTCTTTTTAATAGTATTTTTCTGTTGTTAAGATGGTGGCTATCCAGTGCAGTCAAATTGCAAACATTACTCAACTTGTGGATAAAATCTAATCACCAGTTTTTAAATAGCTGTAGGCAGTTTTTATTTATTTATTTGAGAGCGAGAGAGAGCGAGAGCGAGAGCGGGAGGGAATATGAATGGGCTCATCAGGGCCTCCAGCCACTGCCAATGAACTCCAGACCCATGAACCACTTTGTGCATTTGGCTTATGTGGGTACTGGGGAATTGAGCCTCTAACTGGGATCCTTAGGCTTCACAGGCAAGCACTTAATAACTAAGCCATCTCTCTAGCCCTGTAGGCAGGCAGTTTTTTAAGTGACCTGTTTTTTCTTTAATGCCAGAATTTTAGTGTTGTATCTGTAGTAAAAACAGTTGTAAGTTCATACTGGATTTGATTCTGCGGTATCCACATAAAGACATATGTACAGCCTGGTACCATGTGTCTGGAGCTTGTTTGCAGCAGAAGTCCTGGTGCTCCCCTTCTCCTTTTCTCTCTCTCAGTTGCAAATAGACATTGAGGAGTTAGGGAGAGAGAGAAAAAGATATTAGAAAGGCCTAGTACAAAAAGATCAGAGGTAAAACTTGTTATATGGAATTACATTACCATCTTTCCCCTTTTAAGGATGAATCAACAATGTGATACCTTTATAAATGGAGACTTTTAATATAATATGGGATTTTTCTCCCTCTAGGTTTTACTAGAAAAAAGACCATAATAAATCATTTTTATTATTGGTTATGTACACAGTATATATAGACATGTTGGTACCATTGTTAGTCTCCTTGTTCTCCCCACCTCTGCAGGGATCCTCCTCATTGGGGAATATGGGTCATGCATTGTGGGGTTAGCCATCAGTTATTGGTAAGAGGCAATGTTTCTATGCATAATGACCCAATGTGGTTCTAATATCCTTTCTACCCCCTCTTCTGTAAATTTCCCTGATACATGTTGGATTCATTTTATGTTTGCTTCAGTGATGAGGTCTTGGGAGCCTCTATGTCCCTGGATATCTGGTTTGGTAGGAGCTGAGTATTCTCTCTGTCTATCTCCTTCACCTTTGTGCTGGTACCAGGTTCACCAAGGAAGCAGCACTCTTGCTCATTTCCCCAAATACTCTTTCAGCTGGGTCCATTTTGAGATATGATGTGCTGGTTCTCTCCTGAGAATCTGCATGCATCAGAAACAGATGCAAATTCTCCAACGGAGAGTGAAGTTAGCACTAGATAAATGGGATAACCTTTTTTTTTTTTTTTTTCTTGAGGTAGGGTCTCACTCTGGTCCAGGCTGACCTGGAATTAACTCTGTCATCTCAGGGTGGCGTTGAACTCATGGCAATCCTCCTACCTCTGCCTCCCGACCTTTGTTTTTTTTTTAGAGAATTTTTTTTGTTTATTTTTATTTATTTATTTGAGAGAGGCAGAGAGAGAAAGAGGGAGGGAGGGAGGGAGAGAGAGAGAGAGAGAGAGAGAGAAAGAGGAGAGAGAGAATGAATGGGTGCACCAGGGCCTGCAACCACTGCAAATGAACTCCAGGTGCCATCTTGTGCATCTTTCTTACATGGGTAATGGGGAATTGAGCCTCGAACCAGGCTCCTTAGGCGTCACAAGCAAGTGTTTAACTGCTAAGCCATCTCTCCAACCCTTATAGAGAGAAGTTAATAGGTGTAGGCCCTCTTATAGCCCATGATTGGGTGGGAGCTTGATAATGGAGAGCAGGCTATTTTTTTTAAAATATGGTTCTGACTTGATTCCCAGCTCTAGCTATGGATTCTATTCCACTGAGCAGATCATTTAGCCAAATCAAGAGCAACTGGTTTCCCACCATGGCTGTGTACCACTATTGTATTTTTGTGAGCATCATGTCAGGTTGTTTGCTGCTGAGTAGCTTAGACCATGAGTTACTTGGACAGATGTTGGTCATTTTCCCCCAGTCACACATATAGCACCTTCTGGCACTAGACGGGCTAACTGTCTGGGGACTGACTCTCTTCCAGATTCCAGCCAGGTCACTCCATGTTATGTACTAACAGTGTATGGTGTCTTCAGTAGTAGGGTCTTACCACTAGCCTTTGATGGGTCATCAAGTACTCTGACAGAAATCTGTTTTCTTCTGGGAAACCTTATAGGTCTCTCTGATCAACAACTCACTGTGGATATTAGCCACATGCTGGTTTTGGGAGTTACAGGTCAGCACCCTAGAAGAGAAGGAAGAAAAAGATAAGTAATATAAAAGAGATAGAAGAGGAAGGCGGGGGGGGGGGGGAGAGAAACAGGAGAAGATTAAGGTCAGTCTTCATCATACTCTCTCTAGGCTTTGTGATTCAGATGTTCCCTCTAAGGGCCTGATGAATGTTCAACTGTTCAGTCTGTCTTTTAGGATGTAGAATTTTATGGTACCATTACCATTTGGGTCTAATTTTGTGTCCCTCACCTCCACCCTTTCCCTCATCTCTCACCCCACACACTGTAGTGCCCAGTCTTCAAGATGCTTATTAAGTATGTCAGCATCTCTGGTAGATTCATGTTAGGAGCTGTAGATGAGTGAGACTATACAAGGATTATCTTTTTGTGATTGGGTGAGTTCACTGAGAATGATCTGTTACAGGTTCGACCATTTTTCTTCAAATTTCATTGTGTAGTTTTTCCTTACTGCTGTGTAGAATTCCATTGTGTAGATATACCACATCTTGGTTATTCATTCTTCTAATGATGGACATCTGTAGTGATTCCAGCTCTTAGCTATTACGAGTTGAATAGCTATAAACATGGTTGAGCAAATTTCTCTGAACTGAGGTGTGGAGCTTTTAGGATAAATAAAAATATGGAACACTTCACGAATTTGCATGTCATCCTTGTGCAGGGGCCATGCTAATCTTCTCTGTATCATTCCAATTTTAGTATATGTCCTGCCAAAGCAAGCACAGCTTTTTCTTTTGATAAAGAATTTTGTTCTGCTTGGGGATAAGCAAGAGTCAGGGTTAGAGCATAGATGAGAGTTGATAATTGTAGCAGATAGCGATGAACTTCCAGACCAGGCACAGTTATGGAGGAAGGATATTTATTGACGTTTACAGATCCAGGGGAAGTTCCATAATGGCAGAAGAAGCTGGCCTGCCTTCATAGGTCCAAGCATAGTGAGGGAAACACAAGCTGAAATCCAAAAGCCACACAGCACACTTCAGGAACTCCAGTTAGGCACCCTTTGCATATCTTTAGATTGGAATCTCAAACTCACTACCACACCTTAGAACTGGACCCTATGATCCACCCAGTGACACCACCTCCAGCCAGGTGGCTGCAGATCCAAACTACAAGCTAATAAAATACTGAATATATTAGAAGCTATATATTCAGACTACCACAATAATTGATTATAGATTTCTTAGAACTTTTCTTTAATTCTGATACAATTGAAATTGTTTGTATGTATGTATGTATGTATGTATGTATGTATGTATGTATGTATGTGTATGGATGCATCAGTCTCTTGTCACTGTATAAGGATAACAGGTGCATGTGCCACTTTTTGTGTCTGGATTTTAGTGGGTGATAGGGAATTGAACTGGGCCTACAGACTTTGTAAGCAAATGCCTTTAACCGCTGAACCATATCCCTGGATCCTCCTTTTTTTTTAAAAAAGAAATAATTTTTCAAGGTAGGGCCTTGCTCTAGCCCAGGCTGATCTGGAATTCACTGTGTAGTTTCAGGGTGGCCTTGAACTCACGGCAATCTTCCTACCTCTGCCTCCCTAGTGCTGGGATTAAAAAGGTGTGTGCCACAACACCTGGTGTCTCTATTTATTTATTTTTGTTTGTTTGTTTTTGTTTTGTTTGCATGTGCTGCCACGCCCGGCTTCTGTATTTATTTTTTATAATCTTTTAGTTTAGATGCAGTTCCTAAAATTCTCTAGGTGCTGAGAATGTGGCTCAGTGGGTAGAGTGCCTGCTTAGCACTGAGGTCTGGAGTTCAATCCCAAACCCTGCCTAAACTTGGTATGGTGGTACACACACCTATAGTTTCTTCACCTGAGATTTAGAGGCAGGAGGATCAGAAAGAAGTTCAGCCTCAGCTACATAGCAGAGAACAGCCTATGTTACATGAGACAAAAATAAACAAATACTGAAAATAAAGTACTGGGGCTTTGTTATGGGGTCTGGTGTCACACAAGCAAGACCATTGACTCACAGAATGTGAGGCAAAGTTTTATTGGGTAAAAAAGAAAGAAAAGAAAAAGACAAAAGGAAGAAACTGGTGCATCAGGACTGCACCCCAGAGGCTAGGATCTCAGGATGCAGTCCTGAACTGCTGGGAGTGTCTGCTTTTATTGGAGAAAACCACAAGATATTCATTGCAAAAACAGGATGGAAATTAAACCACAAAGTTATGTTAAGTTTTATTGTTAAACAAGAAGGGTCGTTACAAAAAAAGTCACTTAGTATTCATCACATGGGTCACATAGACAGAACTGAGGCAAGAAACATTCTATGCTCTGTGTAATCACAAAGGTATTTAGAAACAGAGAGATACAGGAAGGTCATAGTACATTGCACAGAGTGGGTCATTCCATTCCTTAGATAACAGAAAACACTGCATTTTGCAATAAGGACTGTGGTAATGATTCCTGGAACTTCTCCTTTATCTGTCAGGAAGATCAACTTGGGTGATGACCTCCATTATATGTGCCTAAAGGCAAGGTCTGCACAGGAAGATGTTTAACCAGGTCTGTTGTATCCTTTTACAGTCTAGTTTCCAGCTGGAGAGATGGATCAGTGGTTAAGGTACATGCCTGCAAAGCCTAACAACCATGGCACAAAGTGACACATACATTTGGAGTTAATTTGTAGCAGCTTGAGGTCCCTGGAATACTCTCTCTCTGTCTCTACAAGTAAATAAGAATAAAATTGAGGTGGAGAGAAGGAACAGCAGCTAAAGGCATTTGTTTGCAAAGCTTGATGGTCTCCTGCCACTGCCTAAAAACTCTAAATGCATATACTACCTTGTGTCTGGTTTATGTGGGTACTGTGGAATTAAACCCTGGCTATCAAGCTTTGCAAGCAACTGCTGAGCCATCTCTTTAGCCCACCATTATTTTCCTTTTCTTTCCCCTATCCTGTCTCCCTCCCCCTGCCTCTTTCTCTCTCTTTATTTTGTAGCCCAGGCTGACCTAGAATTCATTATGTACTCTCAGGGCAGCCTTGAACTCATGGTGATCCTCCTAACTCTGCCTTCCAAGTGCTGGGAGTAATGACCTGTACCACTATGCTCAGCTCTTTTGTTTGTTTGTTTGTTTTCAAGGTAGCGTCTTGATCTAGCCCAGGCTGACCTGGAATTCACTATGTAGTCTCAGGCTGTCCTTGAACTCACAGCGATCATCCTACCTCTGCCTCCCGAGTGCTGGGATTAAATCCATGCAGTGTTTCCTAGGGTGGGTGGGGTAAAAATGCTCTGCTGTGTCCTTTCTTTAAGGACAATAACTATCATGGGGCCCTACTCTCATGATCATATCATCTCAAAGACCCATCTTCTGATGCTCTCATGTTTGGGTTTGATTTCACTATACAAATTTTAGAAGAAACAATCATTTAGGCCATAACAGTATTAAAAAAAATTGAAATATCAGCTGTGCTTGACAAAATAATTGAAGTATTTTTAGAAAGAATTATTTTCTTCAAAGAAAAATATTACTGTTTCTTTTCTTTTTTCAAGGTAGGTCTCACTGTAGCTCAGGCTGATCTGGAATTCACTATGTAGTCTCAAGGTGGCCTCAAACTCATGGTGATCCTCCTACCTCTGCCTCCTGAGTGCTGGGATTAATTAATTTTTTTTAAGGCAGGGTTTCACTCGAGTCCATACTGACCTGGAATTCACTATATAGTCTCAGGGTGTCCTCAAACTCATGATGATCCTACTACCTGTGCATTCCAAGTGCTGGAATTGAAGGTGTGCGCCACCATGCTTGGCTATAAATCTATTTTCAGCTGTGCATGGTGGGGCATGTCTTTAATTTCAGCACTTGTGAGGATGGCTGTGAGTTCAATGTCAAACTGGGCTACAAAGTGATTTACAGGTCAGCCTGGGCTAGAGTTGAGACCCTACCTCAAAAGGAAACAACATAGAAACAACAAACATCCCCCCCCCCCGCCATTTTCTTAAGCTTAAGTTTAGGCTTTCAAGTGAAATACTCATTTATTTATTTCTATACATATAAAAATATTCACTTGAGGTAGGGGGAGGGAGAATATGAATGAATGAGATTGAATGGGTACTCCAGCACCTCTTGCTGCTACAAATGAACTCCAGATGTGTGTATCACTTTGAACATATGGCTTTAAGTGGGTACTAGGGAATTGAACCCAGACCCTCAGATTTGCAAGCAAGTGCCTTTAACCACTGAGGCATCTCTTCAGCCTCTGTTTTTATACTTTTCTTATTGGAAGTTTTTATATATCTATATGTGTTACATATTTTGATCATGGACAATTGCTATGACATGATGAATGCAGTGGCCACCTGGTATCTAGAAGATCCAAAATATTGCTCCCTATCCTTTGGCTCTTACATATTTTCCACATCTCTTCCACAATGGTCCCTGAGCCTAAAGATATCTCATTTAGTGCTGATTACTCAAATGTCACTTCTCAGTACTGATTTTTAAGTCCCAGTTGTCACTGCCATCAGCAAAATGAAGGATCTCTTTTTCTGCTGGAAAAAATCAGCAGTAGTCAGTGGGCATACACATTAACATTTAGAGACCAATTTGATGGACACAATTTGTCTATTTAGCCAAACAACAATGCTAGTTTCCAACTTACATGGCCTATGACCTTCCCAGCTATAGGCTTTTAGTTAGGTTTTTAGTATCAGGCATGAATTCCCTCCCATGTAGTGGGCCTTAAGTTTAATCAGAGAGCAGTTAGTTATCCTCATACCCGTCATGCTATTGTTGTACCAATGGGCACATCTTGTCAGGCTGCCTGGTTGTATAGCTCTTTGGTCCACTGCTGACTAAGACTATTGATGACTTTCCTCCCCCAGCAGCCTGCCTAGTATTTTCTAGTGCTGCGACAGCTAGCCAGCACTGTGGTCACTTCAGCTCAGTTTCAGCTTGATCTCTCAGTGTCCTGTAATTGAAATATGTGGTATTTTCAGCAATTGTGTCTTCCCATCTAGTTCTGCTTGGCATCTAAGCACACTGGCAATAGGTCTTTTTACTGGGAGGGGTGTTCTTAGGAGTATCCTTGAGCAACAACTTCAGGGAATAATACCCCATTTCGGGGAATTACGTAGTTAAGAAACTTAGAAACTATATACTTGGCTTGGAGACTGAGAAACTACATGGCTGACTGGGACAGGTTCAGGCTCTGGGAGTTCAGCCCAAAACATTGTGTTTGGCCAGGGCAGTTAATCTCTGCTTCTGTGATTAGCCTGCCCCATTTCCTGTTCCTCCTCATTACAAAAAATCTCCTGGTTACTCCTAAACTTTATTTTTATTTTTGAGAGAGAGAGTGAAAGAGAGAGAGAGAGAGAGAGAGAGAGAGAGAGAGAGAGAGAGAGAGAGAGAGAATGGGCACACCAGGGCTGCTAGCCACTGCAAATGAACTCCAAATGCATTTGCCTCCTGGTGTATCTGGCTTATGTGGGTACTGGGGAATTGAGCCTCAAACCAGGGTCCTTAGGCTTCACAGGGAAGCGCTTAACCACTAAGCCATCTCTCCAACTCTACTAAACTTTTAATAGACAATTAAAACAATTTCGGACATCTTCAATTATAGGTAGAGTCATAAACCAAATTTTGTAAACCAGCACACTTAAATCCCCCCAAATCCATTTGAGTTTATTATTAAAGCCAATTACCTGTATTCTTCTACTGGCCTGTGATTGTCCTGTAGTCTATAGCCCCATGGGCAAAGACTCACTCCTGCTCAGTTCACTTAGATAGCCGAGAGCTGCTGCCCTTGCTGTTTCAAATTCACTGAGAGCTATCCCTAACCTAACTCTAACCCTGGCATTGGGAATTTTCTGTAACAACCTATGGCTTCTGAGAGCAGCATTATTCACCCCTTCAGGGTACTTGTGTTCAAATCCTCTCTTTTTTAAAATTTTACCTTTTTTTTTTTTTTTTTGGTTTTTGAGGTAGGGTCTCATTCTAGCCCAGGCTGACCTGGAATTCACTATGGAGTCTCAGGGTGGCCTCAAACTCACAGCAATCCTCCTACCTCTGCCTCCCGAGTGCTGGGATTAAAGGCATGCACCACCATGCCCGGCTAAAATTTTACTTTTTAAAAATGTATTATTCAGTTATTTATTTGCAAGGAGGGAGAGAGAGAAGACAGAGACAGAATGGTCAAGCCAAAGCCTCTAGCCAGTGCAAACAAACTCCAAACACATGTGCCACCTTCTGCATCTGGCTTACGCAGGTACTGGGGAATTGAACCTGTGTCCTTAGGCCTCACAGACAAGCACCTTAACCACTAAGCCATCTCTCCAGGCCTAAAATTTTACTTTTAAAATTAGCTGATAAACAAGTATTTTCCCATATGGCTTATTTATTACATGTCAGCTATACTTGACAAAATATTTAAGTAGTTTTAAAATATTGGTATTCAAAAGAAAAAAATAACTGTTCATTTGCAATATAAATCTATATTTCTTTTTCTGAAGAAGGTTCAGGCCCTCAAACTGAATGGACAATTTATAAAGCATTTGAAAATTGAAACTTTCATCAGTTAGCAATTTATGTCATAAACCAAGAAGTATTTATCTGTTTATTTATTTTGTTGCTCTCATGTCATTGCATGACCCAGCACATATGTGAAAGTCAGAGGATAACCTGGGGAGTCAGTCCTCCCCTGCCACCTTGTTTGACACAGGGTACCACTTATTATTAATTTGCCTGGAGGAGGGCTAGTGTAGTTGGCCTGCAAGCTTCAGGATTTTCCTGGCTCTGCCTCCTATTACTGTAGTGACTTTAGAATTGCAGACACATATGCCACTTTCCTCTGTGTTGTTTGTTCCTTTGCGATAGGATCTCACTCTAGTCCAGGCTGATTTAGAACTCATTTTGTAGCTCCAGGTTGATCCTGAACTCAAAACAGTCCCCCTCCTTCAGCCTCCTGAGTGCTAGGATTAAAGGTGTGCATTACTACAGTTGGTCTTATCTAGCCTTTTTTTTTTTAATTATGTATTTATTTGAGAGAGAGTATGTGTGTCAGAGTCAGAGAAAGAGAGAGACAGAGAGAATGGGTGCATCCAATGCTTCCAGACCCTGCAAATGAACTCTAGATGCATGCTCCACCTTGTGTATCTTGCTTACGTGGGTCCTGAGGAATGGAACCTGTATCCTTTGGCTTTTCATCCCTCCAACCCTTATCCAGTTTTTTAGAAAAAAAATTTGTGTGTGTGTGTGTGTGTGTGTGTGTGTGTGTAAGGATATGAATGAATGAATGGGTGTGTCAGGACCTCTTGTCACTTATACATACTCCAGATGCATGTATAGTATTGTTCATCTGGCCCTGTATGAGTATGGGGATTTGAGCCTGGTCTAAACCCAGTTAGCAGGCTTTTGTAATCAAGGACTTTTAACCACTGAGCCATCTCTCTAGCCCTCCTTATCCAGCCTTTATGTGAATGCTGGGGATTGAACTTGGGTCAACGTGCTTGTGAAGCAAGCCCTTTATGTTTATTTGCATGCGTGCGTGCGTGCGTGCATGTATGCTAAGATCTCTTGTTATTATAAAAGAATGCATCTGCCACTACATATCTGGCTTTGTTTGGGTCCCAGGGAATAAACCCAGGCTAGCAGGGTTTTCAAGCAAGTGCCTTTAACTACTGAGCCCTTGCCCACTCCCAGCAAGTACTTTTGCCTTTGAGCCATATCTCAGTAGGTTTTATTAACTATTCATTTTTTGTGGTTTTTAGCTCTGCATTTTCATTGCTGTTTTGAATTGCTTATTTTTTTGTGCTTTGTTACTTGGGAATGACAACTTGACATTTTAATTTACTCTAAGTAGTGGATCTTTTGCTTGATAGCTATTAGATAATTTACACAGTTGATAATAAGTCTTGTTTACCAGCTTTTATAAGGGGATTTAGTGGTAATTTGTGGTAATAACTGAAATGATTAATATTTAACCTTGTATAAGCCATCTTTGTTTTGATTTTTATCATGTGGAGTCACTTACGTTTATAGACTTTTTTTTTCCCCCCCATGGTAGAGTTTCACTCTAACCCAGGCTGACCTGGAATTCACTATGTAGTCTCATGGTGGCCTGGGTCTCAAGGCAATCCTTCTACCTCTGTCTCCCAAATGCTGGGATTAAAGATATGTGCCACCATGCCTGGTTTATAGATGAATTTTATGTCATTCAGAATCCCTCAGTAATCAATAAAAAGAATTGTGTAGAGTAGATTGCATAATTGCAATAAGGATAGGAATCTTGGAAGTATTTTTGTTTACTTTTTAAAAAGTGTTTTATTTATTTATTTGAGAGGGAGAGAAACAGGTAAGAGAGAAAGAAAATGGGCATGTCAGGACCTCTAGCCACTACAAACTCCAGACACGTGCATCACTGTTGCATTTGGCTATACTTGGGACCTGGAGATTCAAACAAACATTCTTAGCCTTCACAGGCAAGCGACTTAACTGCTAAGCTATCTTTCCAGCCTTGTAATTCTTAAAAAATATTTTCATCATTGTCTTGATTTTCTTTAAGTTGGATCAGCTTGGTTTTATATCTCTGACATTAATTAGTTTGTATGTAAATTTAGAGATTGTATTCTTGTGAAATAATATTTTTATTAAATCTTTACTACTACCTGGCATATTGACTATTATGGATAGATTGTAAGATGAAAGTTGGAATTAGTCTAATACCTTGTCTTGAAGTAGATGATGAAGGAGAATGGTTTTCCCCTAGCAAAGATGATGTTACCATGGTGAGAGCTTCTGTTTCCATGACATCTGCTTACTCTGTTTCCTGGCAGACTAGAAAGTATCATTCTTTTTTCCTCCTAAACTGTGCTATTTTTTTAATTGAAAAAAAAAGTATCAATTTTCAAGGAATTATAGCAGTGAAATACCAATAAATAAAATAGACTTAATTTAACTTTTTTTCTTATTATATCTTGATTACAGCAAAATATTCTTAGCTTATTGTGGGGAAAAGAGAGTAACATTTTCTAGTTATGATAAAGTGCATTCTTTCCTCCCAGGTAGAATCTCACTCTAGGCTAACCTGGAATTGGTTTTTCGTGGTAGAGTTTCAGTCTAACCCAGACTGACCTGGAATTCACTATGTAGTCTCAGGGTAGCCTGGATCTCAAGGCGATCCTCCTACCTTTGTCTCCCAAATGCTGGGATTAAAGATCACTCATGGTGATCTTCTTGCCTTTGCCTCCTGAGTGCTGACATGAAAGGTGTGCACTACCACACCTGACTTAAAGTGCATTCTTTACCAGTGAATTTTGTTGAGAAAATACAGTTGACTAGTTTGTAATTTCAACTAAACCCAGTAGCTAAGGATGATATAGATACATGATGCAACTGTACAACTAAACACAATTACTGATGATGATATAGATACTTGATGTTACTCTACAACTAAGCACAGTTGCTATTATAATATAAATACATGTTACCATATAACTAGACACAGTAGCTAAGGATGATGCATGTTCTTACCATTCAACTAAACATAGTAGCTAAGAATGATCTAGATACATGAGATTACTTTTCACCTAGACACAGTTGCTGATGATGACATAGATACATGATGTTCCCATACAATAAAACACAATAGCTAAGGGTGATATAGATATATGATGTTCCTATACAACTAGAAACATTTGCTTAGATGACATAGGCACATGATGTTACTGTACAACTAAACACAGTTGCTAAGGATGACATAATAGTGTTTGAGAAAGGGGAAATCAAAATAAATATGGACTTCTTAAAACAAAAAAATCAGATTTTTATGTGATTAAAAAAATATGATATAAAATCAGTTCTCATGTAAATGGCACACATTAAACACTTGAATCATTAATTCTTATTGGCAATTTATGCTTAGTGTTGAAACTTTAATGGAAGAATTTGTTGAAAATTGTGTTTTACAGTGGATTTAGTTTTTCACTAGATAATATATTCATAAGAAATTTAATATGTAATAAAAATGATACATAGGGAGCATTGGAGATATAGCTTAGTTGGTAGAATGTTTACCTAGCAGGCAATATACCCTGGGTTAGGTCCCCAGCATCATATAAAACAGGGTGTGAGCTATGGAGGGCGTGACATAGATGTTTCACTGTTGAACACTCCACTGTTACTTCTTCTCTGTACTTAGATGGGTTTTGATTTCTCCCCAGTAGTCACCATCTGAAAATAGAATCTTCCTTAACATAAAGTGAGAGTAGCATTATAATATAGGCATAAAAATAAATACTCAGAGGGCTATTTTGTACGCATACTATATTGATTTACTACACAACAGTGGTAGCTTTCTCCCAGGGCTTATAATCTTACCAATCATAGACTTTTGACTAGGTTTTCAGTACCAAGAATGAATTCTGTCTTGTGGAGCAGGCCTCAAATCCAGTCACAGAACAGATGGGTTTTCCTATAACAGACATGCCACCATTGTACCAGTTGGTACATTTGGCCTGGCTGTTCAGCCTTAAGGCTTGCAGGGTCCAGTGCTGTTTAACACTATTGATGACTTCTGTCTCCTACAAGGCTGCATGTTACATAGCTCTAGCATCCTGACAGCTAGTCAACAGGAAGAAGGCTTCTAGCTCAGCTCCAGCTTCATTTCCCCATGTCCTGATATCCAACCATGTGGTGTCCTTAGCCATAAGGTTTGATCATCTACTTCTGGTGGACAACCAAGAGCCTATAATGTTCTGTGTTCATCATGTTCCTTCCTGACCACCAAGTCACTGGAAGGTATCCTACCTCTGGAACTGAAATTTTTTTTTAAAATTTTTATTTATTTGAGAATGACAGACACAGAGAGAAAGACAGATAGAGGGAGAGAGAGAGAATGGGCGCGCCAGGACTTCCAGCCTCTGCAAACGAACTCCAGACGCGTGCGCCCCCTTGTGCACCTGGCTAACGTGGGACCTGGGGAACCGAACCTCGAACCGGGGTCCTTAGGCTTCACAGGCAAGCCCTTAACCGCTAAGCCACCTCTCCAGCCCTGAAATTTTTTTTTTTTTATAACAATTTATGGCTTCTGAACACAGCATTATCCACAAAGTACCTACAGGGTACGTCTGCCCCAACTCTCTCTCTCTCTTTTTAAGGATAATATATTATTTAGCTAGCAAAGAAGTAGGTTTCTCTATGCCTTATTCATATCATCTTTAATTTTGATTAACTCTCCTTTCATTTTCTATTCTCCTCCATCCCCTCACCTAACCTTACTACAATCCATTTTTTATACATAAAAGTATACTGGAGAGAAGCTTTGTGTATCCAAGTGATGTCACAATACCTTCATTGTTATAGTTTCTCATAATGCCATGAAAGAATTCACAGTAAGGGGAAGCCCTAATTATGTAAACAGTGTTGTTAAAGCCTTCACTGTTAAGGTTCTCTTTGATACCCTAGAAGGATGCCCCAACTAGAAAACCCCAGTGTGTGTAAGTAGTATGGAAAAGAATTCACATATTGCAGTTCCTTGCAGTACCATGAGTAAATTTGCCATGACAAGAAATCTTAGGTCTGTAATCAGCATGGGAAAGTCTTTAGTAATCATAGTTTATTTCGATGTTGTGAAAGGAGTAATAATGTAGAGAAACCCTGTGTTTGTAAGCTGTGTGGAAACACATTCCCACATTGTGGTTACTTGTGATGCCATGAAAAAGCTTAGAGTGAGGGCTGAAGTGCTTAGCAGTTAAAGCACTTGTCTGCAAAGTCCAAGGACGTAGGCTCAATTCCCCAGTATCCACATAAGCCAGATGCATAAGGTGGCACATGCATCTAGAGTTCATTTGCAGTAGGTAGAGGCCCTGGCCTGCCTATTCTCCCTCTATCTGCCTCATTTTCTCTCCCTGTCTCTGAAATAAATAAATAATATATTTTTTAGAAAAGATTTGAGTGGAATGAAACCCTGTGTCTGTAAGCTTTGTGGGATATCTTTACTTAGCACTCTTCTTTTTCAATGCCAGAAAGTAATTCACATGGAAGGGAAACCTAGCACTATAGGGAAGCAGTCACTCTTCTGTTTCTTACAGTGCCATCAGTCCCACTGGGGACAACAATATGGAAATAAGCAGTGTGGAAAAGACTTCTCGTATTTTAGTTAATTTCTCAACTTTGAACAGAGTCACAATGCAAAGAATCTCCTAATACAGGATATGGAAAGGCATCATTATCCCACATCATTATCCCAAGATGTTTCTAGAAAGCCTAGCAGTGCATAATAAAAAAAATTTATACCAACTATGAAACATAGGAACTTCTCTGATAACACACATGTATATATAGAGAGAGAGATAGACAGAGAGCTGATTCAAAACAATATACACATTCATACATGTTATCATTTTTATATACTGAGATGATATCTAAAAAGTACTTACAATTAAATCATTGCAATTCTGCAGATTTTTTCCTTTTATGTTGAGTCATTGTCTTTTCCCTTCAGATAATTTTGTTCGTTTCCTATACATATTTTGTCATCTGTATGGTAGTGCTCTAACTTTAAAAAAATATTTTTTATTTATTTATTTGAGAGAGAAAGAGGTAGAGAGTGAGTGTGAGAGAGAGAAAGAGAGAGAATGGGCACACCAGGGCCTCCAGCCACTGTAAACAAACTCAAGATGCATGTGCCCCCTTGAGCATCTGGCTTACATGGATCCTGAAGAATCAAACTGGGGTCCTTAGACTTTGTAGGCAAAAATCTTAACCACTAAGCCATCTTTCCAGCCCTATAACTTTTATTTTGTTCATAATTTGACCCCTTTTGATACCAAAGGTTATTAAGTTGGCTTGAGGTATCCTCTTGTAAGAGACCACCAGAAACACAGCTTTTATCATATGATATGTTTTGAGAGGATTACTTAAATATGCTCATACACCACAAAAATAAACTAAAACAAATAAAATTATATGGCTTATTATTGATACTATCTGACACAACTTCTGGAATGAGATTTTTTTGTATATCTGTGAGTGAAGGAAGAGAAAGAAAGAGAAAGAGAATGGGCACATTAGGACCTCTTGCTACTGCAAACAAACTCCAAATTCATATGCTACTTTATTCATTTGGCTTAACGTGGCACTTGGGAATCAAACTTGGACTGGCAGGCTTTGCATGCAAGCACCTTCACATGTTGAGCTATTTCCCCAGCTCAAGAAATATATATTTAAAAGGACACTTTTTTTTGTTGGTTTTGTTTTTCTTTTTTATTTATTTATTTTTAAATATTTTTTTCATTATTTATTTATTTATTTGAGAGTGACAGACAGAGAGAAAGACAGATAGAGGGAGAGAGAGAGAATGGGAGAGCCAGGGCTTCCAGCCACTGCAAACGAACTCCAGACGCATGCGCCCCCTTGTGCATCTGGCTAACGTGGGACCTGGGGAACCGAGCCTCGAACCGGGGTCCTTAGGCTTCACAGGCAAGCGCTTAACCGCTAAGCCATCTCTCCAGCCCTGGTTTTGTTTTTCAAGGTAGGTTTTCACTCTAGTCCAGGCTGACCTGGAATTCACTTTATAGTCTCAGGGTGGCCTCTAATTCATGATGATTCCCCTATCTCTGCCTCCCAAGTGCTGGGATAAAAGGCGTGCACCACCATGCCTGGCAAAAGGACACATTTTAACTGGAGAGATGGCTCTGTGGTTAAAGGGACTTGCTTGCAAAACCTGTCAGCTTGGGTTTGATTTCCCAGTACTCATGTAAAGCCAGATGAACAAAGTGGTGGATGCATTTCGAGTTCATTTGCAGCAGCAGAAGGCCCTGGTGTGTGTTCATTCTCTCTCTCTCTCTAATATAATAAAGGACACATTTTGCCAGTTTACATCATCATTATTGTTATTATCATTGGTAATAGGGTGTCATGTAGAGCCCAGACTAGTTTAAAGCTTACTATATTGCTGAGGACGATCATTAACTTCTGATCCTTCAGTCTCCACCTTGGATTATAGGCATTGCACCACACTTAGTTTAAGTGGTGCTAGAATGGGACCTAGGGCTTCATGTATGGAAGACAAACACTTTACCACTGAGCTATATCCCCAGCCCTGTGTTTTACAGGTTTAGAAGAAAAATAATTTAGTTTTTGAAATTGTAAAATTTAATGCTTCTTTGTAACTGTCCAGTCTATTTTGTACAAGCTGTGAACTAAGAGATCAGTAAAATGTAGTGTCCTAAGCTGTAAATTGTTTTTGACATTCTCATTGCTCTTTTTCATGTAACCCTGGATGTCTTTTTTTTTTTTTTTTTCCCAGGAGAGGCTTGGTCCTAATGTGGCTCTCCCTGTGCTCTGATAACATTCTCATTGGCTCCAGAGTATTTACTATTCTGTTGATTTTCTTAGTGATGTTTAAATTTCCATTTCTCTTACTTGACTCGAAGCACCATGAAGACAAATACCAAGACTGTCTTCTTTTTAGTGCCTATAAATGTAACTTCTCAGGTTGAATAAATACTTAGCACTGTTTCACATGTATGGAGTTTGATGTACTAATTCCTCCCACTTGCCCTGATTCCTTTTGTATCCACTTACTCTTCTCCTTGGTGAATATAATATTTGGAAAGCTTATTCTGGGAAGGAAACTCTTCTTGAATTCTCATGCTTTTTCTCGTGCCTGACTGTGAAATTCACATCCAATTCCATGTTTCAGTTTGTTGTAACTGATTATTTGCCTATTGCCTTCATACCTAGACTATAGCAGAGAGATTGATACAGACATAGTAGTCGATTGGCAAATAGCTTTTGAGGATTGGGGGAGAGAAGGAATGTACACTTAGGTTTGTCTTGGGCTAATATTACTTCCTATATGACATTTGACAGTATCTAGAGACATTTTCAGATGTTAGCACTATCTTAGTGGTGGTGCCTGTTCCTGGTGTTCCACAGAGGTGAGGGATGCTGGTGAACCTCACGTATCAAGGACAAAGATTCAGAAGCACTGCCGTTGAACTCTCCCTCGAGCTGGATTTGTGTGGGTACTGGGGAATTCAACCCAGGCCAGCTGGCTTTTCAGGCAAGCACCTTAGCCATCTTCCTAGCCTCCAGCTTCTCAGTTTGACATAGTCCCACTTTTCATGTTCACATTTGTTGCCTGTGCTTTTAGTGTAATGGCCAGAAAATAATTTCCAAGATCACTAAAAAGATCTGTGAAATTTCAGGTTTTCTTTTAAGCTTTTATGTCACTTTAAATTGTTTTTTGTATATGATATGAATTCTTGGTTTTTATTTTTCCATTGGCCTAGTTTATTGTGATAGTATGTATTTTGATGTAGAGTAAATCAGCAGGTTTAAATATTTCTTCTGCCTGGATATATTACCCATCTTCTTTATGTCTTTTGTGATCTGCAAATTAACCTAACTCATGGAATGTTCTGAGAACTAGTGAGTGCTAGGTAGAAAATAAGTAGGCAGTAAATAGCTATTAGAAATTACTGCTGTCTTTATTAGTCTATGCAGAAGAAATAGGTGAGGATTAAATATGAGAGGGTGCAAATAAAGGAGGTTTGAGAGACTTTGCTGATAGGTACAGAAGCTTGAATTCTCTTGTGTAAGATACCATACCAGATGCAGTTAGGACCAATTAGACTTGATAGGGCTGTTTATACAAGGGTTGGAAAAATAACTTTGGAGATATGAAAGTGATAGAGTAGGATGCTATCAAGACATTAGTAGGGAGGCCTGTGTGCTGGTTGTGCTTATATACTAAATAGGACCTGCATCTCCTTTGAGTGGATAATATGTACAGTGAGTGTCAGTAAACAAAGGCAGAGATAGATGTGTTAAGAACTTCTGTTGTTGAAAGCTGATTTCACCATTTATTTTTTTCTCCAATATAGTTACCATTTAGAATTTCCTTTTACTTAAAAAACTTAATGTTGTAATAATGAGAGGTAATGCAAATAAAATTATAGTGAGGTCAGGAGTCATTCTTCTCTTGGCATGTAACTCTTACAAAGAAGGCATTATATGTATGTCCTGATCACATTTTACTAACTGGAAATTACAGAGTATTATATAGTTACAAATCATTTTCAATATCTCTCAAAGCTGTTTATTTTTATAAATGTGAGAGATGAAGTGTACTCTTTGAACTTCTTAACATTATAAGTTGGTGGAGGCAAAGAAGGACTAAATTTTTTCAGTTGTTGACCATTGGCTTTGTTTTATATCAGTTTCTTACTTCTGGCATGGTTGACATTGAAGTAGGTAACGATTGTGGTCAGCTATCCTGGGAGCTCTAATGTATTTAGCAGCAAATCCCTGTGTATGCACCAGATGGCAGTAGCCCTTCCCTCTCCAATATGTCGCCCAAAGTGTTTCCAACCGTTGCCAAATACCCTCTGGAGACAAAACCTGCCCTGGGTGAGGACAGAGACAGATAAATAGTGGGCATACCAAAGCCTCTTGCCACTGCAAACCAAACTGCAGACACATGTGCCACTTTGTCCATCTGGCTTTACATGTGTACTTCAACCATGGTCTATTAGGCTTTGCAAGCAAGCACTTTAAACCACAGAGCCATCTGTCTACTCAGCCCCAATAATTTCTTTAGTAAATAATATTGGGGAACAGTGGGCATCCACTTAAAGAAGATAAAGGTACCATAGCAATGTAATGAGGAAAAGATAATCTTTCAACATCTGATACTAGATTAGTAGGATTTTTTTTTGCATCAAACAGTAAACCTAGTCCTTTCACCCCTTCATTCTTGTACAGAAAGTGTACTTAACCACTGAGCCTTCCCTCCAGCCCCATTATCCAGTAGAAAAAAAAGTTAGTGACTTTAGATGTGGAAAAATTCCTTAAGTAGTATGTAGAGTCCACAAATTATATAACTTAAAAGTGGCTAATCTTGGTTTAATTAGAATATAAAAGGTTTTATCTTCAAAAAGAAAAAAAAAAACAACAAAATCAAAGTCAGGCCTGTGCCACATGCCTGTAATCCCACCTAGTTTGTAGGCTGAGGTTGAAGATTGAAAATTTAAAGGTTTTAGGACTATAGATTGAGACTTAGTGACTCTGTCAAAATGAAAAGTAAACAAAGGGCTGAGATGGTGGAAGGACACAATGTCAAGAGTTGTTGCTTAGCATGTAAAAGGCCTTAGGTTTAATCTCCAGTGTCACAGAAATGGATGGATGTATTCTAGGATGGATGTGGGGATGACTGACCAATGTATAACACTGGTTAGATGTTTTTTAAATAACTGCTTTGATCTCAGTGGTTGTTATAGGTCTGTTCTAATGATTTATCTCATCTTCATTCAATTTTGGTAGGTCATATAAATCTAGGGAATTATCTGTTTCTTTCAAATTTTCAAACTTAGTGGAATTTAAAATATATCCTTATTATTTTATGAATTCCATTAGTATTTGTTGTAATGGTGCCATTTCATCTCTAATTTTATTAATTTGTGACTGTTCTCTGTTTCTTTTCGTCAGATTTCCTAAGGGTTTATCAGTCTTATTTTTCCTTTCAAAGAACCATTGTATTCTTTGTATTATCTTTGGGGGGGTTCTATTCCATTAATTTCTGCCCTAATCTATACTCTTCACATCTACTGATATTTGGTTTGCCTTATTCTTTTTCCAAGGCTCTAAGGTGATGCATTAAGTTGTTTACCTGTGACCTTTCTAATTTTTTAACATAGACACTTAAAGCTATAATTTTTTCTCTTAGGACTGCTTTCATTGTGTCCCATAGGATTTAGTATGTTATGTTCTCATTATCTTTTGATTCTTTGAACTTCTTGATTTCTCCAATGATTTTATATATGCTTTTATAGCTTTTCTAGCTGTTGATTTGTAGTTTAATTCCATTGTAATCAGATAGAGTGTAAGGAATTATTTCAATTTTCCTGTATTTGCTAAGATTTGCTTTGTGTCCTAATATATTGTTTAGTGTAGAAAATGCCACATGTGCTGCTGAAATGAATGCATGTCTTCAGTGTTTGGATGAAATGTTATATAGATATATGTTAGGTCTGTTTGTTCTATAATGTTATTTAATTCAGATGCTTCTCTGTTTATTTTTTGCCAGGATGACCTGCTAATTGATGAGAATGGGGTATCACCCACAATAATTGTGGTTTGTGTTATCTGTAACCTTAAGTCTAATAATCGTGTTTGTTTGATGAAATAGGTGCCCTCACGTTAGGTGCATATATCTTTAGAATTGTAATGGCTTCCATTTGGAATGTTCCTTTAATCAATATAAAGTGACCTTCTTTATATTTCCTAACTAATGTTGGTTTGAAGTCTACTCTGTCAGATATTAGAATAGCAACACCTGCTTGTTTTCTGTTTGCTTGAAGTACCATTTTCCATCCTTTTACCATAAGGTAGTGTCTGTCTTTTTGGAGAGGTGAGTTTCTTAGAGTCAACAAGTAGAAGGATTCTGCCCTTTTGAAAAACAAACTATATTTTTGTTTTATTTGAGAGAGAGAGGAAGAGGCAGATCGAGAGAAAGTGACAATGGACACACCAGGGCCTCCAGCCACCACAAACAAATTCCAGATACATGCGTCACGTTGTGCATCTGGCTTACGTGGGTCCTGGGGAATTGAACAGGGTCCTTAGGCTTTGCAGTCAATCCCCTTAATGACTAAGGCATTTCCCCAGCCTGGATTCTGCCTTTTAATCCAGTCTGCAAATCTGTGTCTTTTGGTACATTGAGGCCATTGATCTTAAGAGTTATTATTGAAAGATGTATATTTATTCTTCTTGTTTTGTAGTGCTTACTATTTTTCCTTTACTCTCTTGTATCAGCGATTGTTTGAATATAGTTTCTTTTTTCTTGTTTTCTCATGTGTGTGCTTTGCTTTCTCTTCAGTGTGAATGATCCCTTCAAGTATTTTCTTTTTTAGGAGTGTGGGGTTGAGCTAGGGTCTCACTCTAGTTCAGGCTGACCTGGAATTCATTCTGTAGTCTCAGAGTGGCCTTGAATTCATGGTGATCCTCCTACCTCTGCCTCCCAAGTGCTTGGATTAAAGGCATGTGC
Source organism: Jaculus jaculus (assembly GCF_020740685.1). Lineage (NCBI taxonomy): Eukaryota > Metazoa > Chordata > Mammalia > Rodentia > Dipodidae > Jaculus > Jaculus jaculus. The sequence goes on along the minus strand of NC_059120.1, from coordinate 62,258,419 downwards.
TACCAAGCCTGGCCCTTTAAAGTATTTTCTGTACAGCTGGCTTAGTGTTAATACATCCCTTTAGTCAGTTTTTATTGTGGAAAATCCTTATTTCTCCATCAATTTGGATGGATAGCTTTGCTTGATATAGTTATATTGGCTGACAAGTATCTTTCAGAACTTGGAATATATCAGTCCAAGCCCTTCTGGCTTTTAAAGTTTTTGTTGAGTAATCTGCTGTTATCCTGATGCAATTGCTTTTTTTTTTTTTTTTTTTTTTTTTTGTGACTTGATGTTTCTTTCTAACTGCATTCAGTATATTTTCTTTGGTTTGTGTGCTTAGTAGTATAATTATAGGTGAGGAGAGGATCTTTCTTGGCTTTGTCTGTTTGGCCTTTTAAAGGCTTCCTGGATCTGTATTGGTATCTCCCTAATTGGGGGAAATTTTCTTCTATGATTTTTTTTTGAAAATATCTACTATTCATTTGGAGTGAAATTCTTCTCCTACTATACTCTGAATTCTTATGTTTGATCTCTTCATAATGCCCCAAATGTCTTGAAATTCCCGTTCATACCTACCTATTAGTTTGTCATCTTCTCTGTTGAACTGTTCTAGATCTGCCACCTTGTCTTCGAGTTTAGATATTATATCCTCTCCTTGATCATTCTATTTGTTAGACTTCCTACAGAGTTTTCTATTTATCTTATGCTGTTTTGCATTTCTAGTATTATTGATTGGTATTTCTTTATTTCCTTTTTTTTTTTTTTTTTTTTCGATGTAGGGTCTCACTCTAGCCCAGGCTGACTTGGAATTCATTCTGTAGTCTCAGGGTGGCCTTGAACTCACAATGATCCTCCTGCCTCTGCCTCTGCCTCTGCCTCCCAAGTGCTGGGATTAAAGGCGTGCATCACCATGCTCTGCACTTCATACAGTTTTAACCATAACACTGGTACCATTCAATGGGAAAACCTCAATAGCATAGGACCAAATAAGATAACAAAGTCCATTTTGCACCTTCTGCTTGGATTACTACACAATGCTGAGCCTCTATAGTGGCCTGAATAGTTTTTGAGTATGTCACAAAGGGTCCTTGAAACAGAAAGGCTTTCTCTACCTGTATGTATCTGTTATGATCTAGAGTCCCTTGGGAGGCTCACACAAAAGTTAAGAACTTTCTATCCTGCTACTTCCCCAGAGTTCACAAATAGAAAGGAAACCCCTGAAAACCAGAAACCAAGAAAAATACAAGAACAAAATGCAAAACCTTGTTGCAGGCGAAAACTGGGAGCAAGAAAAAAGGTCGTGTGTGTGTGTGTAAGGAGGAGGAACATATAGAATAACTGTGTGAACTAAAGTTTTCTGAAAAGCACAGCTGTGTTCAGTATTCTAAATTGATAGTAACTGACTAGAAGTTCATGATTGTGGAGAGAGAGAATGTGGCAGATAGGCAGCCAAAATTACCTTAGGCTATCTCCAGCCACCTTAGTAGCCATTTAATAACAACTCTATATGTAACATTCTTTAGACTATTAGGTAAACTCTCTGGATTATTTTAACAGACCACCAGTTTTCAACAATCCAAAAACTTCAGGAGGCCATTAGATAGCATCTTAGAAACCTATGGTAAAAATTTCTCTACTTAGCTATAACTATAACGTTCCTGCCTTATGTCTTCAACAAAGTCTTTGGTAAATATACCAATTTGTGGCTTACTTTTGTTTTATGACTAAAAATTCTGTAATATTGTCCACATCATTAAGAGCAACTTATTTCTGCATGTCTAAGACATGGTCACTCACACTTGGCTGATGTGCTATGTTTTGCTTTGACACAGATAAAGTCAGATTTTTCTTTGGTCTAATGCTCATTTGGCAAGAAAAAAACTACTGAGCTGGGTGTGATGGTGCATGCCTTTAATCCTACTCACATTTGGGAGGCTGAGTTTGAGGCAAGCCTGGGCTATAGATTGTATATAAGGTCAGCCTAGGCTAGAATGAAACCCTGGCTCAAAAAAACTCAAAACAATTTAGAAAAGCAGTCACTGAAGATATTTTGAAATCTGCATTATACCTTACAGGTTGGTTTATGGTCCTGGCCAATTCACATGTTAATTCTCACACCTATTATCATATTAACCCTCAAAGGACCTAGCCTTGAGGGCCTTTCTTAGTATCCACAGACCAAAAGCAAAATCAAATACCAAGTGGTACCAGCCCTAGAGGCCAGTGCAGTGAGGACTTGGTGAGGAAGTACAGCCCAGGGATGGGGACAGAGCTCAATAGTAGACCTTTGCTTACTTTGAGGATAGCTCTGTCAGCCTGATTTCAGACCAGCTCTGTTTTTTTTTTTTTAATTTAAATTTATTTATTTATTTTTTATTTTTATTTTTTTAGTTTTTTGAAATAGAGTTTCATTCTAGCCCAGGCTGACCTGGAATTCACTATGTAGTCACAGGGTGGCCTCGAACTCATGGTGATCCTCCTTCCCAAGTACTGGGATTACCTCTACATCTCTTGGAGCCAGTTTTAACCAGAGTCCCTTCTTTTTTCACTGGTAGACATGGCAGACAATTGAGAGGGGACAAGAAACTGTGTAGTACATGACAGAATACAGTTTATAATTTTATAACCCAATTTTTACTTTTCAGTGTCATTAATGAGAATTAATGATGTCATTTCCTCACAGGCAGGTTTTTTATTCTTGCTTATCCCAGATTCATTAAGTAAAGAAATTAAAAATAAAAAAGAAATGAAAAAATAAAATGTGCTTTTAGAAGTTCTGTTCTTGGGGCTGGGGAGATGGCCCAGTAGTTAAAAGCATTTGCTTGCGAAGTCTGCTGGCCAAGGATCAATTCCCCAAGTCACCTGTTTGTCTGCACCAAGAGACCTGGTGCATGTGTGCACACACAGACACATACACAGACACATGCACGCACACAAAATAATTTTTTTAAATGTAGTTCTGATTTTCTTCCACACACCTTAATTAGTCAAAAAGTAACTATATAACAACTCCTACCACTAATTTATATTTAATCTTCATCTCACTCAAGAAAATTCAAGTTCCATTAGAAATGGAAATTATTCTACCACTGTAATTGAAATCATTTTTTAACAATCAGATTACTATAAATTGCATATAAGACAAAAATGCATACTGTGGGAAAATCCTGCTCAAATTTGTATGCTCCACCTCCAGTGGCACAAAAGCCATTGTGGAGACTTGAGAAGTTTTTATTTCTGACCATTTGAATGAGAGCAGGCATGTCACGAGTGGGAAAATGTGTAAAGTGCAGATTGCCTTTGTGTCCACACAGAGTCAGGTCCTTCAGCTCCATGTGCACATCCCAGATTCCTGTGGAACCATAAACCACACTGGAGGTCCGGTACTTCTGAATGCTTTTAAGGCTCTCCGCTTCCAGCTCTTCTTCAACAGTGATGCCTTTGAGTTCAAAATAAACCAGTTTGACCAAAGTTCCACCAATATCGAAGCCCAACCATGGAAAAACTTTCAACCATAACTCTGAATATCAATGGTCTCAAATGTTCCAACCAAGACACAGACTTGCAGACTGGATTAAAAGGCAGGGTCCTTCTGTTTGTTGCCTCCAAGAAACTTACCTCTCCATAAAAGACACTATGTGGCAGATTTTTCTGGAGGCTTTCAAGGTGGTGGGTCCACCCTAAGAGCCTGGCGGTCTCACCTCACGCCCTCAGGTGCCGCTGTACTGAGTCCATGGGCGCACCAGGCATTCTGTTCCCATTTACAGCAACCCCTGCTGCCTGCCACAGAACCATTCCCCCAGTGGCAGCAGCTGAAGCCTGATTTTGTCCTTGATTTCTTTAGACATAAGCATCCTTTTGAAGTCTTTGTCAGGCATTTCATCTAAGTCCGTTTCATTGGAGGTCATTTCTGGTGGATTTATAATTTTTGGTGGAATTATATTGCCTTTTTGTGTGTTTTTTATATTAAAATGTAGAGATTTTTGCATCTTGAGTTAACTCAGCGCTTGGGTTTTCTAATTATCTGCTGTATTCTTAGGTGTGTAAATTGGAAGTTACATATCTTCAGGGTAGGAGTCTAAGGTGCCAGTGTGGCTCTTATATTGATGCCAAAGTTACAGCAGAAGTGACTCTAGGTGTTGTTTTCCTGCTGTGCAAGTATTCTAGTAGGCAGGATGGAGCAAAACACAAGGGAATTCTGAAATTCAATTGAACAGTATACACGCTCAGCCAAAACCAGCACTGGAGTATTTGTGCAAGAGCGGGGTTTAAAATAAGCAGATAACAAAGCCAAAATCCCTAAGGGTGTGTGTTGATCCATATTCTTTTTTTTTTAATTATTTATTTATTTATTTGAAAGTGACAGAGTGAAAGAGGCAGACTGAGAGAGAGAATGGGTGCACCAGGGCCTCCAGCCACTGCAAATGAACTCCAGATGTGTGCGCTCTCTTGTGCATCTGGCTTACATGGGTCCTGGGGAATTGAGCCTCAAACCGGGGTCCTTAGGCTTCGCTTGGTAGGTAATTGAAGTGATCCATATGATGATATAAATGATGGCCAGTGTTACTTGTTTAGGGCTGGGGTATAGCTATAAAGTTTTTGCATATAAAGCATGAAGTCTAGGGTTGGGTCTCCACTCCCTCGCATAAAACCAGTCATGGCAGTGCAAGTCTGTGATCCCAGCATTGAGTATGTGGAGGCAGGAAAGTCAAAAGTTCCTTATCCTCTGTTCCACAGTGAATTTGAGGCTGTCTTGTACAAATGAGACCTTGTCTTTAAAAAAAATAAAAAGAAAGGGCTGGAGGGATGGCTTAGCGGTTAAGGCATTTGCCTGTAAAGCCAAAGGACCCAGGTTCCATTCCCCAGGATCCATGTTAGCCAGATGCACAAGGGGCTGCTAGTGTCTAGAGTTTGTTTACAGTGGCTGGAAGCCCTGGTGCACCCATTCTCTCTCTCTGTCTCTCTCTCTCTGTCTCTCTGTCCTTCTTTCTCTGATAAATAAATAAATATTAAAAAATGAAAAAAAAAGCTTAATTTTACTGATCGTATTTTATCCCTTAGTAAAACGGAATAAGAAGAAAGTTTACTTTTCAATTATCGGGTTACCTTTCAATCATAGATAGATTGTATTCAATAATTGGTTTTATACTGCTTTTTTCTAGGTAAGGTCTCACTCTACCCAGGCTGACCCCAAACTCACACCAATCTTCCTACCTCTTCCTCCTGAATTCTGGGATTAAAGGTGTATGCCACCACACCCGGCTTCCTCCCCTCCCCCCTCTATTTATATGTGCAAGCAGAGAGAGATAAAGAAAAGACAGACAGACAGAATGGTAATGCCAGAGCCTCTAGCCCCTGTAACCAAACTTCAGATGTGTGCACGCCACTTTGTGCATCTGGGCTTTAGGTGGGCATTGGGTCTTTAGGCTTTGCAGACAAGTGCCTTAACTGCTAAGCCATTCCTTCAACCTTCGTTTTAATTGTTTATCTGAGCTTTCATAAACGAGAAAAAAAATATCATTAAGGAGGTAGACATCGATAATAGAATTAAGTTTAGGAAAAAAGTAGTAATTTAGCTACATTAAAAAAGTGTTTGGCGAGCTGGAGAGAGAGGCTTAGTGGTTAAGGCACTTGCTTGCAGAGCGTAACAGCCTGAGTTTGATTCCCCAGTATGCACATAGGGCCAGATGCACAAAGTTGTGCATGTATCTGAAGTCCATCTGCAGCTGCTGGAAGCCCTAATGCACCAATATCTCTTTCTTTCTTCTATCTCTATCTCTCTCCTATTTCTCTTTGCTTCCAAATAAATAAGTAATATTTTTAAAAAATTATGCTTGGGGTGGGAAGATGGCTAAGAAGTTAAAGGTACTTGCTTGCAAGTAGTTCAGTTCCACAAGCCATCCACTTAAGCCAGCACAAAAAGTAGTACAAGTGTGTGGAGTATTTGCAGCATGAAGAGGCTCTGGTGAGCCTCCCCCTGCTCCTTTCATATGCAAATAAGTTAATTAAAATTAATTAAAAATAAAAATTAATTAAAAATAAAAATGCTATATTTAATGAAGCAAATCATTAATTTTAACCTTCTTGATAATGATTACTTTCATTTTTAACTTCTTTCAGAAATACAAACCTGGTCGCTGTGATGATATTTTGAAATGGAAGCCTCCAAGTCTGAATTCTGTGGATTTTCGCTTAAAGATAACTAGAATGGGAGGAGAAGGGTAAGAAGTATACATCCCAACTCGACACAATAATTTTGGGGGGGATTATTTGAGTAGGGTCTCTCTCCTGGAACTCACTGTGAAGTCTCAGGGTAGTCTCAAACTCTTGGCCATCCTCCTACTCTGCCTCTCGTCAACTGGGATTAAAGGCATGGGCCACCACACCTGGCTTAGATATTTTGTGTTTTTGAAATTGCTTTGTGTTGTAGCCAAAGTTGTCCTTAACAGGATCATGTTGACTCGCAGGTGCTGGGATTTTTAGGCATACATTACCTCACCTGCTGCCCCATTTTTATTTTATTTTTTCAAATTTTTATTAACAACTTTCATGATTATAAAAAATATCCCATGGTAATACCCTCCCTTCCCTATTTTATTTTTAATATTTTTATTTATTTATTTGAGAGAGAAAGAGGTGTGTGGGGGCGGGGAGAGAATGGGCATGCTGGGGCTTCTAGGCACTGTAAATGAACTGATGCATATGCCACCATGTGCATCTGGCTAACCTGGGTCCTTTGGCTTTTGCAGGCAAGTGCCTTAACCACAAAGCCATCTCTCCAGGCCCCCATTTGTTTTTAATACACAAAATCATACTCTGTATAAGGCTTTGTTGCATATAGTATACTTTATGGTTACTTTTCAATACTTTTATTTTTGCTTTTTTGCTTGCTTGTGTGTCTTTGGGCCAGGGGGTTATACACCTGTGGCAGAGGGTCACTCATCTGTGATGGCTGGAGTGACAAAGCGGGTGTCCCAGTCCTTGGCTCTTCTGCCTGTTCTTATTTTTGAGCTGGAGTCTCTTGTTTTTATGTTTCCAACTTGGTTGCTTCTCAGTCTTCATTTCCCTGTGGGACTGGTATTTACATAGGAACTGGACATTTGAACTTGGATCTCATACTAGTACAGGAGCACACCTATTTGCTAAGCTCTCTATCCAGCCCTTACTTTTCAATATTTTTTTAAAATAAGATAACAATCTCTGTATATATAATATGTATGTATTTCATTTTCACTGAGTATTCATTCCTTGCATCTATGGCAATTAAAAAAAAATTACAACATCCTCTTATAAACTTAGTTTAATCTCAGAATTCCTTTTGAAGTTAGTTATTACTTATATAAAACCTGGATGTAAGCCAGGCGTGGTGGCGCACGCCTTTAATCCCAGCACTCGGGAGGCAGAGGTAGAGGATTGCCATGGGTTCAAGGCCACCCTGAGACTCCATAAGTGAATTCCAGGTCAGCCTGGGCTAGAGTGAGACCCTACCTTGAAAAACCAAAATAAAATAAAATAAAATAAAATAAACCTGGATGTAAATATTGAAGTAAATATTTTACTTTTTACTTTGAAGGATGTAGCATAACAAACATCCATTATTTGTTTGGGAAAACCTTTAATAAGTTTAATTATTAACTTGGAATTTTTATAGTATTCACTCTTTAATTTTTCATTTATTAGTTGGTTTTTTTTAGATTTTTTTTTTTTTTTTTTGAGGTAGGGTCTCACTGTAGCTCAGGCTGACCTGGCATTCAGTATGTAGCCTTAGGCTGGTCTCAAACTCAAGACGATCCTCCTACCTCATCCTCCCAAGTGCTGGGATTAAAGATGTGCGCCACCACACCTGGCATTAGTTGTTTTTTTTAAATAAATATATTTACTTTAGTGTCAAAATTATTTTATTTCACTTTGTTCTACAGTTTTTTGAGATACTTTACCTAAGTAAATATATTACAACAAAATAACTACTTAAGTAAGGAAAACAGAAAGTATGATTAAAAGTAGCAATGAGCCAGGTGTGGTAGCACAAGCCTCTAATCCCAGTATGTGGGAGGCTCAGGTAAGAGGATCACTGTGAGTTTGAGTCCAGCCTGAGACTATATAGTGAATTACAGGTCAGCTTGAGCTAGAGCAAGACTCTTATTTGAAAAGCCTAAACAAAGCACCAATGGGATTAAAGTTTGCCATTGCATGTCATGAAATCCCTTTTATCTGTCAAAGGTACAGTTTTTGTGGATAATGAATGAAAGGGTATTATCAGTTACAAGAGTCCAGACTTGCTAAGTTTAAATATTACCTAAGATTAAATGTTAGTCTTTTAAGAGAATATGAATTTTCAAAGGATGGCTATTGTTCCATGTTGTAGATCCTAACTGAAAAGGAGGGCAATTAATGTTAGTGCTGAAAAAATAAGTTTTTAAATATTTTACATTCTCAATGTTTGTGACTTAATTTGCCTCTGGACTTAATGACAAAAAATATTAAAAGGCTGGGCATGGTGGCAGCTTGACATCTTTAATCCCAGCACTGTAGAGGCAGAGGTAGGTGGATCCTTATGAGTTTGAGGTCATACTGAGACTACACAGTGAATCCCAGGTCAGTCTGGACTAGTGAGACTCTACCTCCCAAAACCAAATAAAAATTTTAATAAGTACTTTTTTAATTAATAAAATTTACTTTTTATTAACAACTTCCATAATTGTAAACAATATCCCATTGTGCTTCCCTTCTTCTCTCCATCTTCCCCTTTGAAACTCTACTCTCCATCATAACCTCTCCCCCTTTCAATCAATATCTCTTTTATTTTGATGTTATGCTCTTTTCTTTATATTATGATAGGTCTTGTGTAAGAAGTGTCAGGTACTGTGAGATCATGGATATCCAGGCCATTTAGTGTCTGGGAGAGCACATTGTAAGGAGTCCTACCCTTCCTTTTTCTCTTAGCATTCTTTCTGCCACCTCTTCCACAATGGACCCTGAGCCTTGGAAGGTAATGTAGAGATATTTCAGTGCTGAGCACTCCTCTGTCACTTCTTCTCAGCACTATGGTGCGTTCTGAGTCATCCCAAGGTCGCTGCCATCTGCAAAGAGAAGGTTCTCTAACCAAAAGTGAGAGTGGCATTAATATATGGTTATGAACATCAAAAGAAATGCTTACTGGGCAGTTTGGTGAGCATAGTACATACATTTAGCCATACACCAGCATAAGTTACACCCCTAGGGCTCATCACTTACCCCGACGTAGGTTTTTAGTATCAGGCATGTATTCCCTTCCATGGAAGGGTCCTCCAGTCCAATTAGAAAGTGTTTGGTTTCCCTCATAGTAGATATTTGGCCTGGTTGGCCAATGTTTTATATATATATATTATTTATTTATTCATTTATTTCAGAGAGAGAGGAGAAAGAGGTAAAAAGAGAGTGAGAGAGAGAATGGCCACGCAGGGCCTCTAGCCACTGCAAACAAACTCTAGATGCATGTACCTCTTTGTGCATCTGGCTTACATGGGTCCTGGGGAATTGAACCAAGGTCCTTTGGCTTTGCAGGCAAACGCTTTAACCGTTGAGCCATGTTCTCCATCACCTCTGGCTAGCCAACTTTAAGGCTTGCACTGACCACTGTTGTTTATCTCCATGATGACTTCTCTCTTTTCTTGTGGAACTGCATGCAGTGTAGCTTTTTTCTAGTTTTCAGCTGCTTTGCACAGAGGAGGTTTTCAGCTTAGCTCCAGCAGGATTTCTCAGTGGCCTTGCAGACCAAGTATGTGGAGTCTTCAGCAATAGGATCTTACCATCTATTACTGGCAGGAAACCAAGAGCCTTGGCAATGGCCTATAATGTTTTAGGGGTATCAAGGACTTCCCTGGCCAGCAACTCACTTGAAGGTCCCGTCCCTGGCACTGAAATTTTTCTAGTAACAATCTATACCTACTGGGTATGCCATTGTCCAAAAAAGTAGGTTTCCACATGACTTGCTCATACCCTCTTAGATTTTTTTTTTTTTTTTTTTTTTTTGAGGTAGGATCTCACTCTAGCCCAGACTGACTTGGAATTCACTCTGTATTCTCAGGGTGTCCTTGAACTCATGGCAATCCTCCTACCTCTGCCTCCCTAGTGCTGGGATTAAAGGCGTGCACCACCACATCCGGCCCCTCTTAGATTTTGATTAGCCTTCCTCCTACCTTTCCTTTACTCAGTCTCTTCCCCTGACCTCACTTAGGCCTTTCCAACCCCATTAATCTTTTCTTCTACTTATTTATATACAATATCACCCTGGTAAGTCCTCTTTATTCACTGCAAAGTACCATAGGTTTTTTGTTAGGGTTCATTCATTAGCATTAGCTCCTTCTCTTACTTATCTAAAAAAACTGGTAGATAATTCTCTGAGGCATTTTCATTTAGACAGTTGATCTTCTGCAGATTCCATAGTTTCATATTTACCTTCTCAACAAAGTTTATTTGTAAGCACAAATGATACATGTAGTTTTTTGCTCACTTTAGACATGAAAAAAGTCATTTAATATGCAAGTTCCTGCATTTCTCAGCTTTCTTGTTTCTTGCACTCACACTGTGTCAGGTATTTCCTTCACTGTCTTGTTAGTGTCATTTATTTATTTATTCTTGCTTATAGCATTTTTTTGGCTTTTGTTGGTTGATTTTGTTGTGAATGGCCTCCAATTGTAGTTCTAATGTTCTGCTTGGTATTCTTGTGTTTAAGACAAATGTGGTATGCTTATTGAAAAATACATATATTAAACAAGCTTCATATACTCATAAAGTCAGTGCAGTGCCTTGAGTTTATTGTTCATGAAGCATATGTGTATATTTTTAGAAGAGACACTCTAAAACAAAATCAGGTGGATTTTTTTGTTTGTTTGTTTGTTTGCACTGCAGGATTGAACGCTAGGACTTTGCAATGTACTGGCAAGAAACCTTTCCTAAACTTTTTTATTTTGCAACAAGGTCTTTCTAAATTACCCAGGATGGCCTTGAACTCGTTTTAGCCCAGATGGTCCCTGAATTTTTGATACTCCTGCTTCAGACTCCCAAAAACAATCCCCACTGGGGTTATAGACTTATTCTATAAGGTCCAGTCAAAATTATGTACTGATTGGCTTATAGGAACCTAGCCCTATGTTTCCCCAAGGACAGAGTGTTTTTCTTTGTTTCTCTAGGATCTCGTACTTTATATATTGGAATCACTTAACTATCGGTTAGACGAATTATCTCACATGGGACCAGTTAAGGTTTGTTGAATAAGTTAACATTAAATATATTTGTGGCTAGGAGGTCCTATGCTAAAATGCTACTTCATTTTAGAATTTTATTTTATGAAATTAGATTGGCCCTCTTCACTATTTTGGAGTACTGCACAGAAAAACTGCTTTGGAGGAAAGGATTGCTTTGTCTAATGCCTCAGAATCCTGTTATGATTCAGTGAAGCCAAAATGTTATTGTGCAAGTAGCATATATTCTACATCTGTAACCCTAGCACTTGTGAGGTAGAGGCAAGGAGGATTAGAAATTCAAGGTCAGGAGCTGGGGAGATGGCTCAGTGGGTAAGAAGCCTTGCTATACAAGCAGGAGGGCCTGATTTTGTTCCCAAAAGCCCACATTAAAAAAGATGGAACCAGGCGTGGTGGTACACGCCTTTAATCCCAGCACTCGGGAGGCAGAGGTAGGAGGATCGCCACGAGTTCGAGGCCACCTGAGAGTGCATAGTGAATTCCAGGCCAGCCTGAGCTAGAGTGAAACCCTACCTCAAAAAAAAAAAAAAAAGGATGGACATGCTGGGTCAGCCTGGGCTAGAGTGAGACCTTACCTCAAAATAAAACAAAACAAAACGGGGGGGGGGGGGCCATGGGGGAGGTGCAGCCAAACAAAAAAGACTGCAAGTCTTCAAGCAGAGATATCTGTCAAACCAACCAGAATCTGCCAAGGGTACATGATTTGTCTTCATGTGCCTAATAATTCTTTGTCATCTTAGTAATCCAACAGATGTCTTAACATAAGATATAAATTCACATATAAATTCAGATTTGAAGGTTCTTTTGAGTCTTCGGTAGAAGTAGTATAAAAGAATCACAGAGAGCCAGATGTTGTGGTGGCACACCTTTAATCCCAGCACTTGGGAGGCAGAGGTAGGAGGATCGTTGTGAGTTTGAGGTCACCCTGAGACTACATAGTGACTTCCAGGTGAGCCTGAGCCAGAGTGAGACCCTACCTCGAAAAACCAAACCAAAAAAAAAAAAAAAGATGGACACACGTGTCTATAACCTCAGTCCTGTTGGGGCCAAAGATAGGAGAATCTCTGGGGTTCGCTGGTCAGCTGGTCTGACTGAAAAAAATTGCAGTTCCAAGGTTAAAGAGAGATTCTGTCTCATGGAAGCAACACAGAAGAGCTATAAAGAAAGGTATATGGCATTATCCTCTGGCCTCCATATGCACTGCATGCTCATGTATATACACTATACCATACTATACATACATGTAAAAAAAAAAGAGGAAGAAATGCAGTATTATCTTTGCATACTTAGTGAATTTGAAACCAGACTAGGCTACATAAGCCCCTGTATCAAAAAGAATATAAAGATAATAGCATAGATTCTGAATCTTGTTACTCACAAGAAGTCATATAAATACTTTTAAAACTACGATATTAGAGGGGCTGTCTCTGCTTCTAATGCTGTGGTGTGTTACTCCTAAGTTGCTTGTTCCCTGGCACAGTTATAGTTAGAAGAATTCTGTTATTTTGTCATTGTTGTGAACAAATAGCTAACCAGAAGTCACTAAAAAACAAAAAAGGAAAGGTTTTAATTTGGCTTAAAATTCCGAGGGATACATTTCATCATGATGGGGAAGGGGTAGTGGCAGGAGCAGGAAGCAGCTGGTCATATTGCAGCATAGTCAGGAAGCAGAGGAAACAAGAGGAGTCAGTGAATATAAAATATTTTAAACAAAATAATTATTCCTATAAAGAATCAAGGTCAGGGGGGAGGGTATTACCATGGGATACTTTTTATAATCATGGAAAATGTTAATAAAAATTGTGAAAAGATAAAATATTTAAAAAAAAAGAATCAAGTTTACATCCTTATTTAAAATGTATTCAGGTTTAATAACAGATACTGATTCTTCTTAGAAAAAGAACCAATACATTGATCAGTTTCTCTTCTGTTTTCTGTTTTTTTACAGTGTGAATGCTAAGAACCATCTTATTTTCATTCACTATTTTATTTTTAAATATTTATTTATTTGGACAGAAGGAATGTGCACAAGCGTAAGCATGGGCATTCTAGGGCCTCCTGCCACTGTAAATGAACTCTAGATGCATGTGATACTTGGTGTACCCAGCCTTTATGTGGGTACTACAGAATAAAACCTGGGCCATCAGGGTTTGCAAATAAGCACCTTTGACTTCTGAACCATCTCTAGAGCCCCTCATTCACTGTTTTAGAGTTGTTACTAGATTTTTTTATAAAATTATTTTATTTCTTATATGAAATTATATATACTGACTGGACATAATGAACAAAATAAATTTTGTTTGCTAATGAAAGATTGCATGATAACAATTGAAGTATAAAAATTCATTATTAAAAATGTAACTTAAATATATTTTAGTTTTTTTGGATCAATATTAATTAATACTAAGAAGGTATTTCGGGGCTTTGTCCCAAACTTGTTTTGGTACTTTGAATGCTATGTCCTCCATAGGCTCATGTATTTTGAATACTTGGTCACCTGGTGGCAATTTGGGAAGTTTGTGGGGACAAGGTATGTTAGTAGAGTTGGGCTTTGGAATAATATAGTCCAGCCCCAAGCTCTCCCTTCCCTGCTGCTGTGAAGATGTGAAGCCCAGCTGTCTTCTGCCTGTTGTGCTTTCCCTGCTATTATACAAGTTCCTCTCAAAACTATGTGAGGAAATAAACCCTTTTCTTCTATAAGCTGTTTCTGTTCTAGTTGCTTGTCCCAGCATATAAAATGGTAACTGCTAACTTACCTTTGTTATTTTAGTTCATTCTAGTAAGTTTGTAGATTGTCATTAAAAATCAGTACAATATAAGCCAGGTGTCATGGTGCATACCTTTAACCCCAGCACTTGGGAGGCAGAGGTAGGATTGCTGTGAGTTCAAGGCCACTCTGAGACTACATAGTGAGTGCTTGCCTGTGAAGCTTAACGACCCAAGTTCAGTTCCCTAGTATCTTATATAAAGCCTTATGCACAAAATAGTGCATGTATCTGGAGTTCATTTGCAGTGGTGTGCCCATTCTCATTTATATTCTCCCCCCCCCCATTCTCTTGGGCTTGGTGGCACACACCTCTAATCCCGACCGAGGTAGGAGGATTGCTGTGAGTTTGAGGCCAACCTGAGACTACGTAGTGAATTCCAGGTTAGCCTGGGATAGAGTGAGACCCTACTTTAAGAAAAGAGAACAGAAGAAGAGGAGAATAGAAGAAAAGAAAGAAAATGTATTATAGATGCTACCATGATGGTGGCCGGCGGAGGAACTCTACACCTACTGGCCGTGCTTCCTGCCCAGCATAAATCGAAACTTCAGCTAGCTCTCGGCAGGAGCCATGGGTGTTCCATGCCATCTTGGTGATGAGGATGGAGGCAAAGGCAACAGGGCTCAAGCCCAGTGATTAGACTGAGGCTGAGGGATTTATATGTCCAGAAATAGGAACTGCCTTTCTTCTCTAGTGTCTGCAACCACCAACTTCCCTCCCCTTTCCCTGTGGTATCAAGGGTGTTTGTGTCTTTCAGGAGAAGCCTAAACTAGCTTGCAGGTACTTTGAGTCATTTGGGGTTAGACAAGACTAGATTGCAGGTACTTTGGAACCACTGTTACCTCATATATAGGTAAATCAGCTCAAATTCTTTTCAAAAAGAGGGGTATTGTCTAGCTAGCAGACCTGGTGGCAGAGCCCTCACCTTATAGTGGAGGAGGCTAGCCGCTGGGTACAGTTTGCCAAGGACAGTGGTGGAGCTGGGTGTTGAACTGAGGTCTGTACCAAAGTGACGACATAAATGATGAGTCATTCCCAAAGGAAAAGGGGAACCCACTCGTGAGCTGCCTCTGATGAAGAGGCAGGGATAGCCACATCCCTGTACTTCCAGGGTTGTAGTCTTCCAGTGATTAAGGGTGCCATGTCAGCAGCTGCTTCCCCTACCACTAGCTGGCCTTTCCCTGACCATAACAGTTGTGAGGGATAGAAGTATAAACTGTTTACAAGGCTTGTCAGACCACCCACCCATACTGCTCATACTGGTCCTCAGTACTAGAAGCCTTGGGCTGACAGAGGTACTGTTAGCCAGCATCTACCCAGGGTCTCAGAGACTAGTATTGGCTTCCCATTGGTTTCCTTTACATTGCCTTAATGTTGGGTGGTCTAAAGTCACAGGGAACTCAGGCTCCTAACCCAGAAGTACCCAGGTGCCGATATGGGGTTTGGATGTCCTTGGGAGAGGTCCAGGTAAAACTTAGAATAACTGACAGGCAGAAGTAAAGCCTTTAGGATGACTGGATCTCATGAGGCATGATACACTGGTAGGGCAATATTCCACCTCTCTTACCCATATAGGATTTTTAGAAAAACTCAGTCCCAGGACTCAACTGTAGCTTCTCAGAGTATGTCAGAAACCAGAGGCTACCTGTTGTAAATGTAATAGGAAAGCTTCTGCTTGAGTAGAATCATAGAAGCAGGAAACAAGCCACAGTGTTGCATTCTTTCATACAAGTCACAAAAATGGGTGGGAGAAAGCCTCAACATCAGGGACTTGTCCCACATGTGCCCAGCCTGTCCTCACACTGCTGCCCAGGGGAGCCTTGGGCCAGATAGGACAGATAGTAGGTGGTTTTATTCACTCCAGCCATGGGGATGAAAAGGATCTTTTGTATAGCAGAGATTTTATACATAAATATATTTTGTTTGTAATGAGCCATTCTCAACAAATACTCTCAAAGGTAGAAAATTAAATAATGCACACTAGCTGGGTGTGGTGGTATACCAGTACCTGAGGAGAGAGGGGCTGAGGCATGAAGATTGTGAGTTGGAGGTGACTGAGCCTGGACTATGTAATAAAGACATTCTGTCTCCTGTCCCATCTCCCACTCCCAAATATAAAAAAGACACTAATGGTGAGACTAGTATGGAAAATAATATGGTTGTTCCTCAAAAAATAAGAAATTGGATTACCATTCCACTTGTATATCCACTTGTATATCTGGCTCAGTAGTTAAAGATACTTGCTTGCAAAGCCTCCTAGCCTGGGTTCAATTTCCTAGCAACCTATGTAATGCTTGATGCAAAAAGTGGTACAAGTGTATGTCATTCCACTGACAGTGGTGAGAGAAACTCTAGTGTACCCACCCCCCACATGCTAATAAGACTTTTTATTTAATGATTATGGTAGGGTTTTTTTTTTTTTTCATGGTAGGGTCTCACTCTAGTCCAGACTGACCTGGAATTCACTATGTAGTCTCAACGTGGCCTCGAACTCATGATGATCCTCCTACCTCTGCCTCCCGAGTGCTGGGATTAAAGGCATGCATCACCACACTGGCTGGTAGGGATTTTTTGTTTTGTTTTTTGAAGTTTATTTATTTGCATGTGTTGTGTGTGGGCCTGACGGAGTCTCCTGCTGTTGTAAATAAACACTAGATGCATGTGCCACTTGGGTCCATTTTACTTGGATGCTATGGAATTGAATTCATACTTGCAGGCTTTGAAAGCTAGTGTCTTTAACCAGTGAGCCATTTCTCTAGCCCCTGTAGTATTTTTTATGTGTGTTTTATTATAATAAACAGATTTACAAAGTAAACTACCTTAAGATTGATTCTGTGTCCCAAATCTCACTTGTCAACATACAGTCAGTATTCAAAGAAATCTTTGTTACCCTACATTTCTTTTTCTATCACAATCATCATTTAAAACTATCCCATGCACCATGCATTAGTTTAAGGATCCTGTTCTTCTTTTTGAACTCTTATTATTTTTTTAATGTTTTATTTTTATTCACTTGAGAGAAATGGGGGGCGGGGAGACAGAGAGAGAGCGAGAGAGAGAGAGAGAGAATATGGGCACATCAGGGCCTCCAGCCACTGTAAATGAACTCCAGATACATGAAGCCCCTTGGGCATCTGGTTTACATGGGGTCCTGGGGAATTGAAACTGGGTCCTTTGGCTTTCTTTGTAGGCAGGCGCCTTAACCGCTAAACCATCTCTCCAACCCTTGAAATCTTTTTTTTATTATTATTTTTTATTTTTTTTAAATTTTAAAATTTTTATTAACATTTTCCATGATTATAAAAAAATATCCCATGGTAATTCCCTGCCTCCCCACCTCTACACTTTCCCCTTTGAAATTTCATTCTCCATAATATTACCTCCCCATTACAATCATGGTAGTTACATATATACAATATCAACCTATTAAGTATCCTCCTCCCTTCCTTTCTCTTCCCTTTATGTCTCCTTTTACTGGCCTGTGCTACCAAGTATTTTCCTTCTCAGGCAGAAGCCCAATCATCTGTAGCTAGGATCCACATATGAGAGAGAACATGTGGCACTTGGCTTTCTGAGCCTGGGTTACCTCAATTAGTATAATCCTTTCCAGGTCCATCCATTTTTCTGCAAATTTCATAGCTTCATTTTTCTTTACCGCTGAGTAGAACTCCATTGTATAAATGTGCCACATCTTCATTATCCAGTCATCAGTTGACGGACATCTAGGCTGGTTCCATTTCCCAGCTATTATAAATTGAACAGCAATAAACATGGTTGAGCACATACTTCTAAGGAAATGAGTCCTTAGGATATATGCCTAGGAGTGCTATAGCTGGGTCATATGGTAGATCAACCTTTAGCTGTTTTAGGAACCTCCACACTGATGTCCACAATGGCTGGACCAGATAGCATTCCCACCAGCATGTAGAAGGGTTCCTCTTTTTCCACATCACCACCAACATTTATGATCATTTGTTTTCATGATGGTAGCCAATCTGACAGGAGTGAGATGGAATCTCAATGTAGTTTTAATCTGCATTTCCCTGATGACTAGTGACGTAGATCATTTTTTTAGATGCTTATATGCCATTCGTATTTCTTCCTTTGAGAATGCTCTATTTAGCTCCATAGCCCATTTGTTGATTGGCTTGTTTGATTCCTTATTATTTAACTTTTTGAGTTCTTTGTATATCCTAGATATTAATCCTCTATCAGATATATAGCTGGCGAAGATTTTTTCCCATTCTGTAGGTTGCCTCTTTGCTTTATTCACTGTGTCCTTTGCAGTGCAAAATCTTTGTAATTTCATGAGGTCCCAGTGATTAATCTGTGGTCTTATCGCCTGAGCAATTGGGGTTGTATTCAGAAAGTCTTTGCCAAGACCAATATGTTGAAGGGTTTCCCCTCCTTTTTCCTCTAGCATTTTCAGAGATTCAGGTCTGATGTTAAGGTCTTTAATCCATTTGGACTTAATTCTTGTGCATGGTGAGAGAGAAGAATCTATTTTCATCCTTCTGCAGATATATGTCCAGTTTTCCCAACACCATTTGCTGAAGAGGCTATCTTTTCTCCAATGAGTATTTGTGGCATTTTTATCGAATATCAGATGGCTATAGCTACCTGGACTTACATCTGGGTCCTCTATTCTGTTCCATTGATCTACATGTCTGCTTTTGTGCCAGTACCACACTGTATTTGTTACTATGGCTCTGTAGTATAGGTTAAAATCAGGTATGGTGATGCCTCCTGACTTATTTTTGTTGCTCAGTATTATTTTAGATATTCGAGGTTTTTTGTGATTCCAAATGAATTTTTGGTTTGTTTTTTCTATTTCCATGAAGAATGCCTTAGGAATTTTGATAGGGATTGCATTAAGTGTGTAGATTGCTTTTAGTAAGATTGCCATTTTCACAATATTGATTCTTCCAATCCAGGAACAAGGGATGTTTCTCCACTTTCTAGTGTCTTCTGCAATTTCTCTCATGAGTGTTTCAAAGTTCTCATTGTAGAGATTCTTTACTTCCTTGGTTAGGTTTATTCCAAGGTACTTTATTTTTTTTTGATGCAATTGTGAATGGGAGTGATTCTCTGATTTCATCCTCTGTGTGTTTGTTGTTAGCATATATGAAGGCTACTGTTAGTATTTCAGATTAAATCTGAAATCTGAAAATTCGTGTATCTTTATAGGTTTCGAATTTGATGAATTAGCTTGCTTGATTACTTCTTATACACAGGTTGTGTAATCTATGTAATTTTCTCCACATGAAAGGAGATACCGTAGATTGACTTAGCAAGCTATGGATGGTTTTAATTGCCATGTAAATAGAAAGAATAGAAATAACACTCATTTTTCTTTCAAACTGTAATTTTAGAAAAATTCATGTTTAATGACTCATTTTATTAAGTATTCTTTAAAAATTTTTAAAAATAACATCTGAGTATTTTAAGTAAATGCTGTTAACCTTCAGCTAGTGTACTATAATCTAATTTTAAAATTTTTGTCATGCTTCCTAGTGAATTTGAATGTGTGTGTTCATGTTTTTGTGTGTGCATTTTCCTGTGAATACATGTGTGTGTATGCACACATGTGTGTAATGTCCAGAGGATATTGGGTATCATCTTCAGGAACACTGTTGACCCTTTGTGAAACATTCTGGCTTCCAGCTTTTATGTGGAGTCTGGGTTTTTTTTTTTTTTTTATGTTTTCATTGTTGTTTATTATGTTATGAATATAACATAAATCTGAACAAATTTACAATAGTTATTTAAATTTGTCCTGTTTTGAGATTGTGCTTTTTAAATTTTTTTATTTATTAATTTTGTATTCAGCAAATGCAGTCAGTTCGGTATTAGGCTCATCCGTGACCTACCCCCTCCCTGTTGGCCCCTCCTTGTTGAGGTATATGGGTCGTGCATTGTGGAGTTAGCCCACAGTTATGGGTAAGATAAATGTCTCTGCATATCATGACCCCACATGTGACTCTGACATTCTTTCTGCCCCCTCGTCTGCAAAATTTCCCTGAGCCATGTTGGGCTCATTTTTGGTCTGCTTCAGTGATGAGGTGTTGGGGTCCTCTGAGGCTCTGGCTCTCTGATTTGGTAGGAGTTGATTTTTTTCTGTGTTGGTCTCCTCCCCCCTTGTGCTGGTATCCGGTTCATCAGGAAAATAGCACCCTTGCTTGTTTTGCCAATTTTTCTTAGTTTCAGCCCCGGCCCTTCTGAGGTATGATGGGGTGGCTCTCTCCTTAGGATCTATATCTATCTGAAAAAGAGAAGCAGATTCTCCAACGGAGAGTAAGTTAGCACCAGGACAAATGAGATAACCCTTACTTTTTTAATAGAGAATTTAATAGGTATAGGCCCTCTTGTAGCTCATGATTGATGGTAGCTTCATATTGGAGAGTGGGCTAATGTTTGGATATGGTTCTGACCTGTTTCCCAGCTCCAGCTATGGGTCCCATACCACTGAGGGGATCAGTTAGCCAAATCAAGAGCAGTTGGTTCCCCACCATGGCTGTGTGCCACTATTGTACTTGTGTGGGATTCATAACAGGTTATTTGCTGCTAAGTAGGTTAGACCATGAGTTGCTTGGACAGATATTGGTCATTTTCCCCCAGTCACCCATGTAGCACCTTCTGGCACTAGACACGCTGACTGTCTGGGAACTGACTCTCTTCTAGCTTCTAGCCATGCCACTCCATTTTACATGTCAACTGCATATGGTGTCTTCAGCAGCAGGTTCTTACCACTAACCTTTGGTGGGCCATCAAGTACTCTGATAGAAATCTGTTTGTCTGTTAGGAAACCTTGTATATCTCTCTGATCAAATGCTCGTTGTAGATGACAGCCCCATGCTGGTACTAGGAGTTACAGGTCAGTGCCCACTAAGAAAATGAGGAAAAAGATAACTAATATACAAGAGTTAGAGGGGGGGGGGGAGGGAGGGAGGGACGGAGGATGTAGATAAGTAAGCTTAGCCTTGATCCTACCCTCTCCAGTGTCTTGTGGTTCAGGTGCTCCCTGTAAGGACCTGGTGAAGGTTCAGCCATTTGGTCTGCCTTTTAGGAAGTAGAATTTTATGTGTATGCACACATGCGTGTAATGTCCAGGGGATATTGAGTATCATCCTCAGGAACATGCTCTACTCTTTTTGAGACATTCTGGCTTCCAGCTTTTATGTAGAATCTGGGTTATTTTTTAAATATTTTTTATTTTCTTTATATATTTGAGAGAGAGAAGTAGGCAGGGAGAGAGAAAGAGAGAAAGAGCGAGCAAGAATGGGTGTGCCAGGACCTCCAGCTGCTGCAAACGAACTCCAGATGCATGCACCCCCTTGTGCATCTGGCTTACGTGGGTTCTGGGGAATTGAACCTGGGTCCTTTGGCTTTGCAGGCAAGCACCTGAAACACTAGGTCATCCATCCCTCCAGCCTGAGTCTGGATTTTTGAAGTGTGGTACTCAAGAGTTGTGTAGCAAAAGCTACTGATCTGTCTCCTAGCCCACATGATTCATATTTATAGTCATGAAAATCTTAAAGAACTAGTAACTTTGGCTGGGTGTGGTGGCACTCACCTTTAATCCCAGCACTTGGGCAGCAGAGGTCCTGGGAGGATGCTCATGAGTTTGAGGCCAGCCTAGGACTAAAAAGGGAGTTTCAGGTCCACCTGGTTTTGAGCAAGACCCTACCTAAAAAAAAAAAAAAAAAAAAAAAAAAAAAGGCACAGAATTAATAACTTCAGAGGTGAGTTTATAGCTTAGTTAGTAGAATAGTTGCCTAGCTCAACCCTCAGTACCTCATGGTTTTAAGGATGGTGGCTCACATCTGTAATCCTAGAACTTAGAAGGGTACAAGCAGGAGGATCAGAAGTTGAAGGCCATTCTTGGTTACATAGCAGATTTGAGGCCAGGTTGTAGCACAATATCTCAAAAAAAGAAGATTTTTTAAAAATAGAATTTATTACTTTATAGGTAAGGATTAATATCTTGCAATGAAATATTCAATGTTGGCGAGCTCACTCATTTGATCAAGTGTTTGCCTTTTTAGTATGAAGACCCAAGTTTGAGTCTCAAAACCAGTGTTTTGTTTTTTTTTTTCTTTTTCTTTTTTAATGGTGAACCTGGTTTATCTCCCAGGCGTGGTACCAGCCTGTTTAACCATGCTTGATAACTTCCAGGTCAGTGAGAGATCCAAAGTAGATGGATCTTAGTCTGGAGAGGTGGCTCAGTGGATAAGGCACTTGGCTACAA
This sequence comes from Jaculus jaculus, assembly GCF_020740685.1. Lineage (NCBI taxonomy): Eukaryota > Metazoa > Chordata > Mammalia > Rodentia > Dipodidae > Jaculus > Jaculus jaculus. Next base: position 62,236,181 of record NC_059120.1, on the reverse strand, counting down.
AGCCCAAGGACCCAGGTTTGAGTCCCCATTATCCATGTAAAGCTATATGCACAAGATGGCACATGTGTCTGGAGTTTGTTTGCAATGACTTAGAGGCTCTGGAATGTTCCCTTCCTCTCTCCCTTTCTCTCTATGTGTCTCTTTCTCACTCAAATAATAAAAAAGTAAAAGTCTAGTTGTTGATTAAAGACTTAGGCACAGATAAAATATAAGAAAAGATAAAAAAGAAGGTAGATCACATTTCTGAGGAACAACACCTGAAGTTGTCCTACTTCCACATGCATATGCACACATGCCAGTATGGCCGAATACACACAAATACACAAACATAATAATTTAATTCCTATATAATTTATATAGTGTACTTAAAAAGGAATAGAGGGAGGACCAGTGTAGTAACATATATTCCCTCATCAGTGATATAATAGTTATTTGTGTTTGTAACTGTTATAGTTTATTTCACAGACAGCATTTTGTCAAGAGTTCTGTGAAGTTAACATTTTTCTGGAAATTCAGAATTATAACTTTTTAAGCTAGGGAATAACAGCTCCAGTCAAATTTAAAACATCTTTTTTCTCTGATCATAGCTATTATTAAAGCAACTTGTAACATAATACTGAAAAGTTTAGAATGAAAAATTGATTAGTTAATATGTACACTCAGCTTCAATTTCTGTTTCTAGTTTCTTGAGCATCTTTTGTACTTTTTCCTCCCTTGTACAAATTACTTGTAAACATTGTAGAACTGGATATTCAAATATATTGTCTAAAGAATAAAAGGGAAACACCCCCCTATGGGAAATTCTTTTTTAACATTTATTGACAACTTTCATGCTTATACACAGTGTACCCTGATCATAATCCCTCCCATCACTTTTGTTTCTTCCCTCCCCATCCTTTTCCACTGAACTCCCTTCTTTCCAACTAGTTCCTCTTCTATTTTGATGTCTTTTTTGTCCTTTTCCATCATCTATGGCAACATGTTGATGGGCCCAATATTATTCAGGTCTTAAGCAGGTAATGAAAGATGCTGTAAGATTATGAATGCACTGGCCACTTTGTGTCTGGAAGAGAGTGTTCCAAATCATTCCTCCTGGTCCTTACATTTCTTGCTGTCACCTCTTCTTCAATGGACCCTGAGCCTTGAAAGGTATCATAGAGATGTATTATTTAGTGTCACTTCTTCTCAGCACTTTGAAAAGTTTTGAGTCACTTCAGTTGTCACCATCATCTGAAAAGAGAAGCTTCTCTAACCAAAAATGAGAGCAGCACTAAATAGCAGACAATTTTGTCAGCATAATAATAATATATCTGTTTAGCCAAACCATAGTAGTAGTCTTCTCTTTAAGGCTGATGACTGACCCTGCCATAGGCTTTTGACTTGTTTCAGTACCAGGCTCCTGGGAAGCAGCCCTCAAATTCAACTAAAGAACATTTGGTTCCACCTCTTACTATTGCACTAATGGGCACACCTTGCCAGGCTGGCCATTTGTGTTGCTCACAAGTTCCTCTGCTGGTTAAGACTGCTGATGACTTCTTCCCCAGCAGGGTGCATAACACTTTTAAGTCCTTTGACGCCAGCCAGCAGGGAGAGGCTCCCAGCTCAGTTCTAGCTTGATATCTCAGTGTCATGTAAGCACAAAGCATGTGGCTTCTTCAGCAGTAGGGTCTTACCACATAGTTCTTTTGGATTACCAAAGAGACTTTGCAAATAGCCTATACTGGTTTGGGGGCTTCAGGAAACTCCCTGACCAACAGCTCATTGAGAGGTAACCTACCTCTCATACTGGGATTTTTCTGTAAAAACCCATGGCTTCTGGGTACAACCTCCACAGGTTTCTTTTTGTTAAAATACTCTGTAAAAAAAATTATATAGCCAGGTGTGGTGGCTCACGCCTTTAATCCCAGCATTCAAGAGGCAGAGGAAGGAGGATTGCCATGATTTCGAGGCCACCCTGAGACTCCATAGTGAATTCCAGGTCAGCCTGGGCTAGAGCGAGACCCTACCTTGAAAAATCAAAAAAAAAAAAGAAATTCTTAAATTGTTTTTCTGATTTTTAAAAATTTATTTATTTGAGACAGAGCGAGAGAGACAGAGAGTGAGAATAGGTGCACCAGAGCCTTTAGCAGCTGCAAACAGACTCCATATGCATGAACCATGTGCCATCTGACTTATGTGGGACCTGGAGAATCGAACCTGTGTCCTTAGGCTTTGCAGGCGAGCACCTTAACCACTAAGCCATCTCTCCAGCCCCCAAATTACATACTTTTTTTCAATTTTTTTTAACAACTTCCATGATTATAAATGATATCCTGTGGTAATGCCCTCCCTCCCCCCACTTTCACCTTTGAAACTCCATTCTCCATCATATCCCCTTCCCCTCTCAAGTCAGTCTGTCTTTTATTTTGATGTCATGATCTTTTTCTCCTGTTATGATGGTCTTATGTAGGTAGTGTCAGGCACTGTGAGGTCTTGGATATCTAGGCCGTTTTGTGTCTGGAGGGAGCACGTTGTAAGGAGTCCTTTGACTCTTACATTCTTTCTGCCACCTCTTCCGCAATAGACCCTGAGTCTTGGAAGGTGTGATAGAGATGTTGCAATGCCGAGCACTCCTCTGTCACTTCTTTCCAGCACCATGCTGCCTTCTGGGTCATCCCAAGGTCACTGCCATCTGAAAAGAGAAGATTCTCTACCAAAAGTTAGAGTAACATTAATATAAGGGTAGAAACATTAAAAGAAGTGCTTACTGGGCAGTTTGATTACACATTGAGACAGACAGCAGCAGACGTTACACCCCTAGGGCTCATGACTACCCCGTTTTAAGTTTTCAGTATCAGGGATGTATTCCCACCCATGGAGCAGGCCTCCAGTCCAATTGGAGGGCAGTTGGTTTCCACCATGACAGACGTGCCACTGTTTCACCTGTTGGTTCATTTGCCCTGTCTGGCCAAATGTAAGGCTTGCATTGTCCACTGTTGAGTATCTTCACTGGTGATTTCTCTCTCTCCCATTAAACTGCATGCAGAATGGCTTCTTACAGCTTTCTGTCAGCTGGTCTACTTGGAGTTGGTTATCAGCTTAGTTCCAGTAGGATTTCTCAGTGGCCTTGCAGCCCATGTATGTGGAGTCTTCAGCAATAGGGACTTTCCATCTATTTCTGGTGGGAAACCAAGGGCCTTGGCAATGGCCTGTAATGTTTTGGGGGTATCAGGGACCTCCCTGGCCAACAACTCACTGGAAGGTATCCCATCTCTGGCACTGAAAATTTTCTAGCAACAATCTACAGCTCTTGAATGTTCCATTGTCCAAAAAAGTAGGTTTCCATATGATTTACTTATATCCTTTTAGATTTTGATTAGTCTTCCTTCCACCTTTCATTTACTCAATCTCTTCCCCTGACCTCACTTGGGCCTTTTCACCCCCATTAATCTATTCTACTTATATATATACAATACCATCCTACTAAGTTCCTCCCTCCCTTCCTTTCTCTTCCCTTTATATCTCATTTTTAGCTTACTGGCTTTTGCTACTGAGTTTTCTTCCTACTCACACAGAAATCCAGTCATCTGTAGCTAGGATCCACATGAGCGAGAACATGTGACGTTTGGCTTTCTGGGCCTGGGTTACCTCACTTAGTATAATCCTTTCCAGATCCATCCATTTTCCTGCAAATTTCATAATATCATTTTCCTTTACCGCTGTGTAAAACTCCATTGTATAAATCTGCCATATCTTCATTATCCACTCATCATTTGGGGGACAGCTAGGTTGATTCCATTTCCCAGCTATTGTACATTGAGCAGCAGTAAACATGGTTGAGCAAGTATCTGTAAGGTAATGAGATGAGTCCTTAGGAAATATTCCTAGGAGTGATATAATTGGTTCCTATGGTAGATCTGTTTTCAGCTGTCTTAAGAACCTCTGCATTGATTTCCACAATGGCTGGACCAGATTGCATTCCCACCAACAGTGTAGAAGCATTTTTTTTTTTTTTTTTTTTTGAGAGCGATAGACACAGAGAGAAAGACAGATAGAGGGAGAGAGAAAGAATGGGCACGCCAGGGCTTCCAGCCTCTGCAAACGAACTCCAGACGCATGTGCCCCCTTGTGCATCTGGCTAACATGGGACCTGGGGAACCGAGCCTCAAATCGGGGTCCTTAGGCTTCACAGGCAAGCGCTTAACCGCTAAGCCATCTCTCCAGCCTGCATTTTTCTTTTTCCACACTGTCGCCAGCATTTATGGTCATTTATTCATAATGGTAGCCAATCTGACAGGAGTGAGATGGAATCTCAACATAGTTTTAATCTGCATTTCCCTGATGACTAGGGATGTAGAACATTTTTGTAGATGCTTATATGCCATCCGTATTTCTTCTTTTGAGAACTCTCTATTTAGTTCCATAGCCCTTTTTTAATTGGCTTGTTTGATTTCTTACTATTTAAATTTTTTGAGTTCTTTTTATATCCTAGATATTAATCCTCTATCAGATGTATAGCTGGCAAAGATTTTTTTCCCATTCTGTAGGTTGCCTCTTTGCTTTACTCACAGTGCCCTTTGCCATACAAAGTCTTTGTAATTTCATGAGGTCCCAGCAGTTACCAAATTACATACTTTTAAAAATAGCTAACAGAGATATAGATTTCCATATGGCTTTTTCATAGCATCTCTAGTTTTGATTAACCATCCTCCAACCACCATCTTTTCTCCATCTCCCCTCCTCTGACCCCACTTAGACTTGCCCACGCCCTTTATTCCATGCCTCTACTTGCATTTTTACTATCTTCTCCCACTTTTCCCTGCCTCATTGCTCCTTTGTAGTTTTCTAGCCTCTGCTACTGACTCTTGTACCAACTTAAAATAAATCTGAACATTTGAAGCTAGCTTTTGCATATTCAAGAGAACATGTGGCATTTGTCTTTCTGAACTTAGATTGCTCTACTTAGTAAAATATTTTCCAGGTCCATCTATTGTCCTGCAAATTTCATAATTCTTTCCTTTTTCTATACAGCTGAATGAAACACCATTGTATATAGGTACCATATCTTCATTATCCATTCATCAGTTGATGGGCGTCTAGACTGATTCCATTTCCTGGCTATTGTGAATAGAGCAGCAATAAACATGGATGGGCAGGTATTTCTATAGTAATAACTTGAGTCAGAGTATATGCACAGGAATGGTGTAGCTGGGTCTGATGGTAGATTGATCTCTCTCTATCTATCTATCATCTATCTATCTATTTATATTAAAGTGAGAGAGACAAAATGAGCACAACAAGACCTCTTGCTAGTGCAATTGAATTCCATATGTGTGTGTGCCACTTTGTGCATCTGGCTTTACGTGGGTACTCGTGAACCGAACCTGGGCTGACAGGCTTAACAAACATGCATCTTTAACTGCTGAGTTATCTCCCCAGCCCCATGGTAGATCTTTTACGTATTTCAGAAACCTTTGTGCTGATTTCTATAATAGCTGTACCAGCTTACATTCCACCAAAAATGGACAATAGGTCCTTCTTCTTCATACCCTCTATAACACTCTTGTCATTTGATTTCTTTTTTTTGAACTTTTTAATTTTTTTAATTTTTTATTTTTTGGTTTTTCGAGGTAGGGTCTCACTGTGGCTCACTCTGACCTGGAATTCACTATGTAGTCTCAGGGCGGCCTCGAACTCTCGGAGATCCTCCTACCTCTGCCTCCCTAGTGCTGGGATTAAAGGCGTGCGCCACCACGCCGGGCTCTCTTGTTTTGAACTTTTTTATCGACAATAAACCATGATAATTCCCTTCACTCCCTCACTTTCCCCTTCACAAATCCACTCTTCATGATCTCTTCCCCCTCAATTATTCTCTCTTTAATTTTGATGTCGTCACCTTTTCCTCCTATTATGAGGGTCTTGTGTAGGTAGTACTGGGCACTACAAGGTTATGAATATCGAGGCCAATCTGAGTCTGAAAGATTACATAGTAAGCAGTCCTGCCCTTCCTTTGGCTCTTACATTTTTTTCTGCCACTTCTTCCACAATGGACCCTTAGCCTTGGAAGGTATGATAGAAATGTTTCAGTGCTGACCACTCTTCTGCCACTTCTTCTCATCAGTGTGGTGCCTTTTGGATTATCCCAATGGTCACCACTATCCCAAAAGGGAAGCTTTCTTAACCAAAAGTGAGAGTAGCATTAATATATGGGTGTGAATGTTAAGAAAAGTGCTTACAGGGCATTTTAGAGAGCATAATATATGCATTTAGCCAGACAAAAGCAGGCATTATAGTCATAGGGTTCAAGGACTTAAGGAGGTGGTATTATATATATATGTAAGTAGATGAACAGATTAGCGGGGGTGAAATAACCTAAGTGGTGCCAGGGGAAGAGATTGAATAAAGAAATGGTGGGGAAGGGTTTATCATTTGATTTTTTTTTTTTTTTTTTGATGATAGCCATTCCAACTAGAGCGAGATAGAGTCTCAGTATAGTTTTAATTTTCATTTCTCTAATTGCTAAAGGTGGTGTAGATCAAAAAAATGTATTTGCCATTTGTATTTCTTTCAAGAACACTCTGTTCAGGTCCATTGCCCATTTTTTGATTGGGTTGTTTGACTTCTCATTGTTTAGTTTTTTGAGTTCTTTGAGTATCCAAATATTAATCTTCTGTCAGATATTTAGCTGGCAAACATTTTTTTCCATTATGTATGTTATCTTTTTACTCACTTAGGAGTGTCCTTTAGCAGGCTAGAGAGATGGCTTAGTGGTTAAGGCACTTGCCTACAAAGCCAAAGGACTCAGGTTTGACTCCATAGGACCCATGTAAGCTGGTCTACCTGTCTCTCTCTCTCCCCCTCCAACTAAATAAAAATTAAAAAAAGAAAAGAGTATCCTTTGCTGTATAAAAGCTTTTTATTTTCATGAGGTCCCATTGGTGAAATATTGGCCTTATTTCCTTAGTGATCTTGCCTATGCCTATATGTTAGTGTTTCCCCTTTTTCCTCTAGCAGTTTCAAGTGTTTCAGTTCTGACATTAAGGTATTTGATCCTTTTGTAGTCAATTATTGTGCACGGAGAGAGATAAGGATCTGTTCTTAATCCTTCTTCATATTGATACCCAGTTTTCCTAGTACTAATGTGGCTGTCTATTCTCCCATGTATATTTTTGCCACTTTGATCAAACAAATGAGATGGCTGTAGCTGCCTGTGCATATCTGGGTCCTCTATTTTGTTTTATTGATCTGCAGTCTGTGTTTCTATTGTTTTTTTTTTTTGTTTGTTTGTTTTTGTTTTTGTTTTTTGAGGTAGTGTCTTACTCTGGTCCTTGCTGACCTGGAATTCACTATGTAGTCTCAGGGTGGCCTGGAACTCATGGTGATCCTCCTACCTCTGCCTCCCAAGAGTGTTGGGATCAAAGGCGTGTGCCACCATGCCTGGCTTTTGTAGTCTGTTTTGATGCCAGAACCATGCTGTTGTTACTATGGCTCTGTAATATTCCTTGAAGTCAAGTATGGAGATACCCTCAGCCTTTTGTTTTTCAGGATTGCTTTAGTATCTGAAGTTTAATATTCTACTTCAGTGAAAATTGACATTGAATTTTGATGGGTGTTATATTAAATCTGTAAATTGCTTATGATAAAAGCCATTTTCACAATATTGATTCTTCCAAACCATGAACATGAGATATTTTTCCATTTCCTAGTGTCCCCTTCAATATCTTTGTTCAGTTTTTACTGTAGAGGTCTTTCACTTTAGTTATGTTTATTCCAAGGTTTTTTTTTTTTTTTTGAGACAGTTTTGAATGAGATTGTTTTCCTGATTTTATCCTCAGCATATTTGTTATTGGTATATAGGAAGGCTACTCATTTCTCTGTGTTAATTTTCTATCCTACTACTTTTTTTTTTTTTTTTTTTTTTTTGAGATAGGGTCTAACTCTAACCCAGGCTGACCTGGAATTCACTATGGAGTCTCAGGGTGGCCTTGAACTCATGGCAGTCCTCTTACCTCTGCCTCAGGAGTGCTGGGATTAAAGGCGTGTGCCACCACGGCTTATCCTACTACTTTTATGAAAGTGTTAATCTACTCCAATAGTGTCCTGGTGAAATCTTCAATGAGTCTTGTAGATAGAATCATATTACCTGCAAATAAAGATAATAAGACTTTTATTCCACTTAATGTTTAACACATTGCCTTATATATTTATTTTTGTGTATATGATACTTTTTCTTTTGAGAGAGAGGAGTGTGAGAGTGTGTGTATATGTGTGTGTGTGTGTGTGTGTGTGTGTGTGTGTGTGTGTGTGTGTTCGTGCGCGCATGCACCAGGGCCTCCTGCCAGTGCAGACAAACTGCAGATGCATGTGCCATTTTTTGCATCTGGCTTTATTAGGGCACTGAAGAATTGAAAGAACTTGGATCATCAGGCTTTGCAAGCAAGCACTTGAGCAATTTTTCCAGCCCCTTGTCTGAGATTTTTGTTCATAAATTACTACATTTATCCTTTATGTATGCTCTGGTCAACTAACAAAAGTTAACATTGTGTGGTGACTCAGTCTCAGTAACATAAAACCTGTAATACCGTATTTTTTTTTTTTTTTTCAGAACAAGGTAAAAATTGTTGCTCCTTCAATGCTACAAGCATGACCACTCTGAATGATAACTAGGGAAGTTTCAGAGTGGAAGATAATCATCACGTCATCCTTTCTTTGTTAATTGGTAAAAGACAATAATTTTCAGTATCATTAGATACCAAATATCATAGGAGAGTGTATGTATTTAATGTCTTTCTTGTTAAAATCAACTTTACAAACTATTTCCCATCCAGAAACCAGAGTGAGAAGTGGATACATCCACATGGTGTTAGGGCCCATGTCAAAGTCCATGGGCCTAAGCAAAATAAACAAATGTTAAACACATATAAAAGAGAGACTTTAAAAATAAGGCAACAATATATCATTTTTCCCCACCGTGGTAGCAGCTAAGCTAAGCTGCCAGGGTGGGAAGGGCAAAACCTTACTGGTGGTGTAAACCTTGAGTATGGCTTATATTTTGAATTATTTAGGATTTAGTTACTTTCTCATGGCTGTGACCAAATACCTGGCAAGAAGCAATTTAAGGAAGGAAGGGATTATTTTAGTTTTTCAGCTCACGGCAGGGTACGTAGGACCTTGAGGTGGCTGGTCATATTCACGTCAATGAAGAAACATAGAACAATAATGCTGCTTGCTGTTCAGCCATCTCTCTGCATTTTATCCAGTCCAAGCCTGAGAATGGTCTTTCTGCCTCAAATAACCTAGTTAAGATAATCCCTCACAGGCTTGCTGAGAAGCTGCCCTAATCTAGATAACTCCTCATAGGAATGCCCAGAGGTTAACCCAACCTAGATAATTCCCTATGGGCATACGCAGAAATGAACTAACCCAATGTAGATCATTAAAAAAATTTTTTTTCGTTTATTTTTATTTATTTATTTGAGAGCGACAGAGAGAGAGAGAGAGAGAGAGAGAGGGAGGGAGGGAGAGAGAGAGAGAGAGAATGGGCGCGCCAGGGCTTCCAGCTACTGCAAACGAACTCCAGATGCGTGCTCCCCCTTGTGCATCTGGCTAATGTGGGTCCTGGGGAATTGAGCCTTGAACTGGGGTCCTTAGGCTTCACAGGCAAGCACTTAACCGCTAAGCCATCTCTCCAGCCCAATCTAGATCATTTTTTACAAGCATGTCCAGAAGTATACCCAGTCTAGATAATCCCTCAGGGGAATGCCCATATGCTGGTTTCCAAGGTGGTTTTAGATCCTGTAAAGTTGAAAATCAACTAGCTTTACACAGGTACTAGGGAATTGATTGAACTTGAGTCATTAGGTTTTGCAGGCAGTGCCTCAACTGCTGAGCCTTCTCTCCAGCCTTTGCTTTTCTTTTATGTGAGAATCTATTTTGGGAACAGTACTGAGGTTTTCTTTTTTTATATTATTATTTGAGAGAGAGGGAGGGGCCAGGCAATGAATGGACACACTAGGGCCTTTAGCCACTGCACCAAACTCCAGATGGATGTGCCACCTTGTTATCTGGCTTTACATGGGTACTAGAGAATTGAATCCAGGTCCTTAGACTTTGCAGACAAACACCTTAACCACTTGGCCATCTCTCCAGCCCAATATAGAGGCTTTCTTGCCAATTAGCTATTTGTTAATATTCATGTTTGGGAAATCCAAAGCAAACTGAGTAGAAGTGCTACCCATGCTTATTCTTTCAAAAGCTTTAGTAGGGGCTGTCTCTCTCTGGTTATAAATAAATAAATACATCAGTAAGTAATTAAAAATATTTTTAAAAGCTTTACTAAGACCCCTGGCTTTAAATAAATTAGGGTTTCTATCTTAAAATATCCATATAATTATATCTATTAGTGCTGAGTTAGTACATCACTGGGGATTTAAAATGTGTGATTGCCATAGTGTGTACATAAAACTTACCATGATAGAATGGTGCCCATTACTTGGCAGTAATTACATATACAGTTTGGCAAAGTGATCTTTTGAAAGGTCAAAGCTTTTAAAGAAATGTTTTATTTTAAAAATAGAAATGTATAAGCCAGGCGTGGTGGTGCATGCCTTTAATCCCAGCATTTGAGAGGCAGAGTTAGGAGGATTACCGTGAGTTCCAGGCTACCCTGAGACTATATAGTGAATTCCAGGTCAATCTGGGCTAGGGTGAGACTCTTATCTCAAGAAACCAAAAACAAAACCAAAAAAAGTTCTCAAAATATTAAATATCTTATCCTTAAATTATGTTACACATTAAAATCTACTCAAATCGGGCTGGAGAGATGGCTCAATGGTTGAGGTGCTTGCCTGCAAAGCCTAATGGCCTGAGTTCAATTCCCCAGGACCCACATAAAGCCAGATGCACAAAGTGGCACATACATGTGGAGTTTAGTTGCAGTGGTAGAGGCTCTGCCACACCCATTCTCATTCTTTCTCTCTCCCTCTGCCTCTCCCTCCACCTCCTTCTGTCTTTTGGCCAAGCATCTTAGCACTTGGGAGACCAAGGTATGAGGATCACTGTGAGTTTGAGGCCAGCTTGAACCTGCATAGTGAATTCTAGGTCAGCTTGGGCTAGAGTGAGACCCTACCTTGAATTCAAAACAAAACAAAACAAAACAAAACAAAACAAAACAAAACAAAACAAAACAAAACAAAACAAAAACCACTGCTCAAATGAAGATGTTAATGAAATGTTAAGTAAGGAATAATATATACGAGTAAGAAAGAACCAAGGACAGGTTTAACAGCCTAGGTTCAATTCCCCAGGACCCACATAAAGCCAGCTGCACAAAGTAGAGCATGTACCTAGAGTTTGGTTACAGTGGCAAAAGGCTGTGATGCACCCATTTCTCTTTCTTTCTTTCTCTCTCTCTTCTTCCCTTCCTCCTTCTTTGTGAATAAATAATAAAATTATTTTAAGAATAAAGAACAGTACTTTAAATATAAAAAGTACATTGATATTTAACTGTTATATTTAAAATGTTTGTTGAGAAAAGGTAGTTACTAGATAGCAAGATTAGAGGGCAAGAGTAACACACTAAATAGTATATTGATAATCTTTCTGAAGTTCACTTGCATAATAATTAGAGGAATATTGATTTTTAAATATCAGCCAGCTTCTATTCTCTTTTTCTTCCATCTATTTGTCTGAACCATGATTATTCTTTTTTAAAGTGATTTTTCAAGCTTTCTGTTAACATTTCTTATATAGGAAGTTTGTTGTTAGCACTAAATTTATGGTAGTATCAGTGGTTTTCTTAATTTCCTTTTTTTAATTTTAATTTTTATTTATTTATTTATTTTTAATTTTTAAATTTTTATCAACATTTTCCATGATTATAAAAAAATATCCCATGGTAATTGTTTTAATTTCTTTTTTTCATGTACTTTAAAACAATATTTATTTGAGAGAGAGAGAAAGAGGCAGATAGAGAGAATGGGCACGCCAGGGCCTCTAGCCACTGCAAATGAACTCCAGATGCATGCACCCCTTTGTTTCGCAGGCAAAAGCCTTAACTACTAAGCCATTTCCCTAGCCCAGTTAAGTTAATTTCTTTTCTAAAAAAAAATATTTAAAACTTTAAAAAAAATTTTTTTATTAACATTTTCCATGATTATAAAAGAATATCCCATGGTAATCCCCCCCACACACACTCTCCCCTTTGAAATTCCATTCTCCATCAAAGTTAATTTCTTAATTGTTAAACCTTGGCTAAGAAATTCTTCATCTCATTGTTGAGCTTTGGGAACATATCCTATGCATTTTACTGGAATTCAGTAAACAAATGCCCTTAGTCATGTTTCCAACAAGGTGCTGCTGCAAGCTGCCACATTCCAAATGTGAAGAGTTTTACTAATTTATCTTAATTCAGGGTATTGTTCATCTGCTATTAACATTTTGATAGTGGCCTTTAATGCTCTATCAAACATTCTGATACTACAAATCCATCATTTCTTACTCTTAAGGACTGTAAAGAGTATGTTCTCTTGATAATACTAGTTCATGGCACTAGAGAAAAAGGCAGATGGAAAAAGAGAGAGACAGTATGTGCACACCAGGGCCTTTTGGGACTGTAAACAAACTCCAGATTCATGTGTTACTTTGTGCATCTGGCTTTTCGTGGGTCCTGGGGGGAATGAAACCCAGGTGTCAGGCTTTGCAAACAAATACCTTTAAACACTGCCATGTCTTTCCATCTATAACCACTATATTTTATGCTTTCTGTATGGTTTGAGGTTTATTTCCATGTGCATTTATTGATTTTTATTTTAAGAAATACATATGTCTTTTAAAAGTATGATTCCAACATATAAAATAAAGTATATAATATTTGGAGTTTTTCATGACCCATTTGAAACTTTTCTTTGGGTTCTTATCTCTAAATTATTCCTTCCTTCAGCCATAGCTGTCTACCTTGGTTTAAAGTTTTCTCTTTTTCTAAGTATTTTAATACTTTATTTATTTATTTGAGAGAGAAAGAAGCAGATAGAGAATGGGCACTCCAGGGCATCTAGCCACTGCACATGTACTTCAGACACATGTGCCACCTTGTGTATCCAGCTTTACATGGGTACAGGGAAATCGAACCTGGGTCCTTTGCCTTTACCACTAAGCTCCTTAACCACCAAGCCATCTCTCCAGCCCCTTTGTTAGTATCTTTATTTATTAGAGAGAGAGATAATGGGCATGTTAGGACCTCTTGCCTCTGCAAACAAACTCCAAACTCATGTACCACTTTGTGCATCTGGCTTCAGGTGGGCACCAAGGAATCAAACCTGGGTTCACAGTCTTTGAAAGCAAGTACCTTTAAGCACTCAGCCATCTCCCTAGCCCTAAATTTTTCTCTTTGTGTTACCTACCCTATAAGGCTAAGTGTAGTTCCAGTCTACTCAAACTTTTATTTGGTAAATATATTTTCCTTATTTGGGGAAGGGACCTTTAGTAGGTACCAAGCAATTGAATTTTGGCCATCCAGCTTTACAAACAAGTGCCTTTAACCACTGAACCATCTCTTCCCATCTTCTCAAACTTTAACATATCCTTCTTTAGCACATGTCTCTTAACCCACTGTTTTCCAGTAAGAAATATTTTGTATTTGTTTTTGTGTTTTGTGTTTTGTTTTTGTTTTTTTGAGATAGAGTCTCGCTGTGGTCCTGGCTGACCTGGAATTCACTGTTTAGTTTTGGGTGGCCTCAAACTCACGGCGATCCTCTTATCTCTGCCTCCCAAAGGCCGGGATTAAAGGCATGTGTCACCATTCCTGACTCCAGAATCTCCATTTAATTAGGATTATTTATGTGTTAGCTTTTTCTGTTGGTTTTGAGACTGAATTATTAAAGTTTATGTTTTCCTCTGTAGTGTATGGTATAGACATGCATTGAGTACTTCTTTGATTAAATCCTTAAAATTTTTGGATATATACAATATTTCTTTCACAGATATACTAGTAATTTTACTAGATTAATTAATATGAGAATTCTACATTTAAATTTTATATTCAAGATTTTATCCATTACTTTTGAAATGTAAGAATTGTGCTTGTGCTGGTTACTATCCCGTAGCATAAGAAGATATACATATTCTCTTTTTTGGTAATACTGGAGATAATTTGATTATTATTCAACCTTATGTTAAAGGAAAAATACTTGGTAACGAATGCCTTTTTTTCTGCCTTGCAGGTTACTTCCTCACAATGTTGGCCTTCTCTATGTAGGAGGTTATGAAAGACCCTTTGCACAAATCAAGGTATTACTAATGTTTTATAATTAGGTATATATAAAGATATAACTTTATAATTAGTAATAAATCAAGGTATAATTATTAACCTTTTTAGACATTCCTTCATTATTACTTATTGTTATTTTGGTTATCACCAACATTTTGGTAATAACCATCAGCCTATCAAAAGTGTTGTGACTGACTAAAAAAATGTTGTGATTAAAATAATTAATTGACTTGCATTTATCTGCCAAAGAAGACCTCTAGCTGTTTGAAGAAACTGATTATTTTAATATTGTGTCCATAGTATTGTTGACTTGGCCAAAACAGTGCAGTGATAATTTGATGAGTTCATTTAGACAAATTAACATATGTATTTAAATTTTTATTAGTCTTATTGCAGTGTGATTTATAGTTCATAAGTTATCCATATAGTGTCCATTTGATAAATTTTGACATACTTTTAAAAAATGAATATATCCAACATTATGAAAATGTATACATGTGATCAGGGTGTGGTGGGGCATGCCTTTAATCCCAGCACTGGGAAGGCAGAGGTAGGAGGATCACTGTGAATTCGAGGCTACCCTGAGACCACATAGTGAATTTCAGGTCAGCCTGGGCTAGAGTGAGACCCTTCCTTGAAAAACCGGGGGGGGGGGGGGGACCCAAAACAAAAAAAAGTATACATGTACCCCTAGAAATTTCTCCCTTTTGCCCTTCATTTCCCCCTCCTCTGGTGCAGGAAAGGACTAAACTGAGTTCTCATTATCAATGACTTTGCATGTTTTAGTATTTTTTAAAAAAAAATTATTTTTTGGCTTTTCAAGGTAGGGTCTCACTTTAGCTCAGGCTGACCTGGAATTCTCTATGTAGTCTTAGGGTGGCCTCGAACTCACGGTGATCCTCCTACCTCTGCCTCCCGAGTGCTGGGATTAAAGGTGTGTGCCACCACGTCCGGCTTAATATTTTATAAGAATAAGATTGAACATACCTCTATCATTTTTAAAAACTATTTTTATTTATTTTTTATGCAATAAAATGTGTGTGCCAGGGCCTCCAGCCACTGCAGATGAACTCCAGACGCATGCGCCACCCTGTCCATCTGGCTTACATCGGTCCTGGGAAATTGAACCTTGGTCCTTTGGCTTTTCAGGCAAGCGCCTTAACCTTTTAGCCGTCTCTCCAGCCCTCTCACTCTTTCTTATCCTTCACTTGACAGATTTCATTGAGACTCAGTCATATTCTGTCATTTATTAGTACATTCTTTTTAAATTGCTTACTAGTATCCCATTGTATGGCTATAACTTAGTTTATTTATTCTTTCAACCCTGGCTGGATATCTGTGCAGTTTCTAGTTTGGGGCTATAATGAATAAAATTGTTGTTAAAGGGCTGGAGAGATGGCTTAGCAGTTAAGGCGCTTGCCTGCAAAGCCAAAGGACCCAGGTTCAACTCCTCAGGACCCACATAAGCCAGATGCACAAGGGCTCATGCATCTGGAGTTCATTTGCAGTGGCTGGAGGCCCTGGCACACCCATTCTCCTCCCCTCCTCTCCACCTGCCTATTTCTGTATATCTTTCTCAAATAAATAATAATAAAATATTTTTTAAAATCTTTGTAACTCAGAAGAAAACTCTTGTAAAAAATTGCTGTTAAAACATGCTTGATGTTATTATAAAATTAGTTCTGTTTCAGTTTCTGAATATTCCTTGCGAATATGTCTACTGTTTAGGTGTTGCTTTAAATTCTGAGATCTTAACCATACTCAGCTAACTCAGTCATTAGTTTGAGTGCTAGTTTGAATAGATTTTAGTGTTTTTTTTTTTTTTCCTAATTATGTGACCTACTGGAAAAGACAGCCCTACTTTTTGTCGGATTTAGATGCCTTTCAGTGTTTCTTTTCTTCCTTTTTTTTTTTAAATAGAAAGTTTGTCTGGACAAATCATGTGCTGGTACCATTCCCCTCCTTCCTGCCTCCATTCTACTGAGGCCCCTCCTCAGTGGAGTTTCTGGTATTTACCATAGGGTTATGGGGTATGAATTGTGAGTGCAACAGTCTGTCACGGTGGGGGGAGGCAATGTGTCTGGATACTCCTTCCCACCCTGTAGCTCTTAAAATCTTTCCACCCCCTCGTCCTCAATGTTCCCTGAGCCTTGCAAGGGGTGTTAAAGGTCTACTTTAGTGTTACAGCTTTCAGCAATTTCTGGAGTTAAGCTCTTAACGACTTCCACAGTTGTGCTTTGATATGTTTAACGTGTACTCAGTGTCTATCACCATTACTCTGGCACAGGTTGTCAGGATCACTATGAGAGCCATACTCATACTTAACTTGCTCATTCCTCTCATTTCATGATAGGAAGTCAGCTTTTTTTTTCTTGTTATGTTCATAGAGTTTGGTTGTTCTTTGTTTCACTGCCTTCTGTAAAAGTAAAAGATTGTCCAACAGAGAGTGAGAACAGCATAGGTTAAAGAGGATGATAAACGTGATTAATTAAGAGAGATTTTGATGGTGTAGCCTCTCTTTTGGTCAAAGACTAGTGGGAGCTTATCACTGGAGTCCATGAACCTCATTCTCATTGGAGTTTTGTTTTGTTTTTCAAGATAGGGTCTTGCTCTAGGCCAGGCTGACCTGGAATTCACTATATAGTGTTAGGCTGGCCTCAAACTCACAGTGATCCCCCTACCTCTGCCTCCCATGTTCTGGGATTAAAGTCATGTACCACCATGCCAAGCCCCATTGAATTTTTACTTGGATACAAGTACTAGCTATGTGTTCCTTCCCACTGAAATTTTTTCTTAGCCAATTAGAGAGCCATTGGTAACCAGCCTAGGCTGGGTGCCACTATTGCACAGATGTGTACAACATCTTGCTTGACTGGTTTATTTCATATAGTAGGGTCCCCTGCTTGCTCACAACATTAGTGGACATTTTCTCCCAGCAGCTCATGTAGCATTTTCCAGTTCTGTGTAAACTAATTATCAGCGAACTGGCTTTCTTTTTGATTTCTCCTGATGTTCTGTGTCAGCAGTTTGTGGTGTCTTCAGGCAATTAATTAAATGTCTTGTTTTGGGAAGGTCTCTCCAACCAACAGCTAATGTGAGTGTGTAACCTATTTCTGACACTGGGAGTTACAAGCCAGAGCCAATTGTTTTAAGATTAGGCTTTATCCCACCCTCTCCAGGGTCCTTCTTTCCAGACAATGCCCCCTTGTTCTTTTTGAGGTTATATCTTTTAGTATGCTATCCCGGAAAAAAGTTTCTATGGCACTAATTCACTTTGGCTTTAGTTTTGTCCATTCTCCCTTCACCCTCTTAGTCTACCTCTACTTCCACCTCTACCCCAACCCTTCCATCCCTCTCATCTGTCCCTTGAGTTTCCTGTCAGGTGTGCCTCATGTCTTCCTTCTTTATTGCCCTGGCTAATGCTACAGAGTTTAATAATGGTGAGAACAGACATCCTAGGTTGTTCCTAATCTTAGAAAATAGTCTCTTATCAGAATTGTTTTCATAGTAACATTAGTTAAGAGTTGATAAACTAAGGTGGGCATGGTGGCATGAGCCTTTAACCCCGGTGCTTGAGAAGTAACGGAAGCAAGATCAGGAGTTCAAGGCAGTTAGATGGCAAGATTGAGGCCAGTTGGTTACATAAGACCCAACCTCAAAACAAACAAAAGTTGAATTAATTTTAACCAGGCTTTTTGTGAGAAATGAAAATATATTAAAGCAATTAACAAAAATGAAGACTAGAGATCATTCCTATGTTTTCATTACCCTTTGTTAATGTTTCCTGAGAGGTGTGTAAAAATTGAGGGTTGGGTTTTTTATAGTGGTTAATTACCTGATTTTGTTTCTTTCATGATTGTTTCTTAACTACAAGTCTGATTTTCTCTTGCTTATTTAAGAATTTTAAAGTTAGACTCCTTTCTACATGGATATACAACATATTTTTATGTTTTGAAAAAAAGAGGTTTTTTTTCTCCTGCTTCCCCCCCCCCCAACCCCCATAGACTTAGCCTGAGTAGGACACTCAGGACATTTAACACTGAAGGTGTTCAATGACAATATCAACATTTTTAAACTGCAAGTTTTATCATAGTTACCATGCTATCAGCACCTCTTTACATAGTTCCATTAATTTAACTTAAATTTAAACCCTAAAAGTCTGTTGTGAGGCTGGAAAAATGGCTTAGTGGGCAAAGTTCTGGCTTTGTGAGTAAAATTTGTTTTTTAATTTTTAATTTTAATTTTTATTTATTTGAGAGCGACAGACACAGAGAGACAGACAGATAGAGGGAGAGAGAGGGAATGGGCGTGCCAGGGCTTCCAGCCTCTGCCAACGAACTCCAGACGCGTGCGCCCCCTTGTGCATCTGGCTAACGTGGGACCTGGGGAACCGAGCCTCGAACTGGGGTCCTTAGGCTTCACAGGCAAGTGCTTCACTGCTAAGCCATCTCTCCAGCCCAAGAGTAAAAATTTTTGAGTGTGTGTGTGTGCAATAGCATAACATTTTCTTTTTTAATTTATTTTGAGAGAGAGAGAATGAGCGTGCCAGGGCTTCCAGCCACTGCAATAGAACTCTAGATGCCTGTGCCACCTTGGGTGCACTTAGGTCACCTTGTGCATCTGGCTCATGTGGGATCTGGAGAGTCGAATGTGGGTCCTTAAACTTTGCAGGCAAGCACCTTAACTGCTAAGCCATCTCCAATCCTTGGTCAGTCCTTTGTGTTTGATTAATCCACTTGGTTCAAATAAAAAGTCCATTAAGTCTTTTTCTTTTGATGTTACTATAGGAAAGTGTTCTTAACATGAAAAGACTCTCTTTATCCTTTGTTGAAATCCCTTCATAATTCCCATGGGTCTACCTAATTAGATCCCTACCCAATTAGAATACTTAAAAGCTCGTTGGAGAGCAGGCTAGAAGTTTAAAATTCATTTATTTTTATCTTGCCTAGTGCTGACTTCTAGTGAGCAAGAAATACCAGTATTTATGTTCTTTTTTCTCATATTAAGCTAAATGTAATGAGAATGTTAAATAATAGATATCAGATACAAACTTTAAAAATGAAGGGTTTTTTTTTTCCCCTTAAGAGCATATTGTTTGTTTATTTATTTATTTTAGAGTTTGGGTCTCACTCTAGCTCAGGATGACCTGGAACTTGCTGTTTGTCCCAGGCTGGCCTTAAACTCACAGCAGTCCTTCTCCCTCTGCCTCCAAACTGCTGGGATTAAAAATGTATGCCACCGGGCTGGAGAGGTGGCTTAGCAGTTGAGTGCTTGCCTGTGAAGCCTAAGGACCCCGGTTCAAGGCTCGATTCTCCAGGACCCACGTTAGCCAGATGCACAAGGGGGCGCACGTGTCTGGAGTTCGTTTGCAGTGGCTGGAGGCCCTGGCATGCCCATTCTCTCTCTCTAACTGTCTCTTTCTCTCTCTGTCTGCCACTTTCAAATAAATAAATAAAATTAAACAAAAAAATGTATGTCACCACACCCGGTTTATTAACTTTTTTTTAAGACAAATCATTCAAGTTGATAACTTGATTATTGAGAAAAAGGAATTCTTATTTATTAATGTTATAAGGCATAGTTCCTCACTGTGGGTAGCTTGGGATTGGAGGCTTTGTTGGCTAAAGAGATATTTTACAATTCTATTTCCGAAACAGAATCAGTGAGGTAGGAGGGTGGCTAAGCGTTCAGGGCCATCCTAGAGGTACAGAATGAGTTATAGGTCAGCCTGGGCTAGGGTTAGAGTCTATCTTGTAAAAAGAAAGAAAGGGTAATAATACTTGGACAAATATTGAATGAGTTTAAAATTTATTATAGCAGGCCATTAGAATCTGTATTGTTAGCATAAGACAATTACAAGTATACTTCTGCAAAACATATATGCTATCTCATTACTTATTCACATTTCACAGTCTTTGGTCCATTCTATAAATAAAGACATAGACATGTGACTTGAGTGAAGCTTTAGACTGGTGCATCTTCTTGTTAATATGGTTTCATACTGCTTAATTGAAATGATCTCAATTTACCCTTTGAGACTGGGTGTAGTGGCCCATGCCTTTAATCCGAGCCCTTGGGAGTCTGAGGTAGGAAGATCACTGTGAGGTGAAGGCCAGCCTAGAGCTACAGAGTAAGTTCCAGGTCAGTTTTGGACTACAATAAGACCTTACCTTGAAAAAGACCAAAAATAAAAATTCAGTTTACCCTTTGAATCCCTTTGTTCTTTTGAGATAAGGTCGCACATTACTCCCAGCCTAGCCTGGAACTCATTATGTAGCTTATGCTAGCCCTAAATTTACAGCAATACTCCTGCCTCAGCCTCCAGAGTAATGGGATTATAGCCATGTATTTCCTTGTCTTTTTTATCTTTTATTTTTTTTATTTTTTATTTATTTTTTAATTTTTATTTATTTATTTGAGAGAGACAGACACAGAGAGAAAGACAGATAGAGGGAGAGAGAGAGAATGGGCGCTCCAGGGCTTCCAGCCTCTGCAAACGAACTCCAGACGCGTGCGCCCCCTTGTGCATCTGGCTAACATGGGACCTGGGGAACCGAGCCTCGAACTGGTGTCCTTAGGCTTCACAGGCAAGCGCTTAACCGCTAAGCCATCTCTCCAGCCCTTTTTTATCTTTTAATATCTTATGTAGTTTATAGGGAAGGTGCATTTCCTAGGGTCACGTGGCTCACACCTGTAATCCCAGGTGGAAGCAAGAAGACCAAAGTTCAAGGTCATCCTCAGATACATAATAAGTTTAAGGCCAGTTTGGGCTACTTGCGACCCTGTACCAGAGAGGGGAGGGAGAGAGGGAGGGAGGGGAGGGATTGATTTTAAATTGAGAATCCTAAAATGCGAATGTTTTTCTGTTTACCAAAATGATATTGAATACCTTAAAATATTTTCAGAAGAAAAATTTGTTTAAATACTTTAGTTTCAAACATTTATTTTACCCTGGAACATAAATTAAATAAAACATTGATTATTCTGTAATGAGTTGTAATACACAGTGAGACAGGAATTGCTTCACATATATTCAGCCATTGTTTTCTACTATAAACAAGTAGATTTCACCCAAGGCTGTAACTTCTTTATCTTATGGTTAACTTATCTCTAAATGTATACAATTTACTGTGTTATTAAATAAGAGATAGGGTTTATTGTATGTTTAGTAGTCTTTGAAATGAAAAAGAGAAAGCCCAGCATGGTGACCCATGTTTGTAATCACATCACTGAGAGGATGAAGCAGCATTGCCATGAGTTCAAGGCCAGCCTAGGCTATATAGTGGGTATAAGGTCAGGCTAAGCTACCAGCTTATCTAAGAAATCAAAACAAAAAATAAAGGGGAAACTTTCCATTAAAATAATGTTTGCTTGATTTCTATTTATAAGCTAATAATTTTTCAGAAGTCTATTACATATGGAGTGTTGGAGTTGGATATATCTTTGCCTAATATACTTAGTTTGTGTGTGTGTGTGTGTGTGTGTATCTGTTTTGAAGATACATTAAAATTTCCAGTCATATTTTTACCTTCTAAGCCCAGGCTGGTTGAAAACTTATTGTGTAGCTCAGGCTTGCCTTGAAGTAGTAAACCTGCCTCTGTTTCCTAATTGCTGGAATAATAGGTTAGTACCACCAGGTTTCTTGTCTGTCTGTCTGTCTGTCTCTCTGTTATTTTTAACCCCTAATACTGGGGATCAAACCTAGAGCCTGTTACTTGTTAGACAAATATTCTATTGTTGAGCTGTATCTGTAACCCATCATATAGTCCAAGTTAGCCTTGAACTTGTGGTCTTCCAGCAGTTTGCCTGCTGGCACATGCCACCATGGCCAGCCTGGCTTCATTTTATACCTGGCATTCTATGTTGTTTTCTAGTGTATTTCACAGTGTTGCAAAAATGTTAATGCTAATCCTTATGTGCTTCTAGGGGTGGAGAGCTGGTTCAGTGGTTAAAGGTGCTTATTTAAAGGCTTCTAATCCTTGAGAGTCCACTTAGTAGCCAGAATCACAAAAACAAGTGGACTGAAGCCTTTCAACATGACTTCTAATCGATCAATCAGCCAAGAGATTGTTATAGAGACTATAAACCTCACAGGGTTGTCTCTCCCTGCAAGACTTGATATTTATTGTATCTTGCAGTCTGACAGCCCAAGTATGAAAGGCTGTGAGGCCAAGTTTGACCTATTACGACTTTGACACTGCAGAAATTTTTTTTTTTTTTTTTCCTTTGGTTTTTCAAGGTAGGGTCTCACTCTAGTCCAGGCTGACCTGGAATTCACTATGGAGTCTCAGGGTGGCCTCGAACTCACAGTGATACTCCTACCTCTGTCTCCTGAGTGCTGGGATTAAAGGCATGTGCAACCACGCCCGGCTCAGAAATTCTTAAAAAAGTTTTCCTATGTTAAATATGAATTCTGTGCAGGAAACTGTATGAAAAATAAATAGTATAAATATTCAGGTTTTTTTTTTTTTCAGAGGCAGCTACTTTTATAGTCAGCAGAGTTGGGTTATTACCTGCCACAAAATCTGGTTCTGTCCTACTGAGTAACTTGGGGCCTTTAGTTACAGTCACATATGTACTCTATGTTTTCTGAGCTAGAATCTTAAAAATCACTTTGCAGTCAAGGACATAAAAGGTTTGTATTTCTATTCCCTTGCATGTATAGTAGATGTAAAAAAATATTTCTTCTTTGTTTTCTTCAAGTTCTATTTGAAAATTTATCAGACTGTCCTTATAAATTTATTTTCTATTGGAAAAAACCTAGAATATTTTTCTTCTAATGTATTTTGTTCTCAGATTGCTTTGTTTTATTTATCTATTTAATTTAATATTTTTTTGAGATATGGTCTCACTTCAGCCCAGGATGTCCTGGAATTTACTATGTAATCTTAGGTTGGCCTCAAACTCACAGCAGTTTTTCTACCACTGTCTCCCAGACCCAGCCTGTTGTTATTTTAAAACTGCTTTTGGGGGCTGGAGAGGTGGCTTAGTGGTCAGGGTTAAGGTGTTGGCCAGGAAAGCCAAAGGATCCTGGTTCGATTCTCCAGGCCCTGGCATGCCCATTCACTCTCTCTATCCCCTCTTTCATAAATAAATAAATAAAATATTTTAAAACTGCTTTTGAGTTGGTTAACAAGTCAATTTTAATTTTAGACTAAATTAAATTTATTCAACTTTACATGAGAAGAGTCATTTCCGGGGTCCGAGCAGCTGCAGGATGCACGGCCGGGGAGCTGCGGGGCTGCTGAGGTAGCTGTGGCAGGCTGGGCTGTGTCTTGCATGGTTTGTGGACAGACGGGAGGCGCGCATGTGGGGCCAGCTCCCAGCCCTCCTGTGGCTGCCCCTCTGAATTAAATTTAAAACTAAAGTATTTGTTTTGGATCTTTTTGTTTGTTTGTTTCGAGGCAAGGTCTCACTGTAGCCCAGGTTTACCTGGAACTCATTTTGTAGTCACAGGATGCTTTCTCTTACCTTTGCCTCCTGAGTGCTGGGATTAAAGGTGTGTACCACCACACCCAGCTGTTTTGGACCTCTCTATAGTGATGAGGAGACTGAACTAGAAATCCTAATGGAAATGATTTTGTTTGGGGCAGGAGAGATGGCTTAGCAGATAAGGTGCTTGCCTTCACAGCCTAAGGACCCAGGTTCTATTCCCCAGGACCCATGTAAGCCAGATGCACAAGGAAGGCTGCTAATGATTTACTTGATACAATTAAGTCTGTGTTGCCTGGTTGGGATTCTTTAAGTTCCTGGATAGGCAGCTTTACAGCTGTGGGAGTTTGCCTTCTGCTTCTCTTATGCCTATTGCCTGTTTTCTTCAAGTGTCTAATAAAGTCTATTGTAGATGTTCATGCAGAGGTCCAAGCTATGCACTATAGAACATGTCCTTGGCTCCCTCAGACTTTTCCTAATTCTCCCTGAATTTTATCCGGCTGGTAGCCAGAGACAGGTAAGATTGGGGGAGGAGGCTTCCATCCTAAGACAGGGCATGTATTGAAGGATAATACATTTTGTCCAATGACGGATAAGGATGTTCTTCTGCCTCTGACAACCTAAGACCGGCACAGTCGCTTCTTTGAATAAATAAAGAAGAGGGAGATGTCGGGAACTGCAGCCTCTCTTCAACCTCAGGAACAGCAGCTGCTCTTTGACCTCTTGACACAGAGGCAATTAACATGAGGTAGGCACCAGACACAAGAGGCCTTATCGTATGGCCTAAATGAAGCAGGCACCAGACACAGAGACGTAAATTACCGTACAGCCCTGGTGAAGCTGACTTTAGACATGTAGGCATTGTCAAGAAAGTTTTTTATTCTATATATAAGCTTGTGTCTGCCTGAATAAACCTGGGCCTTGATCAGAACTTGTCTTGGCTCCATTCCTTGTGTTTTTGTCTCAGATCCATTCCCACTCCCTCCAAGATTTGTTTCGACTCTCGTGCTGCAGGCCAGCACAGTGGCACATGTGTCTGGAGTTTGTTTGCAGTGGCTAGAGGCCTTGGAGTGCCCATTCTTTGCCTGTTTGTCAGTCTCTCTCTGCCTCTTTCTCTATCTCCCAAATAAATAAATGTAAATATAAAAAAAGATAATGTATTTAAATTGCCTTCCTATATCACAGACAGTAATTCGTTGTTCTATCTTCTTTTTTAAAAAAAACAACTAAAGAAGCAGGACATGATGATATATACCTTTTTAAAAATTAATTAATTTATTTATTTGAGAGAGTGAGGCAGAGAGAGGAGAGAGAATGGGTGTGCCAGGGCCTCCACCCACTGCAGAGAAACTCCAGTCACATGCACCCCTTTGTGCATCTGGCTTACGTGGGTCCTGGGGAATCGAACTGAGGTTCTTTGCCTTTGTAGGCAAATGCCTTAACAGCTAAGCCATCTCTTCATCCCCTCTATCCTCTTCTTAACCCCATGAAGAAAAAAACTTGTTCATTCATTTAAAATATGTCTTGTTTTTTGTTTTGTTTTTGTTTATCAAGGTGGGGTCCCACTCTGGACCTGGAACTAACTATGTATGTTGTCTCAGGGTGGCCTTGAACTCACGGTGATCCTCCTGTCCTGCCTCCTGAGTGCTGAGATTAAAGGTGTGCACCACCACACCTGGCTTATTTTATTTTATTTATTTGAGAGAGAGAGAAAGAGAGAGAGAGAGAGAGAGAGAGAGAGAGAGAGAGAGAGAGAGGGATTGAGAGATTGAGAGATTGAGAGAGTGGGCATGCCAGGGCCTCTAGCCACTGCAAACGAACTCCAGATGCATGTGCCCTCTTGTGCATCTTGCTTCCATGGGTCCTGGAGAATCGAACTGGGAACCTTTGGCTTTGCAGGCAAATGCCTTAACCATTAAGCCATCTCTCCAGCCCTATTTCTGATAAATATGTAGGCTAAATACTGAAATAGTTATAAGTGTAAGTTACTAAAATAAAGAAATTGCTATTTTTCTGGCTTTTATACAACATTAACACATGAATCTTCACAAACATGATAAATAATAGATAATTTGAGGGAGAAACGTATTAACACTAAACATTTAAGAATATTTGAGGGCTGCAGAGATAGCTTGGTGGTTAAGATCTTGCCTGTGAAGCCTAAGGACCCCAGTTCGAGGCTCGATTCCCCAGGACCCATGTTAAGCCAGATGCACAGGGGGCGCATGTGTCTGGAGTCCGTTTACAGTGGCTGGAGGCCCTGTCACACACATTCTCTCTATCTGCCTCTTTCTGTCTGTTGCTCTCAAATAAATAAGTAAATAAAAATGAACAACAAAAACAAGCCTCGGGCTGGAGAGATGGCTTAGCGGTTAAGCGCTTGCCTGTGAAGCCTAAGGACCCCGGTTCGAAGCTCAGTTCCCCAGGTCCTACGTTAGCTAGATGAACAAGGGGGCGCACGTGTCTGGAGTTCGTTTGCAGAGGCTGGAAGCCCTGGCGCGCCCATTCTCTCTCTCTCCCTCTATCTGTCTTTCTCTCTGTGTCTGTTGCTCTCAAATAAATTTAAAAAAAAATTAAAAAAAAACAAGCCTCAGTTTCTCTAAAAAAAGAATATTTGATTTCATAATTATCAAGTGTCCTGTTTGGAGTGGCCTCCAACTAAAGGCCCTTCTCCTAACTCATCCAGCCTCCTGAGTGCTGGGGTAAAGGCACAAACCACCATACCCCGCTCAAACTGTTTGATTTTTATTAGAGATTATTGAAGATTAGATGTCCTTGTCATTGTACTTGTGTTACAGAGGAAGTGTTAGGCATGCATATTGCATGTTTGCCTCCCCCTGTTAATGATAGGTTGTAAAACTTTCCTCTGCTGTGTCAGTTTTATTATCTTTTTAAAAATTTTTTTTATTTTTATTTATTTATTTGAGAGTGACAGACAGAGAGAGAAAGAGGCAGAGAGAGAGAGAGAGAGAGAGAGAGAGAGAGAGGGAGGAGAGTGGGCACGCCAGGGCTTCTAGCCACTGCAAGCGAACTTCAGATGCATGCGCCCCCTTGTGCATCTGGCTAACGTGGGTCCTGGGGAATTGAGCCTTGAACTGGGGTCCTTAGGCTTCACAGGCAAAGCTTAACCTCTGAGCCATCTCTTCAGCCCAGTTTTATTATCTTAAGCAGTGAATTAATGGTCTTGTTAAAATTCTTTTCATGCTTAATACTAAACAGACAGGAACATTGAATTGTTGAGTTTGGTACTCACTTGATGAAATCACTGCATTTTAAAAAAATATATTTTTTATTTATTTGACAAAAAGGGAGAGAATGGTCTGCCAGCCACTGCACATGAACTCAGATGCTTGCGCCCCCTTGTGCATCTGGCTAACGTGGGTCCTGGGGAATTGAACCTGGGTCCTTTGGCTTATCAGGCAAATACCTTAACTGCTGAGCCATCCCTCCAGCTTTGCATTTTCCTCATATTACCTGGCAAAGATGCTATTGTTGCTACTAGGATGTTTTCCTTTTAACTAGTCATAGCCACAGAAAGGTCATTTAATCCATTAAGGGCTTCTCATTTGGATTAGAAATCTAACAAAAGCTTTGCAGCTGTGAGTTGCAGCCCATTTTAAAATTAAACTATTGTAAATTCTTAATGACAGAAATTCTGCAATTTTCCTGTGTTTGTGCTGCATCTAGAATAGCAAACAGCAGAAGTGCTACAGGTCAGAAATTTGTGCAGTTGGAAAAGGAAGAAAAAGAAACTGAATAGATTATTTGTCCTTGCTTTAAGCCTCTATATGATGCCCACTGCCCTTAATTAGTCATGTACCACCCCATGTCATACCTACAGACTCCCAAGGGGAATGCAGTCCTTGTAAAAAAAATTGTTCAATGCAGCTTATTAGGCCATAAGTAAAATTGTTCACAAATGTATTCTCCCTTTGCCTTCTGTATTAGTTTTTCAGCCTAGAGCCTAGATTCCTGGAGGAAGATGCAAGTTTTTTATTCACATGGACTTTGGCTTAATTGTATTTATTTTATTTATCTATTTGCTTCTTGCATTAGAGATCAAATCCAGGGTCTCAGGCATGCTAGGAAAGCATTCTACTGAGATGTACCCTCAGTATAAGAACTTGAATTTTGACAGGTTAGTTCTTATATTTATATGTCACCTAAACTCTCTGCCTTGAGTTTTTAATTTTTGGAAACATCTCTTCTCTCTCTCTCTCTCTCTCTTTTTCCCCCAAGGTAGGGTCTCACTCTAGCCCAGGCTGACCTGAAATTTTCTATGTAGTCTCAGGGTGGCCCAAACTCACAGTAAACCTCCTACCTCTGCCTCCCAAGTGCTGGGATTAAAGGTGTGTGCCACCACACCTGGCTGTGTTTTTAATTGATATGCTTAAGCTTTCCTGCTTTGATTCATATTTTAAAATTCACATACAACAAATTTACTTCCTGGTGTCCAATTCTATGAGTTTTGGCATACACACACATGCATATGGCCACCACTAGAATTGACATGCAGAACAGTTGCATCAACTCCAACCCCAAATTACTAGATGATGTCTTTCTAAACATTTGCTTCCCCACTTCTAAACCTATAACCCCTGACCTGTTTTGATTCTGTAATTTTGCCTTTTCTAGTATGTTATACTCTTAAAGGTTTTAAAGTATTATAGTTTTCTAAATTTAGCACATTGCATTTGAAATTCATCTGTGTTATGTTTATCAGTAGTTCTAATTTCTGAGTAGTATTTCATTTTGTAGTTGTATAGAATAGGGCTGTCAATATTTATTAAAAATTCTTCACACGCCTTTAATCCCAGCACTCGGGAGGCAGAGGTAGGAGGATCGCCATGAGTTCGATGCTACCCTGAGATGACAGAGTTAATTCCAGGTCAGCCTGGACTAGAGTGAGACCTTACCTCGAAAAACCAAAAAAAAAAAAAAGAAAAAAAAAAAACCCAAAAAAAAAATTCCTTATCTAGAGTGGTGCCACATGCCTGAAATTCAGCATCTTGGGAAGCTAAGACAGGAGGATCATAAAAGTTTGAGCCTACCTGACCTACATAGTAGGACTTTGTATTTATTTTTCTTTTAAGTCTGTTGGAATTTCACTTGTGATTATGTTGAATTTATACATCACTTTGGGAAGAAATGATAACATTATTGAATCTTTTAAGACATGGATGTAGCATATCTTTGCATTTTGTGGGTCTTTTTTGATTTCTTTCTTTCAGTGGTATTTTGTAGTTGTCAGCATATGCTGTAATTCTTCTAGGTAGGTAAGTTGGTTTGTTGGTTGGTTGGTTGGCTTTTTTGAGACAAGATCTTGCTATGTAACCCCTGAAAGTCATAACAGTCCTCCTACTTCAGCTTCCAGAATGTTGAAATTACAGGCATCTATCACTGCCACCAGCTAATTTTCAAAGATTTATACCTAAGTAATAAAGAGTTTGACCTGTTTGACTGGAGAGGAACTGAACCAATTTTTTATTTATTTATTTATTTTTTTTAGGTAGGGTCTCAGTCAAGCTCAGGCTAATCTGGAACTTTGTAGCTCTAGGCTAGCCTTGAACTCACAGCAGTTTTCCTACTTCTGCCTCCCAAATGCTGGGATTAAAGGTGTGTGCCACCAGGCCTGGCCCCTGAAACAAACTTTTAAGTGGTATTTCTTTACTAATCAGGCCACTCTGTAGTGGGAGATTCTTAATCAATGGCAGAGACTCTTACAACAAAAAAAATTCCTTTTATAATTTATTAAGGAGGGATTCTTTAGAAAAAAAGGCCTTACTACAGGGGGTGTAACTCAGCTAGGTCAGGGCCAAGAGAAGACTGGGTAGATTACAGAGAGATGATTTGGAGTATTTGCTCTTGCTGTTCTATCCAGGCTGCCAGCTTTTTTCAATATACCTGAGGTCAGAAGAAACTGTAGGAGGGTTTGGTGATTTTGTCTTCATAGGAGTAACATTTGTCCTAAAGACGCAGTGTATGACCTATCACTAAACATTTTGTTTTTTTTGGTTTTTAGTGTTCAGGTACTCTGTATCTACTGTATATATGTTTAATATCCTTGTACTATGCCACCTGGTTAAACTTGTAGAAACTTTTTTTTTTTTTTAAGATCAGGTCTTTTAGGCTGGCCTCAGACTCACTATGTAACAGGATAATTTAGAACTTCTGATTCAACCTGCCTCTACCTGAAATCCCCAAGTATTGAAATCACAGGCATGTGCCATCACATTCAGTTTATGGGTCAATGAGAATTGGACCCAGGCCTTTGTGTATGCTAGGCATGGACTCTGCCAGCTGAACCACATTTTCAGCCCTGTGGGAAACTATAGATTCTTTTATTTAAGTATTTTCATACTGTGAATAAAGACAGATTTATCTTTCCCTTTCCCACCTGATAGAACTTTTTTTTTTCTTAAGCAAAAGAGTGACTTGAATGAGTTTACACAGAGGGCAGCCATCTGAGAGATAATAGTGACCTGATAGGATAGAGAACACAGAGTGAGGGAACGTGGGGGGGCATCTGAGAAACAGTGGTGACTTGAACTATGTTTTTTTTTAAGGTTAGTGGGACAGTGAACATTCAAACAAGATTTTGGAGATAGAATTAGTAAACCTTACCAAAAGGAGGAAGGGAGAAGAAGACACCAGTTTTCTGTCATGAGCGAGGTGAATGATGTCATTATTTGAGATGAATGAAAAGAAATTTCTAAGAAGATAAAAAATTTTAGCCGGGCGTGGTGGCGCACGCCTTTAATCCCAGCACTCGGGAGGCAGAGGTAGGAGGATTGCCATGAGTTTGAGGCTACCCTGAGACTCCATAGTGAATTCCAGGTCAGCCTGGGCTAGAGTGAGACCCTACCTCAAAAAACCAAAAAAAAAAAAAAAAAAAAAAAATTTTTTTTGAACCTGTTGGGTTTCAGAACTCTTTAGAATATTTAAATAAAGGTGTGAAGCAGGGACTGGGCTTGTAGCTCCATGATTAGAGTGGGTGCCTAGCATGCTTAAGGGTTTAACCCTAAGGCTAAAACAAAATGAAACGGTGTCAAATAGGCTGCTGGAACACTGATGCAGTACATTTGTACATATGAAAGGATATAGTGTTAATCCCATGGTGCAAAGAGACTACTGACTCAAATATTTGGTCAAATTGAAGTAACCTATATTGTATACACAGAAGCTGGCCAACTGGCTGTCTCACCCAAAGGCAGGGCTTAAGAGAACAGCCCTGAGCAAAAGAGAAGGCAGGTTTTTATAATTTACAAATTGTAAGGTTGAGAGATTTCCAATAGGGAACTTGGCAAGCAAAGTACAGAAACAAATCACAGCTCACAATTACTTGACCTGACCTGACATCTTGGGAGAGGATGAGGTAAGACATTGTCCAGGAAGCTCAGGGGCAGTGAATGCTGGGCAGGTAGTCAAGGTACAATTAGACCTAACAGAAACTTAAGTTTCATAGTAAGCAGAAATGAAACTTAATCTTGATTTAATAATAAAATGGCTACTAACTCTAAGATGGAGTCAGACTGGTTCATCATTCCCCCCTTGTTTTATGGGTCCCCTT
This sequence comes from Jaculus jaculus, assembly GCF_020740685.1. Taxonomy (NCBI): domain Eukaryota; kingdom Metazoa; phylum Chordata; class Mammalia; order Rodentia; family Dipodidae; genus Jaculus; species Jaculus jaculus. The sequence goes on along the minus strand of NC_059120.1, from coordinate 62,204,934 downwards.
TAAATCTTTGACAGGGAATGGTTAGTTCTGTCTGTTATATAGGCTGATAATGCTTGTGGAGAACAAATAGTTTAGCACTTTTTATTTGGCGAGACACAAAATTTATAATACATCAGAAAACACAGGTCTAATTGTGAGTAATATCAAGAGGCGTATACCTGTAGCAGCCAAAATAAGAGTAGTGATTGATACCAGTTTTTTTCCTTTTTGTTGGTTTAAATTTGGTTTTTAAACAGCAGGTTTCTCTTAAGACCTCACATAGCCCTCCTTGTTTCATGAAAAGTAAGTCAAGGCCTTTCCTATTTTGTAACACTACTTTTGTTAAAGAGTCTGCTTGTCTTTTCAGCCTAGAAACAGTTTTTTGGTTTTTTTAAAATATTTTTATTTATTTATTTGAGAGTGACAGACACAGAGAGAAAGACAGACAGAGGGAGAGAGAGAGAATGGGCGCGCCAGGGCTTCCAGCCTCTGCAAACGAACTCCAGACGCGTGCGCCCCCTTGTGCATCTGGCTAACGTGGGACCTGGGGAACCGAGCCTCGAACCGGGGTCCTTAGGCTTCACAGGCAAGCGCTTAACCGCTAAGCCATCTCTCCAGCCCTAGAAACAGTTTTTTAAAAATCCTAGATCTTGTGTAACTTGAAAGCTTTGGGTTTTGAACCCTTGGTCTTATAGGACTACGTTGATGTTTTTTTTTTTTTAATTTTTAAATTTTAAAAAAATTTTTTTTAAATTATTTATTTGTTTATTTGAGAGCAACAGACACAGAGAGAAAGACAGATAGAGGGAGAGAGAGAGAATGGGCACGCCAGGGCTTCCAGCCTCTGCAAACGAACTCCAGACGTGTGCGTCCCCTTGTGCATCTGGCTAACGTGGGACCTGGGGAACCGAGCCTTGAACTGGGGTCCTTAGGCTTCACAGGCAAGCACTTAACCGCTAAGCCATCTCTCCAGCCCTAATTTTTAAATTTTTATTAACATTTTCCATGATTATAAAAAAAGTCCCATGGTAATTCCCTCCATCCCTACTGTTGATGTTTTTAAGGCTGTTGACCCTGTTATTGCTGCACCCACCAACAGCAGAACCAGAGTGGGAATTCATTTGGATTGGGGGTGGTCTGATGCTATAGTTAAATATAAGTGGCCTGTGTCTCTGCCATAAACATAAACTTGAAAAATAATGTGAGTGAGGATATAGAACAGTGGATGTGTTTTATATGCAGTACAGGAGACTGACAGGCATTGTATGATACCATTGGTGCATGTCCATCAGGCATCAGATGGGACAGAGAGAAACAATTGTTTTTCCTCAGTACTTTTGCCAAGTAGGTTTTGTATAATGGTATCACAATTATCTGAATAAAGAGATGCCAAGTTCTTAGAAAGGTTGAACATGATACATAGTCCTTGTCTTTGTATATCATCTAGGATTAATTTGGGTTGGGATCAAGAGTAAGCATTAGCAGTGGCTTGTGGCAACTCTGTAAGAGATAGATTAGTAGCAAAACATTAAACCTTAGAAATCGTAATCTTCTTGCTAGTTTCTTTTAGTATAGCAGTTCACTCCAACAATCCACCAAACCAGAGGCACACCTTGGAGCCTTGGAATATCTCAAGGTGCACACCTCCTGAGGCAGCAGTGTAGTCCCAGACCGAACCTGCTTCAGAATTTGGGCGGGTGGTCCTGACTCACTGGGGCCTCCATATGTTAAACCCATGACACAAAGAAGAGACCACTGACTCAAATATTTGGTCAAATTGAAGTAAGCTGTGTTGTGTACACAGAAGCTGGCCAGCTGGCTGTCTCACTCAAAGGCAGGGCTTAAGAGAACAGCCCAGAGCTAAAAAGAAGGCAAGTTTTTATAATTTACAAACTCTAAGTTTGAGAGATTTCCAAGAGGGAACTTGGCAAGCAAAGTACAGAAACAAATCACAGTTCACAATTACTTGACCTGACCTGACATCTTGGGAGAGTGTGAGGTAAGACATTGTCCAGGAAGCTCGGGGGTCAGTGAGTGCTGGGTAGGTAATCAAGGTACAGTTAGATCTAGCAGAAACTTAAGTTTCCTAGTAAGCAGAAATGAAATTTACCTTGATTTAACAGTAAAATGGCTCCTAACTTTGAGATGGAGTCAGACTGGTTCATCAATAGGATGTAGGAGGAAGTTTGGGGTGAGTCAGGTCTTTGTTAGGACCCATCCTTCAAGTTGTGTTCCCGTGCATTTTCAATATGCCAAGGCTGTGAGCTTCTCACCATAGGTCTTTGAGACCCTTTGTTCATCAGTGCTTGAAGTGTGTGTTCTTCTCTCCCAGCTCAGTCCTACTTAACTTTTTCTCTTCCCTTAGCTTGAACATCTCCCAGTATTGTTCAGCCTGTCACCCATGAACCCCATGGAGCCAAGGGTAGCAGAGTGTGATGCTTTGTATTGTCAACTTGACGAGACCTAAAAACACCTGTGAGGAATTACCTAGATTAGGTTGTTCTTGTGGGCATGCCTGTGAGGGATTACCTTGAAGTGCGAGGATCTACCATAGAAAAGTGGTGCCATTCCATGGACCAAAGTCTTGGGCTGCATAAAAAGCAAACAGCCATCTTGAGTACCAGCATTCATTGCTCTGCTTCCTCATTGTGGCCTGAATGTTGGCTCTGCTTCAAGCTCCTGCCACCGGTGCTTTCCTCATTGTGATGACGATAGCCTGGAACTATAAACTGGAATAAGCCCTTCCTCCTTAAACTGGTTTTGTCAGGAATTTTGTCCCAGCAATTAATACATGATGCAACACAAAATTGTAAACTTACTTAAAACATTATGAGATTAATTACACAAGGCAATGCTGAGGGCCAAACATAAGTCCATTTGGCTTGGCAACATAGGTGTCATTGAAGAACGCAACACAATTTCCTAGAGTAGAAAAGCAGAAGCCATGTTGAATAGACGCAATGGTACACATTTTAGTAAATAAGAAATGAGAGCTTGGTTGCAAAATTATGTCAGCCTGCATGATTGATGTGGGTTAATTCTCTGTGTCATCTGACACTTATATATCCACAAGCTGTTTAGTGACTACTTTATGAACTCTGTGTTAAAGTGAAGTACTTGTTTTGAAATATGTCATTAAAATCTTAAATGGAAAAAAAAAAGTTTCAAAAAGGTTTACAGGACCTCAGCAGGTGAGAGCACTTACCACACAAGCATGAGGGCCGGGGAGGGCCTAATTGTCTCCAAGTCTCATTCCCCAGCATCTGATTGGACAGCTGGCAATGGCCAGCTATAAACCCCAGTCCTGCAGAAGGAGTAGAGACTAGAGAATCACTGGGGCTTGTTGGTTTGCTATTGTGACTAAAAACAGCAACGTCAGGGTTTAGTAAGAGACTCCTTGAAGCAGGCAGATAGAGGAGGGTACCTGATGATGTTCTGTTCTGACCACTCTCTTCATGCATATAGGGCAGTGCACCTGCATATACATATGCAAAAAAGGTATACTTTTAGTACTTTGGAGCCTGGATTTCATATCTCCATTATTCTTGGAGTCTTTTTACAAACTTTATTTATTTGCGAGCAGAAAAAGAAACAGAGAATGGGCATGTCAGGGCTTCTTACCACTAAGTGAATTCCAGACTTACGTGCCTCTTTGTGCAACTGGCTTTATAGATATTGGGGGATTGAACCTAGGTCAGGCAAGTGCCTTAGCCACTGAGCCACCTTTCCAGCCTTCTGGAGCCTTTTGAAGACAGCTTAGGGACAGGTTAACACATGCCTGCAGCATGGAGAGGCTCAATGCTGTGAGACAGTGAGGACTAGTCTTTGTGTGTCATATAGTTGGCTTTTTATACTTATAGAGACAGAAGTTTCTATGCTCAATTGCCAACATAAAAGCATGTAAAAAGGGCATAATTTTGAACTTTGAAGCCTGTACTTCATGTTTGAGCAGGAAAATGACCTTAACTGTTCCATTCTGCATTTAATTTCCACAGTGCTGGTTTTTGTAATGGCTGGTAGGAGGCGGTAGAACGTTGTTGTATAAGATGGAAGGCAGCTATGCCCACCACTATGTCACCAAGGTAGACTGTTGCATCAGATGGGGTAGCCTGTATATTTTATATTTTAAACTTTCTAAGCTTATGTCTTAGGTAAAGACATTTTAACTTAAGGTAATTCAATTCATACCTTTTAAGATAGTTCAGTGAGCCAGGCATGGTGACTCATGTCTGTAATCACAACACTTGAAAGACTGAGGCAGAAACATCACTGTGAGCTTGAGGCCAACCAGAGGTACTTAGTGAATTCTCCAAATCTGCTTGGGCTAGAGAAGAACACCTTGTTTCAAATAAAAGCGTGTTGGGGGGATGGTGTTGGGTAGCTGGCTTAGTGGGTAAACTTCCTGCATAAGCATGAGAGCCCAAGACTGCCTGAGTTTGAATCTTCAGAACCCGTTTAAACAGCTTGGCCTGGCCATAAGCATCTATAACCCCAATGCCATAGGGGAGCAGAGACCCAAGAATCTTGGGAACTCACCAAAAAAAACAAAAATAATAAGCCAATTCTGGGATCAGTAAGACACACTGGCTTAAAAAAGAATGGGAAGAGGGGGTGATGGGGGAATATGCACATATCACCACACACACACAAGCAAAAACAATAAAGATTGTAGAGTGGGGACTCAGTTGATAAAGTGCTTGCCTCACAGCATGAGGACCTGAGTTCAATTCCTAGAACCCACTTTAAAAAGCCAGGCTTTATGTCATGCACCTAAAATTCCAATGTTGGTAAGGCAGATACAAGTGAATCCCTGGAGTTCATTGGCAAGCCAGTCAAAACTAATTGGCTAAGACCCAGGCCAGTGAGAGATCCTGTCTTAATAAAAGGTGGATGATGTTCCTGAGGAACAAGAACAGCACCCAAGGTAGTCTCTCAACACACATAGGCACACCTCCACACACAAACATATGCAAACACGTTTAAAAATAACAATACAGATTGGAGTTCAAATTAAATAAAAAGATCACTGATTTATCATATATGTATACCAAATGCTCAATGAATGTTATTAATATTTATATAATAGTAAATGACGCAGTTTAAAAAGTGATTAATAATGCTTGGCCTTTGCCTGGCTTTTCTGTGAAAACATCTTTCTTTCTCTGCCTTTTCTTTGCCTATTCTTCATTGTCACAGGAGAAATGCCACCTTTGCCATCATGAGAGCAAAGGCCTGTGGTGGCCTTGTCTCCCTTTGAGGCACCACATAGGAGTTATGCATTGGGTGAAAAGCCAGATCTTTTAGTGGGAAAGGCTTTTGTTTGGTTTGTCTTGTTTGAGAAAGGGTGCAGAACAAGGCTTGGAGATCTTGTGGCTTACTCTTTTTTTCCCCTTGTCATGCTAAGGATTGAATGGAGGGTCTCACATATGCTTGGCAAGGGCTCAACCACAGCTACCTCTCCAGTCTTGGCTTTTACTTTATCAGCTGCCAACAGTACTAGCTGACTGAGAAGCTGATACTCAGAGGTCTTTCAGTTTAGTAAACATTGTTCCCAGGGTCCTACTCTAGATCAAGAACTGACAAGAAGGAAATTAGGGGTGTATGTGATCGCAGTACAGATTCTCATTCTGTGCCACATCAGGTTTATGTGGCTGAAGCAGCAATTTTCACCACTTCTGTTGTTTCCTTTGCATCTCACATTTAAATTGATGTATAGGGTTAGAAACTAGGATCTGGGAAAGGATGAATGAAAAAAATTGAAAGCAGAGATTATCAGTCTTTGTCTATTCACATTACTGCCCACATAACACCTCCATGCCAAAACAAATACTTGCATCCCACACAACCAGACACTTATGACCTAACAACTTAGCTAGTGTTAAAGTAACTTCCCAAGCCTTGGGCTGTAATTAAAGACCAGCAACCTAATGTTGTAGTCCACATTTTTTTTTCTTATAGTTCTTGTCTTTTAAACAAAATAACTGTCAAACACTCATGCTTGATGTAATGTTACCTAAAGGATTCTGATAACACTATAAATTCCTGACTAGTAATTTGTGTGATTACATGATGTCCAGCAAGTGTCACTGTCTCTAAAAAATTTAAATGTGCAAGGGTGCCATGTGAGCACTGCTGCTCCCCTGGGTCTTCATTGCAGGGTAGGAATCCATCTCAGATGATGTTTGCTTACACCCAAAGTAATAAACAGCTACATGGAAGAAAAGGGGCGCTAAGAAAAGTACCTCTCTATTCAAAGCCTGCTTGATGTTTATATCATTAGTAACACAGTTTGTTTTAGGACTTTATTACTAAAAATGAAATTTCAGAAAACACAATGAAACACAGAAGAAAATATTGCTAATTGTAGCATCCACCAATAAACACTGCTCTTATGTTATTGGTCTATCCAGTTATTTTATGTAACAGTTGATATTTTGAATAATAATGTGACTGGAGCTAGTACACTTTAGTATGAATGTTGTGCACTAGCATGACATCCTGTGTTACAGTGACATATGGGTAAACAAGGTAAAGTGATAGCTACTTGGTTATTAATGGGCTGCTTGTCTGGACCTGGGCCCTTGTTAGTCAAATCATTACTGCTTCATACTTGCTGCTTGCTGTGGATCTATCTAAATTATCTCATCTTGGTTTAAGTTTTGTAGGTCATAAGTCTCTAGAAATTCGTTGATTTTTTTTAAACTTTTGACAACTTTCATAAATATAGACAATATACCATAATTGTAATCCCCTCCAATCTGCCTCTTCCCCTCCCAAATACCCCCTCCACTGAATCCCTTCTTCCAAGTAGTCTTTCTTTTATTTTGATTTCATCACTATTTTTCCTCCTATTATGCAGGACTGGTGTGGGTAATGTCAACCACTCTAAAGTCATGAATATCAAGGGCACTTGTGTCTGAAAAACAGTATTGTAAGCACTTTTCCCCTTTCTTTGGCTCTTACATTTTTTTTTTTTCCTGTCACCTCTTCTGCAGTGGTCTCTGTAGCCTCTTGGATGTGTTTATGATTTTCTTCAGTCTGAATAAATTCCTTTCATTACAGAACTAGCTTTGTGGTCATAAAAGCAGACCCATTAGTCTGCTTTTATCATGGAGAATTATTCTTTCTCTTTCAATTATGACAGATCACTTTTCTGGGTGTAGAGGTCTAAGTCGACAGCTGTGATCTCTGAGTGCTTAAAATGCATCATTACATGTCTTTCTGGCTTCTAAAGTTTATGTTGAGAAATCAGCTGTTACTCTGATGGGCCTGTTTTTATATGTGACTTGGTGTTTCTATCTCAGAGGGTTCAAGTATATAGGGAGAGGCATGCCATAGTCTCTTGCCACTGCAAATGAATGCCTGTTTGACTTTATGTGGGTAGCTTTAAGTGCTGGTCCATCTCCTTAGTCCCTCTGTTGTAGTCAGGTTTGAATTGCTGGCAGAAATCACAAAACCAAGAGCAGCTTTGGGGGAAAAAGGGTTTATTTTGGCTTACAGACTTGAGGGGAAAGTTCCATGAAGGCAGGGAAAAATGATGGCATGAAAAGAGGGGCGGACATCACCCCCTGGCCAACATAAGGTGGACAACAGGAACAGGAGAGTGTGCCAAACACTGGCAAGGGACACTGGCTATAATATCCATAAGCCTGCCCCTAACAGCACACTACTTCCAGGAGGCATTAATTTACAAATCTCTATCAGCTTGGAATCTAGCATTCAGAACACCTAAGTTTATGGGGGACACCTGAATCAAACCACCACACCCTTGATACATTTGTTTGGTACCTTTAGTATTTGAAATAATGTCATTGGAAATGTCTTTTCTGGTCCTGTCTATTTGATGTCCTAGTTGCCTCTTTTTTTTTTTTTTTTTTGGATTTTTTCCTAGATATGGGAAATTTTCCAATATGACTGTATTGAAAACATTTTCTGTGCATTTGGCATTGAATTCTTCTCATTTTTCTGTGGCTATAATTTGTAGATTTTTGGCTTTTCGTAGTTTCTCAAAAACGTACATGGTTTGTTTGTGTGTTTTGTTTTTTATTGTTTTACTTGACTAAAAGTGCCAGTTCCTCTCTCTCCCTTGTCTTCAGCTGCTGATATTCTTTCTCCCCCATGACCCATTCTATTGGTGAAACTTGCCACTGAGCTTTTTATTTGACTTCATTTTCCATTTCTAGAATCACTTTGATTTTGTTGTTCAGAATTTCTCTATGTTAGAATCCAGTTTTACATCCTATATTGACTTTTTTGCTTTCTTGATCAGTTTTTGTTCTTTTAAAAATTTTGTTTTTTCAAGGTAGGGTCTCACTGTAGCCCAGGCTGACCTAGGACTCACTCTGTAACTCAGGCTGGCCTTGAACTCAACACAATCCTCCTATGTCTGCCTCCTTAGTGCTGAGATTAAAAGTTTATACAGTTCTGTTTGTGTTTTCTTTGCATTCATACTCCTTTTCTTTGAACATATTTACCATTCTTTTAACTCTTTACCTGGAATTTTGCCTAAGTCTTTCTCATAAGGGGTCATTATTCTGAGATTGTTGATTGGAGGGGAAACATGTTATCTTGGTGTTTCATGTCACTTATGTTTTTGCATTGAGACTTCCACATCAAAAGTCAGATCATTGGTTAATTTTTTTATTTTTCATTTTATTTTTTAAATATTTTATTTTTATTTATTTATTTGAGTGAGAGAGAGAAAGGAAGGGATAAAGGGAAAGGGGGGGGTGAGAGCACATGCCAGGGCCTCCAGCCATTATAAATGAACTCCACCTTGTGTATCATCTGGCTTATGTGGGTCCTGGGGAATCAAAAGTGGGTCCTTTGGCTTTGAAGGCAAACGCCTTAACTGCTAAGCTATCTCTCCAGTCCCTGATTAATTTTTAAAATTACTATTTAGCTCACGTTTCTTCTTTCAATCAATGTGTTTGCTTTGTTCTAGAGGAATTTGGCTGTAGTAGGTTTGAGGTATCCTTTTTCTTCTGTTAAGAATGGTATTCAGGGCACCAGGTTCTGCCCCTCAATCCTTCTCTGTAAGTAAAATACTATGCAACAAATCACTATCCAGGTGTAAGACCCACTATGAAAACAAAGTAATACTCAACTACCAAACAGTTTTTAGGCACTAATTGTTTTATAGAATGGAAGGATTTTGAACAGGACTAGGGAAGTAACTCAGTAGATAAGAGATCTTGCTGAGACTGAAAGCCTGAGAACTACTGGAGTTCATTTTTCTACAACCCACATAAATAGCTGGGTATGACCACCCATTTCTGTACCCTAGGACCATGGGGAACGAAGACAAAATCCTGGGGTTAGGAAAACTATAACTCTATGTTTAGAAAGAGACTGTCTCAAAGAAATACATGGACGAGTGATAGAGGAAGGACTCCAAATGCATGTATACCACAACCATACACACCATTCACATATACTACATGCACCAAAGCAAAACCAAAAATACAACTTAGAAAGAACCTCAGTAGTACTGTGTGTACTAATATATTAGTTACTATGGGTAAAAAACTATGGGAAAAAAATAAAAGGAAGAAAAAAGAACCAGTACACCTAGTGATTTGGGGTGATTAAAATAGAAGAGGAGAACATAACTAGAAGGGAGGATAGTAAGGGCAAAAGTGGGAGGAGTGAAGGAGTTTTGGGTAAAGATTGACTAAAAAGAGAAAGGTAAAGTTCTGCTATCAAATAATGTAGAATAGTCCCATTTCTCAGGAGGCTAACAATTCAGAGACTCTGCAAACCAGACACCAGACTATGTTCTTTGGGATAGGAAAAGATTAAAGGAAAGAATTCAAGGGGACAGTAAAAAGTAATACAAGGCAAGAACAGAGCGGGAAGATGAGCTGGTCTACTAAAGTGACATCAGGTGTTAAAGACAGAATAGACATAGAGGGAGAGAGAGATTGGTGGAAATAAAGAGGAGGCAGGAAGCTGTGTGGATGGAGATGCAGAACATGAAAACAGACTGGCCAGACACTGCTTCCAGTCTGGACTCTGTGTGTGCCTTCCCTGGCTCGTGGAGTTTTTTGTGATGGGTGATCTGTTTTCCCTCTGAACCTTGCTTTGGATGGTCATATTGAGCATGTTTTTGTCCTGATATAAGGGAAGTACATCACAGGCCGAATCTCAGATCTGGTGACCTAGATGGTTTTAGTTTTTTATTTATATTTTAGCTATTTATTGACAACTTCCGTACTCATAGACAATATACTATGATCATAATCCCCTCTTACCACCCTCCCAACCCCCTCTCCAATGAATCCCTTCTTCTTTCCAATGAGTCTCTCTTCTGTTTTTCCTCCTGTAACACAGATGCTGTGTATGTAGCATCAGCCACTGTGAGGTCATGAATATCAAGACCACTTTGTATGTCTGAATGACAGCATTGTAAGCAGTCCTCCCCTTCCTTTGGCTCTTACCTTCTTTCTGCCACCTCTTTCACAATGGTGCCTAAGCCTTGGAGGGTGTGATAGAGATGCCTCAGTTAGGGCTGAACACTCCACTGTCGCTTCTTTTCAGCATTATGGTGAGTTTTTCATCACCCCAGTGGTCACTGCCATCTGAAAAGAGAAGTTTCTCTAGTCAAAAATGAGAGTAGTGGGCTGGAAGGCATTTGCTTGCAAAGGCAAAGGACCTAAGTTTAATTCCCCAAGACCCACATCAGCCAGATACACAAGGGGGCGCACACATCTGGAGTTCATTTGCAGTGAGAGTAGTAGTAGTAATATGTGCACATAAACATAAGTGTTGAGAGGGCAGTTTGGTGAGCATAATATATACAGTAAGTCTCATAACAGTAGTCGTTACATTCTTAGGGTTTATGACCACCCCTGCGCCCCAGCCACATGCTGTTGACTAAGCTTTCAGTACCAAACATGTATTTCCTCTTGTGAAATGGGTCTTCAATCCAGACAGAGAACAGTTAGTTTCCCTCATAACAAACGTGCCAATATTGCACCAATTTGCACATTTGGCCTGGCTGGCTGGCCAGCCATAAGGCTTGTAGGATCCACTCCTGTTTAACACATCTCTTTCCCAAAAGGCTGCATTCAGCAGAGCTCTTTTCAGCATTCTGACAGCTAGTCAGCAGGTAGGAGGTTTCAAACTTGATTTCTCAGTGACTTACATCTCAGGTATGTGTAGTCTTCAGCAATAGGGTCTTACCATCTAGTTCTGGTTGGCAACAAAGAGTCTTGGCAATGGCCTGCAATGTTTTGTAAGCATCATGGTCCTCCTTGGCAACAACTCTACCCCTCCCCTGGCAATGAAATTCTTCTAATAACAATCTATGGCTTCTGTGTGCACCATTAACCTAGATTTAAAAAATGTGTGTGTGTGTGTGTGTGTGTGTGTGTGTGTGTGTGTATGTGTGTTTATTTATTTATTTCCAGGTAGAGAGGGATAGACAGAATGGGTGCTCCAGGGCTTTCTTATGAACTTCAGATGCATGCATGTCTAGATACTGGGGAATTGAACCTGGCTTTGCAGGCAAGTGCCTTAACTACTGAGCCATCTCACCAGCCCCAACCTAGATTTTTTTTTTTAATCCACTTTCTGACACACTGTAGTAATAAAGAATCAATTACCAAAAAGTAGAAATATAGCATAGTTTAACTATAGAAGCAATTCATAACAGGTGTGTGGAAACTTCTAAGTACAAACCAGTGTTTACAGTCTTATGTACTCATTCCTTCTTTCTTTCCTCCCTTTTTGTGGCTTCCTTCCTTTTCTCTCAATAGTTATTTGGAATTTTGACTAAAGGCAGTTGTGGTAATCCTTCCTTAGCATAGTCTAGACCGTTGAAAGTAATTTTATTCTTGGAAAATTTCTTAGAGGGCCCCATTGAAAGAAGTGGAAGCAACTTTAAAGGCAAAGGAGCCAACCTGAGAGTCCTAGGGTGAACAACAAAATAAATGTAGACAGTGTCTCACAGACTGATTAATAAAGTAGGTAAAATAACCGATTAAATACAGGAGAGTGGGCAAGTCTTCCTTAAATGGCCATTGGGCACTATAAGAATAATTACTACAGGCAAGATTTCTCATTAAGACTTGGAGAAATGGAACATTTGCTTAGCCTCAAAGGGTCTCCCACAAGAAATGTGTAAGTTCTTTATCTTTAAACTGACACATTCCTTGCTAACACCTTTCCAGGAAGCTGGCCTTCATTCCCCTTCCTGAGTAGAGCCAGATAGCATGACTCACACAGAGAATAGAAAGGAAAAACACTGGTGATTTTTTTCAAAAGAGAGATCTAGCAAACAATGCCCTGACCAATAATCAGAGTTCACATTATTGGTAATGAGAAATGATAGGAAGGGTCCTTCTCTACAAATCTGTAGCCTTAGTCTCACTGTGAAGGAATATAACATGGTAGGGGAAGGTCGGCATACTCTACTTGAATACAGAAATGATGCATGTTCTGGAAAGACTTATTCAGTTGTTAACACTTGGTCATGTAACAACAACAGATAACAAATAGCTTGCTTAACTGCTGTAGTCAGGCTGAGCGACACATAATTTATACCAGTTCTGAAGCTAGAACACAAGCATGATAGGCTGAATGAGATGCACCATAGTTGCTAGCTAGTGAAAGTACAGATTGCATTTGTTGGCTAGAAAGCTTCATTCTGGTAAGATGCGCATATCAGCATGATTCCTTTGGTGAATTTACTTAAAGTTTTTTTTTTGAGTAATGTTTCTTGCTAAAAGGAATCAAAGAAGATAGACTTCTATAAGTGAGAAGACGCTGAGTGATCAGATTAGTATTGTCAAGATAGTCACTCTCCCTACAGTAATATACATCCCGAGCAGTTGCTACCAAAATCTCAATAGTCTTCTTTTCAGAAATAGCAAAACTGCAAGAATTCATATGGAATCTCAAGGAATTCTAAGTAGTTAAGAAAGAATAAAGTTGAAGGCTATATTTTCTGGCTTTAAAGCATACTACAAAGTACAACAACTTAGATAGCATGTTTAATTATTGTCATCATGACAAATAAATTATAGAAACTAATGAGATATTCACTTTTCAAAAAAGATTAGACAGTGCTAGAGGGATGGCTTAGCGGGTAAGCTGTTTTCCTGCAAAGCCAAAGGACCCAGGTTCAATTCCCCAGTATGTACATTAGCCAGATGCACAAGGGGGTACACACATCTGGAGTTTGTCTGCAGTGGCTGGAGGCCCTGGCGTGCCCATTCTCTCTCTCTCTCTGTCTTTCTCTCTCTCTCTCTCCCTCTTTCTCTGTCAAATAAATAAAATGTTAAAAAAAGATTAGACAGATATGTAATACCACATACCTGTAATTTCACAGCACTTGGGAGGCTTAGACAGAAAGATCATGGATTTAAGGCCAGCCTGTGCTATATATACACAGGAAGACCTTGTCTTAACCTCTAAAGCAAGTTTGCCAAGTTGAGAATCACTGTTGTGGGGAAGGTCTAGTTCCATAACCACTTTGCATATTGAACCTGTTAGGTTTGTTGAAAATGCAGATTGTCCAGTCAAATGTAATACTCACTAAGGGAAGAGCAATACAATGTAAAAGTTTTTATGAAGACCTAATCTGTGAATTGAAAGCATCTTTAAAAAATTTGCATCCCTTCAAATTCCTAGGTAATAGTGAATATGTTGGTAGAAAAATGATAGCAATTCAAATAATGCTAATGAAGGTAAATGATTGCAATCTACCATATTGTGAGGAAGAGCTATTAGCTGTGAAGAATAAGGACAGAATTAAAATGTTACCATGACTGGCATTTGATTTGAAAACTGCCAAGATAAGCTTTGGTTCCATTTTATGAAAAACCATCCTCCCAGCCTGATGGAATATCTTTTAAAAGGTTCTATAGTTACCATGGATACTTGATGGCTTTGATAGAGTAAGTTGTCATCCATATTCAGTTGTCTGTGCTACAAAAGCAAAGAGTACTCACCCACTGAAGTGAAAGCAGCTTTCTGTCTAAGTTCATGCTAGTGTGGGAGATGGAGAGGGTCAGTAGTTTAAAGGTTGGGTCTGGATTAATTATCACTGAGAAGCAAAATACTGAGAAAGAATTTGCCCCATGTTGATTCTAGTGTTTACTTTTTATGTGCAACTTTCTTTTACCTATGATAAAGGGAAGTTCTTGTATGTTGACATAGGAATTTAGATGCTGAGACCTTTCTGAAAGTTGATGAAACCTAAGCGGCTTCTTCAATTCTGAAAGCCAGAAAGACACAGACAATATTGCAGGCTTTGGTCCCCATGGTAACATATTTGCATTTTGCCTAGAACTGGCTGCTTTCTGCTCAGCCTCTTTTAATTGCTATATATTGACAGCCATTTTCATGCCTACAGAATGTTGGATGAGTGAGCATGTGTACAAGGGAGTGTGTGCCATATCTTTTAATTGCTACATATTGACAGCCATTTTCATGTCTACAGAATGTCGGATGAGTGAGCTTGTGTGCAAGGGAGTGTGCACCATATCTTTAAGCTTGATTAGATATTTCAGGTGACAATGAGCTCTGCATGAAGAGAAACTATGCCGTCTTTGGCATTTCTTAATGTGTCTTTCACACAGTGAAGGCAAAAAGCCTTTCAAATGGTTTAAATATTTCCCTTAATTCTCTTTTAAAACAGGTGACAAAAGAACTAAAGCAGTATGACAATAAAATTATAGAATGCAAGTTTGAGAATAACAGCTGGGTCTTCATGAGACAAAGAACAGACAAAAGTTTCCCAAATGCCTACAGCACGGCCATGGGTGAGTAGAGCCTCCCTGTGCCCTGTTGGTGGTGCTCTGCCTGGTGAACAAGCAGTGCTTTCATAGGAGCCACGTCATGTGCGGCCTCCGCCTTTACTTGCAGTCAACTTCAGGGTCTCTTCCCTAAATCTGCATACATGTTGAACTACTAGAACATTACAGCAATAAAAGCCATGGTGACTTCAGGTCTGTTCAAAACTCTATTGTTTGCCAGATGGTGGGAGACAAAATTAGGGGAAATTTAATTTCCAGCTTCTAAATAGTTTCACACACAATGGACAGCAAAGTAAATGAAAACCATTTTAAAAACACAAAAACTGCCATGCCATCCTTCAGAATGTTTTTTGGGTATGATGGGGAATTTGTAATCATAAAGTTTTCTGTGAGGAACAACACAGATGAGCTGAGGTTTAGAAGGCATACTACAGCCAGTAGTAGAGTGGCTGCATGACTACTATCCCAGTGTTCAGTGCTGGTGAACTAGTGAGAAAGTAGAGATGGTTGGCAGGTTTGTCAGTTTAAAAGTTACTGTTTTACGCTTAGGGAGTCTTGTTGCATCCTAGTAGCATCTATGTTCAGACAAGAAGTTATTTCAGAAGTAATTGAGGTTGTCAGTGGTTTCCCCCACCTCCCTAGAGCCAAGTAGGTAAATAAGGTGAAAAGGGATTGGTTCTAAATTTTGATCACTCAGGGAAAAGTGCTTGTTTTTTTAGGCTTTTTTTTTTTTTTTTGTACATTGAGTAAGTTATTAAAGTAAAACATTGTGACCTGCCAGCTATGCTGAAGACTTCCTATTCTGTAGGGAAGGTGGCTAGTGCTGTTTTGTTTTTTTTTTCCCCCCAGTAGAATGGATGTCCTGAGAGAAGGACCAAAGACTAGCAAACTTTTTTGTGTAGAACCTCTAGTTGAAAATGTACTTACATATAACTAGATTAAAATCCTATAAAAACTATTTTGGAGAAATAGAAAAGTATAGCAAATATATACTGTAACCAAGATATTTAAAGTTTTAGTGTAAAACTTGAATAGCCTCTAGAATAGCAGGTCGGAAAGGGAGATTAGCTCAGCCAAAAGTCTGCTTTACTTTATCATCTGTAAAATGGTGGGGTTTAGCATAATTGGCTAGAAACCTTTGTCAGTTTATCCTCACATGAGCCACTCTCCATTTGTCCACAGCTGTGTGTAACAGCATCTCAAATCCTGTCACCAAGGAAATGCTGTTCGAGTTCATCAGCAGATGTGCTGCAGCCACCCAAGGACAGAAGCGGAAGCGTTCCCTAGACCCTGACATGGAGCTCATGCCACCCCCACCCCCCAAGAGGCTGCACCCATCAACCTAAGCCCTGCCTCTTCCCTTAGACTCAGGAGGAAAGACAGTGTGGAAAATGCTGTTGTCATTTTTGCAGCAAGAGAAATGTAAAAACATTCAAATCTTTTTTAAAGAATGAGGAAACTGCAGCCAACTTGATATGTTGGGCTTCTTCTGCGTGCTACAGAACATCATGAACTTAGATATTTTATTTATATCTGATAAACTCAGCCTTACGTTGTGGAATCTAAAGCTTAAAATATCCAAAGGTTTAAACAAGATTGAAATCACTGAAAAAGAGGCCTTGTTTATATATGGATAATCTTTACATTTAATTTATAACATTAATAATCTGGAACTGCAAGCACAGAAAATATTGTGTTTTTTAAAAGTTGGGTTTCAACTATGGTAAGTTTTCCTTTTTAATAATATAGATAGTGGCATTAGCAATTCTTACTATCATTTATCATGGATTTCCTACATTTCTGAAATTTCCATATTCCAAACATTGACGAGTAATTAAGTAGTGCTATAATAAAAACTCATACTTGGCATATGTCATTTTAAGGTGTTTTTGGAAATGTAAAAGTAAATTAGTAAAGCTCTACTTTGTGAATTGCATCCTTTCTTTAGAAAGCATTTTGAGTATTTCATCTACTGCTGCTGTAGGAACTGTGGTGTCCTATGTTCAGTGTTCCCAGTGTGGCAGTGGTTTGAGTTTTGTGAACTTAAAATGTACAGCACCAAATCCTGTGTACATAGTGCTCTTGTGGGAGATTCGCTTCCTTTAATGCCAGACAGCTGTGCTTTACCTCAGCAGTATCAGCATATGTGAATCATACTACACACAGCTCACTGTGATCTCTGGAGCAAAGTCACATACAGTGATGCTGTGTTAGTTCTCAAGAAGAGCAGTGCAAAGTTGATGGCAGCTGACCCCTTGGCTAGAAGGTAACGTCATGTCCACGGGATGGGATGCCAGCACCAAGATATGCTCTTCCACTGCTGGACAGTTGCAGACACCTTGCAGGGACTGAGCAGCAGAGACTCAGGATACAGCTTTTCAGAGCCAGAATTGTACCTGTGTTTGAGAGATGCTATGTCTATGGTACATCAGAATTTCACAATATTTACTGGTAAACAGTGGGTTTAAAAGACAGTGAGTAGCCATCTGCATTGTTCAGAGACTTTCATTTGGCTTGTGAAGAAAATCAGAATTAGCTGATTAGCTGCAAATGTATTTATTTTTAGAGGCACAAGTTTTAATTTTATGTATTTAAAACATTTTCATGATCTGAATTTTATGTGTGTGCACATATATGTATGTATACACAGCATTGTATATTCTACTATTAAGTCAGACATGAAAACCTAGCAGGCAAGTATCTGGCAAGATTTCTACATGGCATAGGGCAGACTCACCAGAAATATATTTATATGCACCTAAGTTTTAATGCTTGTAAACAAAGTTTTCTCCTGCAGTGCTTTTCTGTATGAAATAGTAGAGCTGTGTTTGGTCTTTTCCTGCCTTGTTCCCAGGTATGTAATATGTAATGAATTCATCTAAAATGCCATCTTCATGTTTTGTTTTTCCTTTAGTGCTTTTGTATGCTTGTGCACTAAAAGGATTTAAATACCTTGATTGCACTGGTGACTCTTGATGGGAAAATTCTTCAGATTCCATGTATTTTTCTTTCGGAAAGTAGATCTAGAACAATGCCCCTGCAACTCCAGGCAAACTGGTGTCTACTCCCTTAGCCTGTGGAAAGACATCACTTTTGCAAATTCAAAAGCAAACTTTTTATGCTAGTCATAACCTTGTGGGTTAGGTGAAAAGAACATCTCATTTTAAGTGCACCCAAGTTTTCTTAATTTGTCCTTTTCTTTCATTTACAGTGAAGTTGTAATCATAGACCTTACAAGTGTATCCCATGTAGTCCCCAAACATGCTGCCCTAACATGAAGTATCTTTTTTTTCTTTTTTTTTTTTAATAAACATGAAGTATCTTAACAGTCATTTAGACAGTCAGGGAGGGGACCGAGAAGCAAGACTTGCCCATCCTGAAGAACATCCTTCTCAACCTAACAAAAGCTGTTTCCTTAGACTGAAGTTTTCAAGACAAGAGTAAGAACTTTGCCTACCTGAGTTATCACATTAAAAGCCTTTGCTTTTTGTTGGAAAAAGTATAGGTAGATGTCTCTACTGCCTAGATAACTACATTTGCTTTCTGTGAAATGCTCAGGAATATCAGAACATTCCTTCTCTACTTGTGCGTCAATGTGTGTTATAATAAAACTACTGGTTTAAAGTAGCAGTGTGCCAACTTTGTTTCACTGTTAGTGCTTTCGTGTCCTGCTGCCGCTGGCATCAGATCCTGCTTCTACAGCCACTTGCAGGGTGGTCTGTCTAGTTTTATTATACTCTAGAGAGTAACACAAAGACTTAGAAAAAATGTTTTTCTTCCTGAGAAATTTGATTGTCATGGAAGGAGTTTTATATACCTTTTATTTTTAATACCTTTCATTTTTAAGCCTAAGGTGGAGGTATATATTAAGTTTATGTTTTCTGTTCATCTACCTCTTCTTAGGAGTCTGTTTTATTATTTTTAAATCATTTTATTTATTACCAAGCAGAGAGAATAAGAATAGGTGCACCAGGGCCTAATGCCACTCACTGCAAATGAATTCCAGATGTATATGTCACTTTGTTCATCTGATTTTATGTGGATTCTGGGGAATCAAGCCCAGGCCATCAGGCTTTGCAAGCAAGTGCCTTTAACCACAGAGCAATCTAGCAATCTGTCTAGCTCTGTTTTATTATTTTTAACATCTTTGTTTTAGATGGCTCAGGAGCAAATATTCTTAAGTGATGAAGTAATGAACCAACAAATATTCATGTTGACTATGCATTTTTGTATGTAGAATTTGCCAACTTTAAATATTGCTACCATTTTTTAACTATAGCTCCTTCTGGCAAAAGAAAAAGGAGCAAATCTTCACAGTCAGTGACCAAGTGAGAAACTCCTGTGGTGGAGAAAGCCCTAGGGTAGACTCAGAAACAAAGAAGCTGTGCCTATTACTGGTTTTGGGTTCTTTCAAAAGCCCCTCCCCCTTTTCCATTTCTTTCTTCCACTTCCTCTCCCAGGTAAGATCTCTCTTTAGCCCAGGCTGACCTGAAACTCACTCTGTAGCTCCAGGCTGGCTCTGAACTCAGAGTAGTCCTCCTGCCTCTGCCTCCTTAGTGTTGGAATTAAAGGTGTGGGCCACAAGCCCAGCCCCTTTTGCATTTCTAAAATGGCAAGTTTGGGCCAGATGATCAAAAAGAAACTTTCTGGTCCAGCTATGATTCTGCATAGAAGTCAGGACAGTATAAGTAAACTGTATTCACCCTAATAGATCTATTTCCATGTCTGAAGAGTCACCAAGAGCTAAGACAGCTCTGAACATAGTCACTGTGCAAACGGGTGCAGGCACCCTTAACACTTGTAGATAAAGAAGTGGGACCTACCTGCATCTGTGAACTGAGACCCACACAGCTCTTTTGCATTTGCCTCCTCAGTGCTTCCTCACATTCCTCGCATGGAGTGCCACTTACAGGGGTCCCAAAATGTCCACGGCTTCCTTGATGTTGCCAGAGTGATGGGCATTGTGTGCATCTCCAAGAGGAGGTAAAGTTGCCAGCAGGAAAGTAAATGCAGTTTCTGGACCTTATTTAACTATTGAACAATATTTAAATATGGATGACTAAGCTTCCATGAAGGGAAGTTTAATATTCTCATTAAGATGCTAAATTCCAAAGCTATAATTAGGAAGCAATAAGTGATTAAATTACATACTAGGCCAACATTTTCTTGATTGTGGCACAGTTAGCTGTCAACTTTGACACTTTGGGAGGCCTTGGTTAACTCCAGTGTGTCTTTTCTCTCCTCTGACTTCATTTGACACTGCATCATAATGAGGTGGTATGAGGGGCTCAAGAAGAGGCCACTTAGTCTTCCAGATTTTATATGTCAGAATACCTACCAGTGCATGGATTTGAACTTGACAGCTAATTTTTCTAAGGAAAGTCAAAGGTTCGATTCCCCAGGACCCACATTAGCCAGATGCACAAGGTGGCGCATGTGTCTGGAATTGTTTGCAGTGGCTAGAGGCCCTGGTGCACCCATTTCCTTCTGTCTTTCTCTCTCGCTGTCTCCAACCCCGCCTTCTCTCTGTCAAATAAATAAAATATTTTTAGAAAAATGAAATGAAGAGGGGCTGGAGAGATGGCTTAGCAGTTAAGGCGGTTGCCTGCAAAGCCAAAGTACCTCGTTTCAGTTCCCCAGGGATAAGCCAGATACACATGGTGGCACATACATCTGGAGTTCATTTGCAGTGGCTGGAGGCCCTGGTGTGTCCCTCCCCACGCCCCCTGCCACCACATCTGCCTCTTTCCCTCTCTTGCTCTCTCAAGTAAATAAATAAATGAAAAAATTTGTAAAGTTAAATAGTTAAATAAAGAGCCAGGCATGGCAACCCACACCTTTAATCCCGGCATTTGGTAGGCAGCAGTAGGAGGATCACTGTGAGTTTGCAGCCATCCAGAGACCACATAGCGAATTCCAGATCAGCCTGGACTAGAGTGAGACCTTGCCTTGAAAAACCAATAAAGTAAATAAATTAAATTAATGACTATCATTTTAATAAGCTAAAGGATATCTTGACACTTGAAAAGGAAATAGGGATCTTATAAGAAAGTAGAACATAATTACATACAAAGTTACATAGAACACGTGTCCTTTGTACTAGTGAATCTTTTTTGTGCACCGTGTTGGATCTAAACAAACAGCCACAGTAGTACAGGGCATACAGCTGGACAGGGGACATGGGGACATTAAAGAAACAGCAATTATTAGTTTTGTAACTAAAATTCATTTTCATAACCAGAAGTGGCCATTTCACATTAGAATGGTTGATTATAAAGGTAATTGTATTGTGTCCTCATGCAAAATGTTAGGTGAAAAGGAGAATTACCAGAATGTTTGAAAATATCATACAGAAGGAAACTTAGCTGTTTAGCGGGGAGAAATTACCCTGACCAAACACAGCACAGAAAAGTGGAGTTTAGCTTTTACAGATCAGACCAATAGGAAGTTACAAGTTTTCTAGCTGACTTTTTCTTTAGATCACATACTCCAGAGTGGATTTTGAAAACCTCAAATCTGGGGCTGGAGAGATGGTGTAGCGGTTAAGCGCTTGCCTGTGAAGCCTAAGGACCCCGGTTCGAGGCTCGATTTCCCCAGGACCCACGTTAGCCAGATGCACAAGGGGGTGCACACATCTGGAATTCATCTGCAGTGGCTGGAAGCCCTGGCGTGCCCATTCTCTCTCTGCCTCTTTCTCTGTCTATTGCTGTCAAATAAATAAATAAAAATAAACCAAAAAAAAATTAAAAAAAAAAAAAAGAAAACCTCAAACCTGCTCCTGTGCTTGTCTCCACTGAGAGCTCCCTGGCACTGGTTCCAACCTGTCCTTGGTGTGGTCCTCATACCTGCCCTGGGGCCTAGTGGTATGACTCCAGGAGTCACTCAGCACTTAATGTCTCTGAACCCAGGATCCTGTTTGCAGGGGTGCCACTGCTGCTTCAGCCACGGCCCCCAGCTTCCATTCATTTCAGGATCAGGAACACTGCTTCCTACAGATAATCTGTATGTGGCAAGTGTGCAATATTCTCCCATGCCCTCCCCTCCAGAAAAGGGGTCTCTAGACACAATGGAAAGACTGAGTCACCTCTGTAACTATAACACAAAGTCTTGCAATAGTGATAGTTGGTAGCAATTAGGGCAGGAAATTCAAAGTATCTCTTTGTGCTGTCTGTCATCCCTCCAACTTACCCATATAGAAACTTTTTTTCCACTCTAGCCTTCTCACCATAACAGAAACCTTGACTTCAGTTTTTCAGTTTTAGAAAACTCCAGCCCATGATCCCTTTGTCTTTGGCCTTGTCTTTGCAAATGAAAATGGCACATGAACTTGCTACTATTGAATACTATCTTCTGGGATCTAAGCAATAAGAAATAGGCAGTTTACACAGTTCTGCTTCCTTACAAAGCTGTTGGGTGCATGATGTGGGTTTGTTCTTCAGTATCAACATAGTGTGATCTGATGTACATTGAAGATGAGGGCTCTTGAGTCTCATTTGAACACACCACAACTAAATTCTGGTAAGGTTTCTTGAGCATGCAACATGTAGGTTGAAATGTAACTACCTGGAACCATCCCCAAAGGGAAGAAGTTAGGGATGGGAGATAATCCGATCCTTATGATGGAAGGGCAGAGTGGATGAAGCAGAGGAGGTGTGGAGAGAGTATGGGAAATACTGTTCTATGAAGGAGAGCGGCAGGAAATAGAACCAACTTGAACTAGCAAGCCCAGGCAGCACTCTTGGCCCCTTGATCTCTTTCCAGCTATGCACCCTTTCTTCTTCTGTTACAAAACTCCTTGCAGGCATTGGTTGCCTGCAATCTCTTGGTCACCTCAGTCTTTGCCTCCTTCTCACAGGCTCTCATCACCACAGAGACTTCTTGTCACTGTCCCTAGAGCTTCCACAGGTCAAATCCAATCTCATGAAACCTACTTTCCAGTAGTATGTTACACAGGTTCTCATTGCCCCATGGGAAATTTCAGATATGCCAGAATGGTAAAATAAAGCCTCATTTCCACACATGCAGCAGTGTTCAATCTGTGAGTGCCTATTTACTTACACACTGACCACTCACACACATGAACACACAATATCCTTAAAACCTGCCATTCTCCACTCCTGCTGGCCCTTTTTGCACTTGGCTTCCAGGCCACTGTGGCTCTTGGGATTGTTTTTGTTTTTATTTATTTATGTGTGTGTGAGAGAGATACAGAAATAAGCAGGTAGAGACAGAATGGGCGTGCTAGGACCTCTAGCCACTGCAAATGAACTCCAGATACGGGCGCCCCCTTGTGCATCTGGCTTACGTGGTTCCTGGGGAGTTGAACCTGGGTCCTTTGGCTTTGCAGGCAAGTGTCTCAACCACTAAGCCATCTCTCCAGCCCTTTTTTAAAAACTTCTACCTACCAACTGAGATCTGCTCCCTCTACCTCAGCCACTCTTGCTGAGCCCTCTTCACCTTCCTAATGCCTCTACTAGAGGCCAGGCTCTGTCCATGTGATCCCTCCAAACCTTGAGCATGGACACCATCCAGGCACAAAGTTTCTGAGTTCATTTCTAGCCTGTACTTCATTCTTCAGTGCTGAACTCAGACATGCAGGTGACAGCTTGACATCTTCACTGCAATGTCTTGATAGTCACCTCAACCTTAATATGCTCAAACTGAGACCTCCTCCTCCTGCATTATGCCTCCTCTGCCCACAGTCTTCTTTCAAAGCTTAGGTAATGGCAATCACACTTTTTCAGATGCTTCCGCCTTATTCTTGAATATCAACCATTTTTTACATTTCACATTCAATCCATTAGCAAATGATGTCAGCACTATCTTTATAACATCTCATCTCTCCAGTTTCTCCATCTCTCCAGCTTTTCCATGTCTTTAGCTCCTCTCATCTCTTGTCCTGGAAATTGCAACAGTTTCCTGTACGATCCCATCTCCCATCCTTCCTTTCCTATCTGTTGTCCATACTATTGTTAGTGTAATGTTTTCTAGAACATGTCATTCAGTTATTGTTGCAGTCCGGTTCTCATTGCTGGTAGAAATCACCCAACCAAGAGCAGCTTCTGGGAAAAAGAGATTTATTTTGGCTTACAGGCTCGAGGGGAAGCTCCATGATGGCAGGGGAAAATGATGGCATGAGCAGAGGGTGGACATTACCCCTGGCCAACATAAGGTGGACCACAGCAACAGGAGGGTATGCCAAACACTGGCAAGGGGAAAATGGCTTTAATACCCATAAGCCAGCCCCAACAATACACTCCTTCCAGGAGGCATTAATTCCCAAATCTCCATCAGCTGGGAACCTAGCATTCAGAACACCTAAGTTTATGGGGGACACCTGAATCAAACCACCACAGTTATTCAAAACCTGGTACCTACCATCTTATTCAGCACAAAGCCCTAAATGCACACTTTAGTCCACAGATCCTACATGATCTGACCCCTACCTACCACTTTCTGCTGTCATCTCATCAAGTTTGTTCAGTCTGCTGTTTATCCCACTTTTGTGTTCCCTCTTACCAAGTAGGCACCAACTTGGCACTTTGAACTTTCCCGGTGCTCTATCTGGAATGCTCTTGCCACAGATATCCTGAAAACTCACACCCTTACCTTGCTGAAGTCTCCAGACATGCTCCTTTATCATGGATCATTTGAGACCATGTTGTTCCCAGCCCCTTTTCTTTGCTTTCATTCCTTGCCAGTCTTCCTGTCTGACACATGTGCTTACTTTTTGCCTACCCTTTGACTCTCCTTTCCAAAATCTAAGTTCTATGTGAATTTAGGACAGTCAGGCACAAAGTATGGATTTCAGAAAATATTTTTAGAGTTCATAAGTGAAATCTGGCTACACAAATAAGGAAGGAACAGATTATGAAGGGCTTTAAATGTCTGACTAAGAAGTTAGTCTACATTTGGTCAACTGTAATAAGCTATTGAAAGTGTTTAGGAAATTTTTTCTTCATGAGAATAGTCTGGTACTAATTTAAACAGCAAAAGAATAACATGGTGAGAAGCTCGCAGGAGTCCATTGTGTTATGCAAGCAATGGTCAAAGCTTACTGCCATGGAAATAGAAACATGAGAACCATCAAGATCTCACAATCAGTTGAGAAGCCAGGTTACTTTTGAGGGTTTGGGACAAAAGTTGGCACCATTAACAGAAACAGGATAGTAGGAGGTATGTGGGGCTGGATAAAGAAGGGCTTCTGAACAATATTAGGTAGGTGGGTACTATCAGAAGAACAGTGTGGGCCTGTGCAAAGGAAAATGGAAGGGAGAAAAGGGGCTTGGGCCCTCATCTTACTGGCAGTATTTTGAATTTGCCCACCAGACAATGATGCGAAAGTAGTCAGTAGCAGGGATAGAGTATAGTGAAGGTTGGGGACTCACACATACATCATCAGCTAATGGAAAAGGAAAAATATCCAGCAAAGGAAGTAAGGCAGCAAGAAGTAATGAACAGGAAGTCAAGTCAAAAAAGAACAAGGGGGCTGGGGAGATGGCTCAGAAGCTCAAGGTGCTCACAAGCCTGCTGGCCTGTGTTCAAATCCCCAGTACCCATGTGATGCCAGATGCACAATGTGGCACATGCTTCTGGAGTTTGCAGTGGCAAAAGCCCTGGCATGCCCATTTTTTTTATTTCTGCTCTCTAACAAAGTTTTTAAAAAAAAAGAAGGAACAAGAAGCTCAGGAAGGTATGGCCACAAAGCAAGAAGTTTCTAGATAGAGGAGACAAAGTCATTGTGACTGCTTGAGAGGCAAGCATGAGACAGAATTGAGAGGTTAGCTTCAAGGTGACTTGCATAAGTGTGGTTGAGGATAAATGGCCAAAAAAGAAAAGACAGGAAAAAATAGAGTTGAAGGTATCACAACTTGGAGTTTGACTGAGGTCAACAGGCAGATGAATATTCCCAGTGGCAGCAGCACCATGGAGTACACTAATGGAGACACAAACTATCCTCAGCTTCCCAACAACTGCTTAACAGGGAGCAACAGCTCTTCATCCTCTCTACCCACAGCTTCCAGCCCTGGGTGCCTCTGGACTTCTGAGCAAGGGCAGCCTGTGGGCTCTGTAGGTCAAAGCACAATGACCAATATCAAATCCACAGGGCCCTGCAGTTTCTCCATGGAGATGGTGAAGCCAGCCAGAGAGTCAGCTACAGTCCATCCTGGCTGGACAGGGACCCCTGAGCAGCTAGCAAGCACAAGGCCTAGGTACAACAGTCAAAAGGGAAGTCTGGGGGGCTGGCGAAGGATCTAGGGGAGTGATCTGTTTTGGAGGCTTTCATTTCCAGCACTGGGAGACATATTTAATAAAATATGTGCTCTGTATTTAATTAGTGCTAGAAAATAATTAATGCAAAAATATCCCTGTCCTCCATCCCCTCTCCTGACCCAGGCAGGATGTGTCCATTGTTCTAACAGTGGACTGACTTTCATGGGATGACCAACCATTTTTTTCTCTCTTCCTCTCTCCCTCTCTCACACACGCACATGCATGCGTGCACAAACACACACACACACACATGACATAAAGTAGAAGGAAGAGTTAGATCAGTAGGAGTGAAAAGGGGAAAGAGAGTAATGGAAATATATGTGATCAAAGTACATTGTGATGTATAGAATGCACAATGAAACTCAATATAATGTATATACTATATATATGTATATAGTATATATTAATATATACTAATAAAAAAGTTAAAGGGCTGGAGATATGGCTTAGTGTTTAAGGCACTTATCTGTGAAACCTAAGGACTAGGTTCAATTCCCAGTACCCATGTAAAGCCAGATACATAAGGTGGCGCATGCTTCTGGATTTCGTTTGCAATGGCTAGAGGCACTGGCATGCTCATTTTGTCTTTCTGCGCCCCCCTCCCCATCTCTGGGTGTGTGTCTTAAGTAAAATGAACATTTAAAAATTTGTTTTCAAAAAGACACTCAAGGATATTGATACCTCTTGGTCATCCAATCCTTCTTCTGACATGCTCTCATCACCACAGAGACTTCTTGTTACTGCCCCCAGAGCCTCCAGAGGGTGAAATCCACTCCCATGAAACCAGTTTTTCGGTAGTATGTCACACAGGTTCTCACTACCCCATGGAAAATTTCAGATATACCAAAGTACTGGTAAAATAAAACAGTATTTCCACACATGCAGCAGTGCTCAATCTGTGAGTTCCTGTTTACTTACACACTGGCCACTTCACTCACACCCATGTACACACAGTTGCCTTAAAACCTGCCACTCCCTGCTCCTATTGGTCCTTTTTGCACTTGGCTTCCAGGCTACTGTGACTCTTGGTTTTCTTTCCTTCTGCTTACTGAGTGAGAGCTGTTCGCTCCACCTCAGCCTCCCTTGCTGAGCCCGCTTCACCTTCCCAAACAACCCCTTGACTAGAGACCAGGTTCTGTCCACACTCCATATGATCACTCCTAACCTTGAGCATGAGTATGAAGCTCCTGAGTTCATTTCTAGCCTGTATCTCATTCTTCAGTGCTGAACTCAGACATCCAGCTGACAGCTTGACATCTTCACTAGAATGTCTTGATAATCACCTTCAACCCTAATATGCCAAAACTGAGCCCTCCGCCTCCTCCTGTGTTATTCCTTCTCTGCCCACAGTCTTCTTCCAAAGCTTAGGTAATGGCAATCACACTTTTTCAGTTGTGTGTCCCCCTTTTCCCAAGAGTGTACATTACTCAAAGTTTTGGCCTTCCAAAACGCTTATGCATCCACAGTGTACAAGTTGATTGTAGGCAAGCAAAGAGCACAACAAAGTTTGGTATGTGCAGAATGGTATAACCATAGGCACATGTTTCCTTAGAAAAGTTTGATTTTGATTGCCAAAGAAGCCAAAACATTTCAAAACGAATTTGAACTGTCTTTGGGTAGGATGTGGTTTACTCATTGAGTATATAACATCAGCAATGATGTGTGATTTCTTCCACTGCTTTAACTTAAAATAGGTGAACAAACTTAACTGATACATTGTGAAAATGAATACATAAGTAAATAGGATGTGCTTTGAACTGGAAACCAATTTTAACAGTTTCTGGGTGGAATCTTAGGAGTAAGCAGTGGAGAGAGGGAGAACTAAAATTGCTGGAAATATTTTTCACTATAAAAACAAAGTTATGACAGTGCACATGTTTCAGCTAGGAATATTTTCTGCTTAGAAAAAGATGACTAAAGGTTCACAGAAACTAGGTTGGCTTGGAAAATATGTGTGAATGGTTGTTATAAATGTAATTGATGATGTGTATCCCTGAGAAGATTCCTCTTTTGGAGCTGAGAACCATAGTGAAGTCTCAATACTCTTTTATAATCTTTTTAAAAGAATGAAGCTGTGGGCTGGAGAGATGGCTTAGAGGTTAAGGCAGTTGCTTGCAAAGCCAAATGACCCAGGTTCTTTCGATTCCCCTGGACTCACATAAGCCAGATGCACAAGGTGGCACATGCATATGGAGCTCATTTGCAGTTGCTAAAGGCCCTCGTACACCCAATCTCTCTCTTTCTCTCAAGTAATAATTAAAAAAAAAAAAAAAAAAAAGAATAAAGTGTGTTCTGAGGTAACCCAGCTGACAGAAGTCAGGTTTGGAGGCATAGCCTCCTATGGGTGCTATCTGCTAAATGTGGCCTCCCCTCCACAGTGGCCTCTATCCTTGGTGCCTCAGGTATGGAGGTATCTCTGTGCCTGGAGACAACACTAACTCCCCACTTTTGGCAGGGTGGGGGAGACATCAGAGCTTTCATTTTTTATGTAACGGGTTTTTGGACAGAAGCAAAATGTCCTACCCAAGGCATCCAGGGTACAAACAAGCAGTTTATTAGATTAACTTGGCTGCATAAGTCCCTTTACTCCCATCATCTTGAGGGAAAGTTTATTCTTTCAGTTCTCATTGTCTTTTTCAGAAAAGAGATATTTAATGTGTTACTGTGGTGCAGAAAATCAATGCTTCAAAATCAATGGTAATTTCTCAGGCTGTTTAAAATTACTCACGTGATATAGACTACCGCTGGCAGCAAAAGCATGATGCAGCAGAGGAAATCTTCACATTTGAAATGGCCCCACTGGTCATCTATGTGGCTTTTTCCTCAGGCCTTGGACATTTGCCCCACAGCACTTCCTCTTTAGCCCTGGGCATTGTCAACCTTGAATTGTGGCAGAAGGCTCTCATGTGGATATAAAGCTGGATCCATGTTACTTGGACCCTCAGAAGCTGTGATATGTGATGTGGGGTGGAGGATGGACAGCCCATGGGTACTGCATGGCTGAGTGATAACTCAGCAAAAAATGGAAGGGATATGATGCTGTGGAGGGTTGAGAGGATAGGTGGTTTTGGTTGGCTTTGGAAGGGCCATAGTCACAGCCATGCACTGATAAGAGCCATTTGTGAACCAATGTCCACCCCATGGCTGAGGCTTGCAGCAGCTCTGGAGCACCATCATCAGCCCCTTTGCAGGGTTCATGTTGCAACCTGAGGGCTTCAACAACTTTTCTAGAATCACATGGCTTGGAAAGGGGAGAGCTAGGTTTGGTCCTTGCATTTTTTCTCCACATGGGCCTCTGGTGGCATCTGTTGTAGGTCTTTGGAGAGGGAAGTACTGAGGTCATTTTAGATCTGTACTTCTGGGGAACTGGAGACTTTAAGCAGAAGACTCAGTCTAGAGTCCCTGAATGCTGCAAGGTCAGGGCTAAGCACAGTGATTTTGTAGGCCTCAAAAGAGGGGAGGGAGGGCTGGAGAGATGGCTTAGCGGTTAAGCGCTTGCCTGTGAAGCCTAAGGACCCCGGTTCGAGGCTCAGTTCCCCAGGGCCCACGTTAGCCAGATACACAAGGGGGCGCATGCGTCTGGAGTTCATTTGCAGAGGCTGGAAGCCCTGGCGCGCCCATTCTTTCTCTCCCTCTATCTGTCTTTCTCTCTGTGTCTGTCGCTCTCAAATAAATAAATAAATAAAATTTAAAAAAAATTCTTTTAAAAAGAGGGGAGGGAGAGTGGTAGAAGGGAATTATCATGGGCTATTGTCTATACTTATGGTATCAATAAAAAGCTTTTTTAGGGGACCTGAGAGATGGCTTAGTAGTTAAGGCACTTGCCTAAGGACCCAGGTTCAGCTCCCCAGTACCCACATAAGCCAGATGCACAAGATGGCACGTGCGTCTGGAGTTTGTTTGCAGTGTCTAGAGGCCCTGGTGTTCCCATTCTCCCTTCTCCCCCTCAACAAATAAATGTGTACTATTTGCACTGGCGAGGGAATATAGTACACATACTTATTTTTTTATGATTTCAGACATTTTAAAATGTCAAAGAAATTCTGGCTGTAGATGTTCCTACAGTGATTTTGTCATTCTGTAGAGAAAACAAGTTTCCTGGTCACCACCCCTTTGGGCCTAGCCCCTCCTTCACAGCCCCTTCCTACCAATTCCCCATTCTAGCATGCTCTGATCTTGGACACACTTGAGAGGTATTATTCAAAATGTTCCTACAGAAAAGAAAATCTTCCTCATAGATTTTTAGAGATGCTGTCAAAGGATTTAATCTACCTCTGGGGCCAGCGACTGTAGGTGTGGCTGACACAACCCTGCTGGGCTGGATCAGTCTCAGCTTCAGGAAGCTGCAGGCTAGCTGCCTGCACCACTGAAGGCACCCATGCTGAATGGGGGAACTGGTTGGTCCAGGCTAGAAAGATTTCAGACTCCCTAACTTTCTAACTGGGTCCGCAAACCATTAGAAGTGGTAGGAACAAAACCAGATTAACAGTTCTAAATGAAATGAAGACAAAGGTGACTGTTGAATGCAGCAGGTCAGTTTACCAAGTAAATCAATCAAATAGCAAAACTTGATTGAGAACTTTTAAAGCAACCTGAGATAACGCCATCCTTTGGACAAGCACTTATTGATGGCCTACTGTGTGCCAGCTGATGGGAGTAGCAGCATGCCACCTGTTGTTAAGAATCAGAGCAGACAAACAGCATCCGAATGCTTTGCTTCTAAGTAGGGAAGGTGTGTGGGGTGCTGAGTGAGTAGTGGCCAGGGTGCTTATGGCAGATGTGGGGAGCCAGGGATTTGGATAGCTTCCCAGTGAAAACTATGTTGAAACTGAGGCCTGAAAGATGTGACGGAGTGGTTCAGAAAAACCACACTGGCATGATTTTTACTGGGGAAATCAACTTCTCTCAGGTTGGATTTGAGGCTTGCTCCACAGGAGAGAATTCATGCCTGTTACTGAAAATGCGGTCAAAAGCCCATGGCTAGAAAGGTCATAGGCCCTAAGGGGGAAGCTATTACTATTGTGTGATTAAATGGATATGTTACACACATCAAATTGCCCTCTATTTTTATGTTTATGTCCATAGATTAGTGATAGTTACACTTTTGGTCAGAGAAACTTATTTCTTTAATTGAAGGAGACTCAAAACTCATCAAAGTGCTGAGAATAAGTAACTACTGAGTACCCAGCACTAAGACCTCTAAGGCTTAGGGAGCATTGTGGAAGGGAGTGGGGGAAGAATGAAAGAGCCATAGGATGAGAAGAGTGCCTTGAGCTTTGAAACACTGTCTTCCAGACATGAGGTGGCTGCTGCACTTACCTGCACAAGACTTGCCTGGTATTGGGTCAGTCAACAATTGTCGTTGATGGTAGAGGAGCCCCGTCCCCCAAAAGACATCAAAACAGAAGAGGTACTTGCTAAAAAGTCAGATTCAGTGGAAGGGGAACAAGGGAAAGGGGACAAAGGAAGGTAATGAGAGGGGAATTATGATTAAATCATTTTTACATGAAAGTTGTCAATAAACAGTTTTAAAAAAGAATTTAGTGCTAGTTACAGATACCACAACAGGCCTTGTGATGATTAATTTCTGGTAAACTTTACAGAATTTAGAGTCACCATGGAAACAAATCTCTGGTCATGTCTGTGAGAGATTTTCTAGGTTAGATTAAATGAAGAGAAGTGAAGAGAGCCACTCTAACTGTAGGTGGCCCATCCCATGGCTTGGGTTCCTGGACTGTATCAAAGGATGAAAGTAGCTGAGCACTCAACATTATTCATCTCTCTGTCTTCCCACTGATGTGATGCTGGTTTCCTGCCCCTGCCATGCCTCTCCTGTATGAAGGACCCTCACTCTCTGGCACTGGAACTGCCTTTGGTTGGGATTTTGTCCCAGCAATGAGAAGCTGGCTAATTCAAACCTCATTCCCATAATAACAATGAAATGTACCAGTGACAAATTAGCTTTAAAGAAGCAAGCCCAGGAGGGTTTTTGTTTGTTGAGATAAGGTCTCACTCTAGCTTAGACTGATCTGGAATTCACTTTGTAGTCTCAGGGTGGCCTCAAACTCATGGTGATCCTCCTACCTCTGCCTCCTCAGTGCCGGGATTAAAGGTGTGTGCTTACTTAGACAGGTTTTCATAGCACTGCACACCTGGAAGGCAGAAAAGCCAGCTGTTTGGTGTAAATCATCCTGATCAGTACACATTTGGAACCAAAGAGGACATTCACTTTTGTGTCTTCAAAAAGCCAAGGCATGAATGTGGATGTGGTGGTTTGATTCAGGTGTCCCCCATAAACTTAGGTGTTATGAATGCTAGGTTCCCAGCTAATGGAGATTTGGGAATTAGTGCCTACTGGAGGCAGTATATTGTTGGGGGTGGGCTTTATAGATATTGTAGCCAATTTCCCCTTGCCAGTGTATGGCACACTCTCCTGTTGCTATGGTCCACCTTATGTTGGCCAGGGGATGATGTCCACCCTCTGCTCATACCAATGTTTTCTCTGCCATTGTGGAGCATCCCCTTGAGCCTATAAGCCAAAGTAAACCTATCTTTTTTTTTTTTTTTTTTTTTTTTTCCAGCAAGCTGCTCTTGGTTGGGTGATTTCTACCAGCAATGCGAACCTGACTGCAACAGCAGATATGAGTAATTTCCAGTGAAATTGAAAGACCATAGTTGTTATTCTATACAAAAGTTCTATATAGCTCTTATCCCTGAAAAGGCAGGGCCCCCAAAAGTCCTTTCACAATGCCTCCAACAGCCAGGATGCACCCAGGCTTAGGAGGAGGCTGGCAGGGGCAACTGGTGATAGGAGATCTGGGCTCCCTGGAGAGGAAGGTGTGTCAGTAATAGTTACAGGGAAAAGAAAAAAAAAAAAAAAAAAAAAAAAAGCCAACTGGCCACTACAGGACTAATGCCAAGAAAACAAAAAATGAAGGAGATGAAAGTGTTTTTAAGTCCATGAGGGACTTAGCTCTGTGCGCCCACTAAAGGTTCTGACTTCACTGAAACAGAGTGGTAGAGGTGAAGAAAGGCAGTATGTGTGGGGAGAGGTGGCCTGGTCTTCTCTAACAAAGAAAATAAAAGGAGCTGGCAAAGCCTGCCTCCACAGATGTGTAGGTGAAACCATAAGAAGCTGAGGTGTATAGGTGGGACAGGGGCAGCTATTATCTCTTGTATACATGGTAGTCACACTTGACTTTTTAAAAAAATCTTTTATTTACTTATTTATGAGAGAGAGAGTGTGAGAGAGAATTAGAATGAGCACACCAGGGCCCCCAGCCACTGCAAACAAACTCCAGATGCATATGCCCCCTTGTGCATCTGGCATATGTAGGTCCTGGAGAACTGAACCAGGATTCTTTGGCTTTGCAGGCAAATGCCTTAACTGCTAAGCCGTCTCTCTAGCCCCACACTTGACTTTTAAAACCCATATATAAGTGCTATTTTGACTATATATGACTTAATATATTAGGAGCATATATTAAATATAGTCTCTAAAGACATAGAAGATAGTTTGCTTTGTTTCCTAAGCCAAGGCATGCCAGGGCCTGTAGCCACTGCAAATGAACTCCCGATGCATGTGCCACCTTGTGCACCTGCCTTTACATGGGTACTAAGGAATCAAGCCCTGGTCACAAGGCTTTGCAGGCAAGTGCCTTAACCATTAAGCCATCTCATTAGCTCCTGTTATTCCTTCTTATAAGCCCACAACCAGCACCCCAGATACTTGGTTCAGATGTCACTTTGCCTTCCTCAGTTCTGAAGTGGACGCAGCTGTGAACAAGCAAACACTAAGACCTCTCCCTACAGTGTGACCTTCATCTGTATCTTGTCTAGCATTTCTAGTGCTCATGCAGAAGCTCAGGTCTTATCAATTCTTCACTTTTGACAAGCATTAAGCTCAGGAGGCCCTATGCTGGTGGCTGTGGGTGTCTTCCACAGCAAGTTAGTAATTTCAGATGTTGTGGGAGGGAGTTCTCAGTGGAAGAATCTTGCTTTCAATCCAAAATTAAAGCTCAATTTAGTCTAATTCTCTTTGACTTTATCAGTGGCATAAAAGCTGATTCCATGTACAAAATAAGTAAATAGTTGCACAGATTTGAAATTCCTCCTTCTTGGGTACAGCTATCATCAAGTTCTGTGCTGTCTCTCAGGCTATTTTCATCCATCACAGTGCTGATCTTTTCTCCTTTATTTTCTATTTCCTCTCCCTCCTCTGCACTTCTTCCACCCCTTATCTAAAAAAGAAAAGGATAGTGTCTCTGTGTGTCTGTCTCCCCTGTCTGTGTCTGGTGTAATTAGCATGGAAGTTCCTTAAGAGCAAGAATAGCTCCTTCATGAGAGGGTGAATCTCAGAAATCCATAAATGCCTATTTAATAATTAGATAAATTAGAATAAAGAACTTAATAAGAGAGGCCATTTGTTTATCTAGTCATAATGTCTTTAGAAAACCCCAGCAATAAGAGCATGTCAGTCCTGGAAATAGAGGCTGAGAGACCAGTCTAAGGAAGAAGAATGCTTTCCAAGAACCAAAGATCCCTGCAGCTTTGAGGGGTGCAAGACCTGCATGCTTCTGCCTCCAGTTAGCTGTGTGGGTGAGACAAAGCACCTTTAGCTATCTGGCCCCCAGGTTCCAAATCAGGAGTGTGCAAGACTATGGGTGACCTGACTGCAGACTAATGGTGGCTGGTAACACTGAGGAAGATGAAATAGGCCAGGGTGGCCCAGAGGAGACAACAGAACCCATTGCAGAGTTGCAGGAGGGACAGAGAGAACCTGAGGGATGTAGGAGACTTTTAGGATGTGGTGTCCCCAGGACTTGCTATCCAGAGTGTGTGGAACCTAAAGACAGAAGTCTGTAGAGTTGCTCTATTCTGTCTTGCAGACCCAAGAGGGAATAGCAGATCCAGGTCAGGACTGTGATCAAAGATGGAGCTGAAAGCATTCACACTGCTTGTGGGTCACAGATTCTTGGCCACTCTCCCCTTCAAGAGATGGAGTCTAATTCTTCCTTCCGGAATGTGAGTGGACTTGTCTTGCCTTAGTGACATGCTTCTAATGAATACAGTGCAACAGAAGGAATGCTATGTGACTGTGTATTATAAACAACAGAAGGAATGCTATGTGACCTATGTGTATAAAGCAACATAGAGAGTGCTATGGGACCATATATATATGGGGCAACAGAAGGAATACTATGTGACATGTGTATGAAGAAAGAGAAGAGACACTATGGGTCTGTATATGTATGAAACAACAGAAGAAACACTATGTGACATGTGTATAAAGCAACAGAAAGAACACTATGTGACCATGTGCATATGATGCAATAGAAGGAACGTTATGTGGCCTGGGTGTATGAAGCAACAGAAGGAATGCTATAATACTATAGGACCCATGTATGTATGAAGCAAGAGAAGGAACACTATGTGACTATGTGTGAATGAAGCAAGTAGTCCCCTTTTGTAAGTTTTCAGGGAGGAGAGAATTCTATACCATATGATTCAGACTACATGTTAATAACCATGAAGGCACTAGATAGAACCCAGGCTTTATCTAACACCTCTAGGGCAGCAGGGAGGCTGGTCTTGCCTACCTGGCTTTTAGAACACAGGCATGGAATTGTTGTTGTTGTTGTTTTTAAATGACTGCGTACATTCTAGCACTGACCCAATGCTTTCTTTACAGAGGAAGAAGCTGGGTTCTGGCATGATTAGAAACAGAAGGTATTCCTTATCCCCCACAATCCAGCAAGCATGATAATGGGACAAGAAGAAAGGGTTTAGGACCATGGCATAAGACTAAACTTAAAATTGGAGAACTGCTTGGACAAAGAAGGAAGAAGAAGCAAGTTTGGCACCCCCCCCAAAAAAAATGTCCCTGGGGGACTTGGTGGCTTAGCTTCCTGAGGAACACATCCACTTCACCTGCCAGCTCAGAGCATATTACTCAAAGTTTGTGACAACAATGAAACAAATGCTCAGTGGAAGAATCTGGAGGAGGAGCTACTCTGTCTGGCAAAACTCCCTTCAAACCAGGTGGTAGCATTGCAACCTAGACACCTGCCTAGTCTACTCCTTGCATAACTCCCTCAGTGATTATGTTGTCTGCAGTTCCAGAACCAGTGGCCTCAGGCTCAGGCTCAGGTCCAGAAAGCATGTCTTGCAACCCAGCCAGCTCCCACCCACCACCAGGCTGAGGCTTTTGGCCATGCTGCTTGGCAGCTGGGAAGGGAGGGGCTTTTCTTGGCATATAGTCTTAGCACTGATGTTCCCATTTCTGTTGGGTTCATTGAGAGAGAAACTAAAGTGCCAGAAAATAGATTTTTTTCTTTTTTATTCTGATGAATCACTTTTAAACAATAGAATAGGGCAGTGGTTAGCTGGTTGATCTTGGTCTTGAAACTCCACGTCTTAGTTCTTAGCCTCTCCTATGATAATCTTTCTTTCTTGGGAGGGTCCATGTTCTTGGATCAATCAAGGCAAGGACAAAGATGTCCATGTGGGCGAGAGTGCTCCAAATCCAGCTTGTTACTTCTGCATCTATCAGTTGGGGCCAGAGCCAGGGAGAAGCTGTGCTTTCCTACAGGACACTACAGACAGAAGGCTGAATATTCCCCTAAAGACAAGGCCTTTAAAGAGCCATGGAGCAGCTCACTGTCACTGTGCTTTTGACCCTCCATCTTATCATCCATCCAGCCATACAATTGACTCATCCATCTATCCATCCACTCATCCACCCTTAGACCCATTCATTAATTTATCTGCTCATCCATCTATTCACTCATCCAACTCATCTATCCACCCAATCATCTATTTACTAATCCATCCATTCATTCAGTTACTATTTTCAGGAAACCTGTATTGTTATATGGCTCAGAGGGAAAGAGCAGCTTCCATAAAAGTGATTGTAATGCTCAGAAGTGGTAGTGTGGTTATAGGAAAAACCCATCACTTTGCATAATATCAAGGAGAAAAACATAGATGGAGAGATACCTTGAAAGCCTGAAGTACTGGCTTGGGGTTTCCCTTTGAAGTGTGTTCCCAGAGTTTTTAGGGTTAGAGCCTATGCTTAGAAACCCTAACAAACCAGGCTTGGCCAATCTTCCTCAAAAAGTCAATTAAAGGGCTGGAGAGATGGCTTAGCAGTTAAGCGCTTGCCTGTGAAGCCTAAGGACCCCGGTTCGAGGCTCGGTTCCCCAGGTCTCACGTTAGCCAGATGCACAAGGGGGCGCACGCATCTGGAGTTCGTTTGCAGAGGCTGCAAGCCCTGGCGCGCCCATTCTCTCTCTCTCTCCCTCTATCTGTCTTTCTCTCTGTGTCTGTCGCTGTCAAATAAATAAACTAAAAATTAAAAAAAAAAATGTCAATTAAGCTGGGCATGGCGGCACATGCCTTTAATTCCAGCACTCGGGAGGCAGAGGTAGGATTGCTGTGAGTTCGAGGCCACTCGGACAGTACATAGTGAATTCCAGGTCAGCCTGAGCTAGAGCGAGACCCTACCTCGGAAAACCAAAAAAAAAAAAAAAAAAGTAAATTAAAAGACCCGAATTAATAGTAAAAAGCAGAAGAAAAGAGACTTATTCAAGGTGGCTACATTGGGAAGAACAAAATGTCTAATGGCCCCTTTTTCCCTAGTCTACTTTCAGGGTCTTGACATGTGGAAGTTCAGATTTAAATAGAAGGCAAGAGGTATATATCACTAAGCAATTCCAGTCACAGTATAGTCACACCCGTTGCATTGTCTCCAACCCCTCTTGCAAGGCCATCACTTCTTCTGTGAGGTTAGCCTCCAGTCAGCCTTTCATCAGCATGGGATGCCAGTTTCTCTGGATTTATTGTTTCAGTAGTCTGATATCCAAAGGACCATGCACAAGTGTCTACTGAGAATATCTTCCCTCCTGCCATGCAGGCTGGACATTACAGTTAGAACACATGTGTTCACTTTTTTTTTTTTTTAGTTTTTTTTTCTTTATTTTTCTATATGTGGTCAATTTTGAAAGTACCCCTGGTACCCTCACCCCTGTGGTTCAAAGCTGAGCTAGAAAGCAATATCCAGCCTCCTGTGGCCAGGAAAACCCAAGGCTACCTAAGTTATGGCCTTGGATCTAATTTAGTACCTCCGTGCCCCAAGAGTCACATGATACAGACTTTCCCTCTTCCTGGAATCTTGTAAAAAAAAAAATAAAAATAAAGTGCAAGAAGCTTCCCTAATTCTTCTCTGGCTTGGTGATCCCATCATGCTTTTCCATGACATATTAACCCTCTAGTAAATCTTCCCTTTCCCCAAAAAAATATCTGCCTCAGGGTTTTTCTCTATGAAATAGCCTTTTTAGTCAATCTTTCAGTACTTTAAAAAATAATTTTAGAAAAATGTTTTTAATTATTTGTAAGGAGAGGGAGAGTGAAGAAGAGAGAACGGGCATTCCAGGGCCTCTTGCTGCTACATACTAACTCCAAACACATGTGCCACTTTGTGCTTCTGCCTTTACCTGGGTACTGGGGAATTGACCCAGGTTGTTAGGCTTTGCAAATCAGCATCTTAACTGCTGAGCCATCTCTTCAGCCCTCTTTCAGTACTTTTACAATAACCACAAGAAACCTCATTTTGCAGGCTTACAAGGAGTCTGATTTCATGGGGGAGCCTCTGGGAACATCAGCATCAAGGGCTATGGGGATACCTCTTAGTTTGGGGTTTATTTTTATTTTTTGTTGTGTGTATGTGTGTGAGTGCACGTGTAAGTGCAAGAGTGAGTTCATGTATGTGGAGACCAGAGGACAACTTTAGGTGCCAGTCTGCATGTGCCAGCCACCTTTTTTTGAGACAGGGTCACTCATTGGCTTGGAGCTCACCAAGCAGGCTAGTCTGGCTGGCCAGTGAGCCCCAGGGATCCACCCGTCTCTACTCCCCCAGCACCAGGATTACAAGCAGGTGCCACTGCTATAAAAAGCCAGGCATTAGGCTTAGAGGTCTTTAAAGGAAGGAGCCCACCTCCTGTTTTCCTGATAATATTAGAAAGTGCTGGAGAGATAATTCAGCAGTTAAAGGGATTTGCTTGTAAAACCTGTCAACACAAGTTGGATGTACCCCAGCACCCACATAAAACCAGATGCAAAGTGGCACATGCATCTGTGATGCCAATGTGCCTATGACAATGGAGGTAGAGCCAGAAGAATCCAAAAATCATGGGGCAGCTAGTCTGGCAAGAGACCCTGTCAGAGAATGTGGAAGAGCACAGATAACTAGATGTTATCCTCTAACCTCCACATGCACCATGGCA